>NW_020944772.1:0-6341 GCF_900497805.2 Vombatus ursinus | reverse complement strand
GTACAGATGGTCCAGCTACCCAGACACACAAGACTGAGTTTAAACTATGCAACAAAGTCTTTTTTTTTACAATTCCCATAACTTAATAAAGTTTTTTTCAGAAGACAGAAATTGAACTAGATCCAAGGGAACTGAGCTAGCTCTGGATTTGGGCCACAAGATGGAATCAGTGTGGTTCCCTAAATTCCAACTACCACCCACAGTAGTAGTAGGAGTAGTAGTAGGAGTAGGAGTAAGAGTAGGAGTAGGAGTAGGAGTAGTAGTAGTAGTTGTTGTTGTTGTTGATGTTGTTGTTGTGTGATAGTAGTAGTGATGATAGTAGTGGTGGTAATAGTGATAGTAGCAATGATTAATATTTACAGTTCACATTTATATAGTGTTTTAAAATTTATACTCTATCATTCTGTGAATTTTTTTGAGAAGTCTCCTTCAGTGGTCCTTTAAGGATTTCTGCTATTGGTCAATGCAGCTCACTGAAAAAGAAGAACTAACTTACTGAAAGGGGAACTTTTGGTGAGCTGAGAGTCAAGCCCCCACCTTCTGAGCTGTCTGAAAAGGGCCATCTGACCTTTAGTAAAGAGTTCTGTGATATCTAAGTTTAATCCTATGATTATTTTTTTTTGGTTCTATAAAGATATATTTACTGTGATTTTGACTTATCTATTATTAAATCTTGTTAAAAGATTCATTCACTAAATCTAACAGGTAACTTAAGCTTAAAGGATATTTATGTTAGCTTAGTTCTTCCTAAAGAAAGGAAACTTAATCCTCCAATCAAACTAAGATAAATCAAGGTAATCAGTATTAATTGATTTAGAGATCATCTTTTTCATAGCCTTTCTTTGCTTCTGTTCTTATTGTAAAGTCTTCTGTCTTGTCTCTATTACAAATGAAACTAGTTCTTGATTTTGGAAAGCTCCATTTATGCCTATGTTTTCTAGTGTTTTGAACAAGAATGGGTGTTGTATTTTGGTGGTTTAAATTTTTTCCGCCAATATTCATTATAGAATTTGGTCTCTACTTTTCTTTCTTTCTTTGAATCCTACCATTTTTAGATATCAAGATTCTGTTTATATGATATGAGGAATTGGGGAGGACCCTGTCTTTATCTGTTTCTTCAACCATTTAGGTAAAATTCTAATTATTTTTTACATGATTGTTAGAATTTGCTTTTAAATCCATTTATTCCTGGGGGATTTTTCTTGGTGAGGTTATTTTGGCTTGTTTGTTTTCTGTCCTTGAGACTGAGTTATTTAGATAGTCTAATTACCCTTTTCTTAATCTGTGTACTGGAAAGGAATTCTTCTATGAGCCCATGGAGGTCTTCTGCCAGAAGGAGCTCTGCTTAGGTCCCATGACATATGATTCCAATGACTTAGTAGGTTGTTCCTTGAATTTATCCTATAACCTTCTAAGGACCTTATTCAATAACTCAGTCAGTAGGCATTTATTAAATTTCTCCTATGCTCTTAAGTGCTAAGGATAAAAAGAAAGGAAAAAGACAGTCCTTGTTCTCAAGGAGCTTACAGTCTATTTGGGGAGATGGCATAAAAACAGCTATGCACAAGAAAGCTAAAGGCAGGATGAATTAGAAATAACCAACAGAAGGAATGCACTAAAATTAAGATGGATTAGGAAAGTCTTCCTATAGAAGGTGAGATTGTGTTTGGGACTTGAAGGAAGCCAGGAAAGCCAGGAGCAGCAGATGTATTCCAGTCATGGGGGACGATCATTGAAAAGGGAGAAGAGTTGGGAGATTCCAATGTCATGTGTGAGAACCAGGAAGGAGGTGAGTGCCTGTGGATCATACTGTATGTGGGAGGTGAGAGTAGGGTCTTATAAGCCTAGAAAGGTAAAGAGGGCTGTTTATGAAGGGCTTGGAATACCAAAGGATTTTACATCTGATCTGGGAGGTGATAAGGAGTCATCAGAGTTTATTGAGTAAGGAGGAAGGTGACATCATCAGATGTTTGCTTTAGGAAGTCACTGGGAGCAGAAAGAATTGGAGTGGAGACTTGAGGCAGGGAGGCCAACTTATTGCAGTAGCCCAGATGTTAAGTGATGAGGGGCTTCACCAGGGCATTGTCCGTGCCAGAGGAGAGAAGCGGGTATATTCAAAAGATGTTAGGAAGGGGAAATGGACAGATCTTGGCAGCAGGTTGGATAGGAGGAGGTGAGAGAGTGTCAGAAATCTGGGATGACCCCTAGCTTGCAAGCTTGGGTGACCTGTGTGATGTTGACAGTACTAGGCTGCTCTTGACAATAATAGGCAAGAAGGAGGAATGGTGTGATGGGGGTGGGGGAGGTGAGATAATGAGTTCAGTGTTGGACGTGTGGAGTTCAAGAGGTCTATAGGATATCCAATTGAAGATGTTCAACAGGCAGTTGTAGATGTGAGACTGGGTGTATGCAGAGAGGTTAGGACTGGATAAGTGGATCGTGGAATTATCCAGCTACCCAACCTCCAACCCTCTGTGGTGAAAGTCCTATACCTGCCCCCAGTATGTCGTAATAGTGTAAAATAGAGGCTCCTTTCCTTCGACTAGGTAATAAAGGCCATTTTCTGCCTCATTTTTCACCTAGCCTTAATCACTGGGCATTGCCTCAGGCAAACTGAAACCTGAGAAATATGGAAATGTTTTGCATGGATTTCACATGTGTAACTACCAGGTTGGGAGTTCCCCTGGCTGGGAAACCCTGTACCTGTTCCATAACCATGAGAAGTTCCTTTTGATACCAAAGGAATAGGCCAAGGATCTCCAGATTGAATATAGGTAGTAGTTTAATCAATCATTAGGAATGCTTACAATACAGGGGCAATCTTGAGTCTGGGACGGCAGCCAGACCATTCAGTGGATCCCAGTAAAAGACCCCCAAAACCCCACAGTAATTATAGAAAGCAGACAAAGGGAAGAGGAACTTGAGAGTGCATCAGTACTGATTGGTGGATACTTTTGGTTTTCTGCTTAGTAATGGGCTTGGGCATTAAGCCAGTGTTATGCCAAAAATAAGTTTGTGTATTGATCATGTAATGGTCACGTATGGGTAATGGTAATCTCGTTATGGCTTTCATCAGTCACAGTATCTTAAGTTATGACTCATTGTCTAAGTGATAATTCAGTATCTAAGTTATGATTTTTTAACAGGTCACCATGTGACCACCTTTCACAAGACTTTAAGTTTTTATGGCTTTTCACTTATTACTGTATTTTATGGCTTTTCCCCAAATGGGACCCCACAGCAACCTATATCAAATTGCTTATCATCCCAGGAGACGGGAGGGCAAAGTGGGAAGGATGGAATTTGGAATTCAAAATGTAAAAAATGTTTAAAAATGTTTTATATGTAATTGGAGAAAAAAAAATATTTAAAAAAAACTTTAAAAACAAGGCTTCAACTCCCCCATCTCCCCCCAAAAAAGATTGTTAAGTTCCTTCAAGGCAGGGATTCTCTCTCCTCTGTTTGTATTCACAGTGCTTAGCACAGTGCCTCATACACTGTAAGTGCTTAACAAATGTTTATTAATTGATCAATTATAATTTTCTTTAATTTCATTACTCATTGTTTCTATAACATCTAATTTGACCTCCTCCTTCTTTAGGATTTTGTTGTTAAGGCTCCATTTGGATCTGTGTCTATTGTTAGTGGTCCCTGAACCAATGACTATTTTTATGGTGTTATGGTTTTTTAAAGGATGTATGGTTTTTTAAAGGATGCCTTTTTACAGTCATTTGCAATATATCTGTGCCCTAATGCATGGTCAGTTTTTGTAAAAGATTCATGTAGTGCTAAGAAGTATGTCTATTTTGGGATTCACATTTAGAAAATGCTATAAGTCTTAACAAATAATTTTTCTTAAATTAGGAAGGGCCACATGTAGAAACTGTATGGCAAAGAAATACACACGCATACAATGAACAAGCATTTCTATTGTCATTTGGCCTTATTCACTCTTCATTTTTTTTAAACCTTGTATGGCTTCATAATAAATCTCTTAATTTTTTTTGATGAAACTAGAAAAAGCACAATGTAATTACTTGTCATTTATTTTGGTATAAAATAGACCTAAGGTGGTTCTTTCTCTTTGGACTTTATGCTAATGAAGGTAACTTGCAGAATCATCAAATAAAGCACATAGTATAAAATAAGACCACATAAAAGGGAGTAGGAGATGAGAAGAAGTGGATCAAGGGAAATATAGTGTCATGGAACTGCAGGCTTATGCCCCTTGAACGTCAAGTCCTTGACAGATTTTACTAAACTAGTTAAAGCCAGCAAGTTCCAGGACTTGATAGTTTGCTGAAGGGAATAAAGCTGTTTGAAATATTTAGTCAGTCTCCAATTCAATCCACCAATTCAATAGTGACAGACACTGGATGATGAAATACCAGTAACAGGAGTTCTTCTAGGCTAAGGTCTTCAATAAATAGTTTATCTTTTCTTTTTGGGTTAGCTTTGCTTAGTCAACAATTTGTGGCAAATGAATGCACTCCATTCCAAGGGACAGGACAAAGGAAAGCTGAGTAGAACTGGGACGTGATCCATTTTTAGGTGAAAAGCAAGAAAACCCCAAACTTAAAAGAATAGCACTGAGTTACTTTCTAAGGCAAGCAAAAAAAAAAAGACATTGTCCAAAGGGTTGATTAAAAGGGGTTTTTTTGCCCTTTTCCAAAGTCAGTTCTGCTTGCTTGCCTTCTCATGTTTACTTCTGGGTTCCACTTGTGGTTTCTCTACACTGGCAATGAATCACTCAGGGATTTAACTGGAGATAATACCTATGTACAAGCATGTGTATAGCTCCAAATAAAGGCTTCTTTTTGTTTTCCCATCATGACTGCTTGCTGGTTTTTTCTCCATATGCATTCCTTGTGATTATGAACCCAGACATAACATGAGCCCAAGCTAAGGCCAAGCCAGTGACTACAATATTTCTCATCATCAATGTGATATTTAAAGAACTTTTCTCTCACTTTGAAAAAAGCCATTTCCCTGAGTAAGGAATCAGCTACTGCCAACTCTAGCTGCTCACCTTTTTCCTGCAATCCACCCTTGAGGTGTTTGTATCTCTTCATTAAATACTTTACATCACAGATGACAAGAAAAGAACCATCAGAGGATCTCAAAGACACCCAGGTTTCCAGGTAAGTGGCAGTTGGTTGAGAATTTGATGAAATAACCATTAATAAGGACTGTTAAAGGAAAGCAGCCTGATTCCTTCACGCAGCACTACTCCTAATGTCATGAGAAATTTTGCAAAATGTAATGTCTCAATTCCTTCTTCCTCTTGTCTTTTCAGCTGAGGGGCCAGATGTTATTAGTAGCTCTCTAGAGCCCTGCGTGTACACATCCCCCCTTGAATTACATTTGAAGTTAAAGTACTATGTTGATGTTCCTAGAGGACACTCTCCTTGCTCATTCAGAAATATAAATGCAGTGTACTCGGCTTCTTGGTAGTTTGTACCACTAATCAGCATTCCTTCTGAATTCAGCACCTGAAACCCTCCTGTTCACTCAACATAATTATACTCCTGGATAACTGGGCTCATTTTCTTCTCCTCAGCTAGGTTACAGACTCCAGGTTCAGAAATCCTTTGGCTATGATGTACAGTGGCTGCTGGCATAGTGGGCACAAACAAGGATTTAACTGCCACCAAACATCAACCAATATGTACTGGATGAAAGATTCATTTCCTAAAATACACTGACTTCCTTATTTTTGTAATTAGGCCAGGGCTCCTATAGCACCTATGCCTCCTTCTCATCATATTGCTAGCCTTGGGGTGGTGCCAAGAACATGCCCCCTGCTGGCTGCCTGGAGAAGGAAAGTAATTGAGCAGCCACCTGGTGCTGCCCCTTCCATTCCCTGCCCTTGCATTCCTCCTCACCTACACCCAGCAATGCCTCTGCATGACCCTCAGGACCCTGCTCCTCTCCCACATGCTCTCAGGTCCTTAACCCATTTGGCTTTCCCTGATATGCTGCTCAGAAGGGGCAGTGAGTGAGCCCATTTGAGCCTCAGAGCCCGGAGTTGGCTGGACACAGATCACAGGTGGACAGTCTGTGTCTAAGGAAGGGATCAATTAAGTCCAACTCCACAAACTTGGTACATTGTCACTCTCCCTCCCAGGTAACCCAGAACACCCAGCCAAGCACATTCCATGGACTGCCTAGACCTGTCCTCTTCCTGATCCAGTGAAAGGATGGATGGGAATGTAATCTGAGAAAGTTATGTGCTCTGCATAGAGGCTGCATTAGGGGAATCATTATGCTTTTTAGGGATTCTATATCACTGTGTGCTTACACATGGCATCACTGCTTTTCTTATACTAGTAAACCTGGCA
>NW_020944771.1:3994-7746 GCF_900497805.2 Vombatus ursinus | reverse complement strand
GATGGATACACAATCACCTCGGGCTCAACTGGAAGAAAGAAGAAAGA
Organism: Vombatus ursinus; assembly: GCF_900497805.2. Classification (NCBI taxonomy): domain Eukaryota; kingdom Metazoa; phylum Chordata; class Mammalia; order Diprotodontia; family Vombatidae; genus Vombatus; species Vombatus ursinus. The sequence continues at coordinate 7,699 of NW_020944771.1, read as the reverse complement.
TCTTGAGGGAGGGAGCCACAGCAGGTCTTCCTAGCCCAGCCCCCTCCTCTGTCACCTGATCCATAAGCAGGCTCAGGCCTCCTCTCCTCCCCAGGGCCAGAAATGGGCATCTTGTTAGACACTTAAGCTCCTTCTAAGACTAGAAATCTGAACCAATAGGAAGTAGGCCAGGAGTCCATGGTGCTCAATTATCACAGCCCCAGCTCATCAGGATTCAGGGATATGGGAAGAAATTAGCAGGCAAGATTTCTTATTATAAATGGATACTTTGTAATGGATTACTTCCAAAAGCAGATCATAGGTGTAGATATTTTTAAGAAACTTTATTTTTATTTTAAAATTTTACTTTAAAGAAATTTTATTTTAAGAAAGATTTCCAGATCAAATATTAATAGAGACGATCAATCCACTGAAGAAATTCTGAACCCGGGGAATTGCAGAGAACATCTAGGCCCAGCAAAAACCTGAGCATCCTGACCCAGAGTCCAGAGTCCCTGGGAAAAGCAAGAATATGTCTGAGTCCGTGGAGAAAAACAATTTCAGTGATGAGGCCTCAGTCGTAAGAGTTTGTGTTATCAGAGAAGGCTGAGATGGGGAAGGAAGGGAGGGAAGGTGGTTGAGATAGGAGAGAGCAGAGCTTGGGAAGCCTCTGCTGAGCTTAGTTTCAGGGATAAAAAAGGAATAGTTTTATTTAAGATTTGAAAAGGTTCATGATACCTGGGCAGTGAGGACTTGGGGGATTTAGTTTTATATTAACTATTTTGTTGTTGCTCAATCTTTTTTCAATCATGTCCAACTCCTTTGTTACTCTATTTGGGGTTTTCCTGGCAAAGACATTGGAGGGGTTTGCCATTTCCTTCTCCATATTATTTTACAGATAAGGAACTTAGGCAAACAAGGTTAAGTGACTTGTCCAGGGTCACACAGCTAGGAAGTTTGTGAAGCCACATTTAAAAAGCCAGGAAGATGAGTCTCCCTGACTCCAGGCCTGGAACTCTTTCCACTGAGCCACCTAGCTGCTTATTCACCACTTTAGCAAGGTAGAAATGCTAGTTATTTGTTGGTGAAGGGTGTTTGGCTTGTTCTTAATGAAATTTATCCCCATTAGAATTGGAGGAGGTAAAAACATTTGAATTTGACTGAGGAAAAAGGCCTCAAGGAATCAAAATCCCTGCTGGTATAAGAGGGTTCCTTCCCCCTTCCCTCTCCAGCACATCTCCTTCCCCCTGTCCCTACCCTCTTTCTCCACCATTCATTCTCTCCTTTGTTCTCCTCTCTCCACTCCCTTTGTCCCCTTCACTCATCTCCAGCTTTTCTGCTCCTAATTCCTCCCCATCACCTGTTGCCCTTTTTTCCCTCCATCACTTCCCCACCTCTTCTCCCTCTCATCCCTCCTTCTTTCTCCTTCCATCCCAGATGCCTCTCCCCATTCTTCTTCCTTCCCCCTCACCTCCTCTTTGTCCCCAATCTCCTACCCATCTCCCTTCCCTGCTCCTCCCCTCTCCATCCCCTCCCTTCATCCCTGCTCCCCCTTGTCTCTCCTCTGCTCTGGGGGGCACTGTCCTTGTGACCCCCCCTTCTCTCCTCCCCACCCGCCCCCTCCCATCACAGCCTCCCCTCCCGCTGCGTTCCCCTCCAGCCCCTTCTCTTCCCCCTCCCCAGCACGCCCGCCCCTCTCCCGCTCCCTCCCCCCTCTCCCTGGGTCCCTGCTGGGCTCCCCCGGTCCCTCCCTTCCTCCCCGGGCCGCACTCACCGCTCCTGCGCACTAAGAAGGGCTCAGACACCCCGTAGTTGTGCCTGCAGTAAGTGTCCACCGCGGCCCGTGCGTCCTCCAGAAACTCCTTCCGGCTGTTCCAATACGCAGCATCGGGCCGCCCCAGCTCCGTCACCGCCCGATACTCCCCCACGTCGCTGTCGAAGCGCACGTACTCCTCCCGGTTGTAGAAGTATCTGTCCATAAACCGCACGTGCTCCGTCCCGTTCTCGAAGTAACACTCGGAAGTTGAATACTCCGTGAAGTGCTCTGGGGGGACACAGGGGTTGGGGGGGGGGGGGGAAGCAGCTCTGACGGACGCCCCAGCTCTCGAATCACTCACCACAGCCTGGGCCTCACCAACGAGAATAGGGCCTACATCCGGCTGCCCTTCCTGCGCATGCCCAGCCCCACCCCCTCTGAGGCCCAGAGACGGCAAGCGACTTTCCCGAAGTCGCACAGCAAATCCAGGATGGAGGCAGGACTGGAACCCAGACCTGCAGGTTCCCAGACCGGTCCTGTCTACCTGCTGCGTCGTAGCTGCCTCTCAACCACACCCAGCCTGGTGCAAACACTCCCAGGAGATTTTACCCACCAACAACCACAAGTCCTCCTCACCCCAGTTTAACCCACTCTCTGATCCTTATGCCTCCAGTGTCTCCTTGTATCCCCCTCCTCAGCTCCTCTGCGGAGACCGGGCAGGTGACAGACCCTCAGCATTCTTTCATAACCCTAGAGGTCACACCGCTCTCTGCCCTTTGATCAGAGGACAATAATCAAATCATTATTACCCTGGCTACTGAAAAGGGCGTGGCGATCTGCTGTACCATGCAAGGCTCTACTCACAATTCATGTGACTGCTGGACCCCAGCTACCGCCCCCAGTCACCCCACCTGGCCATGTCTTACATCCTCCTCCTCCTAGAGTGTAAGCTCTTGGAGGGCAAGAAATAACTTATTTTTATATGTAAACTAGCACTCAGCACAGTGCCAGGCACACAGTAAGCACTTAATAATTCTAACTTACCGAGTCATTTCATTAATCTGTCCACCCCACAAAGGATAGAATACTTTTTAGAATGTCCAAGTCTGACCACTTCACTCACCTCCTCAAGCAGCTGTAGTGGCTCCCTATGGACCCTTGGAAAAATTTCACAACCCTAACCTTGGCGTGTAGAGCCCTCCCCAGCCAGTGCCCAGCATAGCTTTCCAGAATCTCCTATTATTCCTTCTCACACATAATTTATGTTTCATTCAAACTGGCTTCTTGTTGCTCCCCAAATGCGGCATTTCATCTCCCACCTCCACACCTGTGAACAGCCTCCATGCCTAGCCTGCCCTCTGTCCCACTCCCAACTCAAGGATTCCTTGCTTTCTTTATACTTAACAGTCTTTCCTTCTCTGTGCACTGCTGTACTTCCCCAAAGAGAGTCAGTCAATCAATAAGCATTTAGTAAGTGCTTGCTGTGTGCTAGGAGCCTTGCTGGGTGCTAGGAATACAAATACAAAGAGAATGGAACAATCCCCAGCTTTACATTCAAATGGGAGTGACAAGTGTACACAAAAGTGTAGACAGCCTGAATCCACATGAATAGAAGATAGGGAGGGAGGGAAGATGCTGGCATTTGGGGGGATCAGGAAAGGCTTCACCTTGAAAGTGGTGCTTGAGCTTGGCCTAAAGGAAGAGAAAATCTGTGAGGCAGAGGAAAGGAGGGAGTGTATTCCAGGAATGGGGGATGGCCAGGGCAAAGGCCCAGAGATGGGAGATGGGGCAGTGTGTGAGCAAAAGGCTCACAGAGTACAGGAAGAGGAGGATTATCATATAAAATGAGGTTCCAGCCAGATTGTGAAGGAATAAAGAGAGGACACTCTAACTGATCACAAAAGCAATAGGGAGCCATTGCTGACTATTGAGGAGAGGAGTAATTTAGTCAGATTTGCTCTTAAGGAAAA
>NW_020944771.1:0-3984 GCF_900497805.2 Vombatus ursinus | reverse complement strand
ATCATGCCTTGGATGAAGACATAGAGGGCATGCAAAGTGAATTTTCAGATGACTTGAAACTGGGAGACATGGCTAATATATTGGATAACAAAGCTAGGATCCAAAATGTTAACAAGTCAGAATGATGGAAGAATTGAATGGAATGAGATTTAACTTAATTGAGATAAGTGGAAAGTTCTGCACTTGGTCTAAAAAAATCCACTTTATCAGCTGGAGTGACTTTATGTGATGAGGAGACATCATAATAACAGCATTCACAGATTTAAAGTTTGCAAAGCACTTTATAAATATTACCTCATTTGTTCCTATCATGCCTCTTGGTTAACACAAAAAATGCTAAGTACAAACGTGGCCTTTTTCTCAATTGGCTTCAGAGACTTTAGAAGCATTATCCAGAGAGAAGCAGAGACAGAGGGAACTCCAGGTATTAATGAAGAAAGCCTTTGGAATGGCATGAATGTATGGAAGGTCAGGCCTATCTTGTCTTTGGACTTGCTCGAAATTCTAGAGACTTCTAAGAATAGATCTACTGTGAGTGAGATTGCTTGTTCATTCCTTATTTGAGTTGAAAACTTAACTCACTTCCAGATGAAAAGCTCATTTACTCTTATGTATTTTATGTCATCTTCTAATCAGACAAATTCTCTGATTTCTGTTTGCTGTTTAGCTTGGATAAATGGGTTTATTCACTATTTGCTATTCATTATAATCTTTTGTGTAACCAGCATTTTGGGGGAGAAGGAGCCGAGCTGAGGGATGTAAGCCTGGGATTACCCTCCCCCTTTAAAAATAATCAGGAAGCAACCATTCTGGAGAGCAATTTGGAACTATGCCCAAAGAGATATAGAACTGTGCCTACCCTTTGATCCAGCAATACCACTACTAGGGCTTTATCCCAGAGATATTTCAAAAAGGGAATAGGACCTCTTTGTACAAAAATATTTATAGCAGCTCTTTTTGTGGTGCCTAAGAATCAGAAATCAAGAGGATGCCCATCAACTGGGGAATGGCTAAACAAGCTGTGGTATATGATTGTGAGGGAATACTATTGTGCTATAAGAAATGACAAGCAGGATGATTTCAGAAAAATCTCGAAAGCCTTACATGAACTGATGCAAAGTGAAGTGAGTAGAACCAGGAGAACATTGTACACAGTAATAGCAACATTGTACAATGAAGAATTGTGAATGACTTAGCTATTCTCAGCAATACAATGATCCAAGACAATCCCAAAGGACTAATGATGAAGCATACTATCTGCCTCCAGAGAAAGAACTGAGGCTATGTGATACAGACTGAAGCATGTTATTGTCACTTTCATTCATTCTTTCTCTTTTTATTTGTCTTCTTCTACAAAATGACTAATATGGAAATGTTTTACATGATTGCACATGTATAAACTATATCAGATTTCATACCATCTCAGAGAAGGGGTAGGGGAGAGAGGCAGAGAGAGAGGGCTAAAATTTGAAACTCAAAACTTTTTTAAAAAATGTTTAAAAATTTGTTTTAACATGTAATTGAGTAAAAAAATTATATTAAACAAAATTCATCAGGAATACAGCTTTTGTTGTGAAGCTGTCATTCCCTAGACTACAACTATTTGGGAGAGTAACCCTAATGGTGCTACAGGGAATGACAAGGGGAGAGAGAGAAAGAGAGAGACAGACGGAGAGAGAGAGGGAGAGAGAGAGAGAGAGAGAGAGAGAGAGAGAGAGAGAGAGCAATCTTACTCAGAGGACCATTCTCAGAAGCTTCTAGAATTTCAGGTAAGTTCAAGGAAAGTATGGGGCTAGTTTCCCATGCATGTCTGTCATTCCAAAGTTTTTTTTTTCCCACTACCTCCCTGATGTCCTTTGTCTACATGTCTCTGAATAATCTCTCCAAAGTGTCTGCAGCCAAATGAAGTAAGCCCCTTACACAGTCATGTAACATCACACCCAGTATTTTTTCCACCAATCAGGAGTCACATACCCCTCCACATAAGCAGCATGCAGCACACAACTATCCCTCCTGCACTTTTCTTACTCCCATTGCAAGCTTCCTCCACCTGGGTAGGAGCCAGGTCACAGTTACTATGACTGGAGTGTGCACCAAGATCTAATGAGGGATGAGGAACCCCAATACAAGAAGTGCTGGAGAGAGGATTCTGAGCTCTCAGTATCTCTTAGAAGTTTATAGCTAATGCTGGAAGTCTCTTCTGGCTAAGAGCCTATACTTAGGTTTCAGAAAAGAAAAAGCTAAGAAAGGTCCATGCTGAGACCTGCCTCAATCACAAGTGCCCTTTCAATGAAACATCTCCACTTGAGGTTTTAAATGAGGTAGAGAAAGGTCTGATGTAAGGAAGAGGGAGGACTGTTTAATACAGCCCCTCTCAGTAGGATGAACACCATCAGTCTTTGCTGATAGCTGTGTCAGTGTGTACTCATGTCCTTTTCTCTCTCCCTACTCTCTTACGCCTGCCCCACTCCATCTCCCTTAAAGTGTCCCCCAAGCCTTATCCCTCAGAGTCATGAGTCCCATCCACAGAGCCTCTAACCCCAGTCAGGAAGGGAGGAACAGAGTAGTTCTCTTTCAGTTGTAAGGAAGGACTGGTGGATCCTGAGCTTCCTGGAGTGGGGGAGAAAGTTGCAGATGGAAGAACAAGCTTTGAGGAAGCTGTCTGGGGAAACCCGCCGATCCTACCTTGGAAGGGCAGGATGTTCCAGCCAATAGGGAGTAGAGGAATGTGTAGCATCATCTGTCTCCAGCAGATGGAGTCTAGCAGTAGGTCTAGTCTAGTGGATTAGAGAAATCATCAGTGCAGAAAGAAGGTATTTGGGGTAGTTGATTAGGGGAAAGAGAGAGACAGGCAAAGAGACAGACAAAGACAGAGACACACAGAGAGAGAGAATGCTTGGATAAATGAAAAGCAGAGACCTTGGGATCTGAGAGGGACCTGGAGCATTGGTGAATCAACAGTTCCATATGGGTGTAAAACAAAGTCTAGACTAGAGACAGAGCAAGATGGGGAAAACTGGGGACAAGATATCTGTATTTCTCTGGCAAGCTCCTAGGACAGGATGTAACATGGCCAGCTCCTTGTTGGCTGACTAGACGCCTGTACTGCTGGCTGAGAAAATGGGAAGTATAAGAAAGATGAGTCCATACTCAGGCCTGCTCAGTCATGGGAGGGAACTGGGTCCACGGCCTAGCTTCAAGCCCAGCATCAACATCAGAATCAGCATCCAGTATTTATGAGGTGATGGTGTTCAGTGACTCAGTGAGTCAATGTCACTTATCACTATGGTGACTAAGGATTGAGGGTGAAGATGAATACATTCTGACCTGAGTTTAGCCTTGAAGACAGAAAAAGAAGTCCCATCCATATCCAGACCATGAGATCATTCTATCTCAGTGACAAAACTGGGGAGTCTCATGCCCATTGCAAGCTTCACCAGAGACCTGATGGTCTTAGTAGCTTCTAATGCACCTTGAGTCCCAGCCATCTTCTTCCAATTTCTCTTCTCTTATCTCATCCCCTTTATATTTCCTCTATACCTATATAGAACCCTTGTCTCTCCATAACTTCATGTTCCTCCCAGAACCAGCCCCTGTTTTCCAGGCCCCCAGCTCTCTTTCCACCATGGCTCCCCAACCATTCATTCCAGACACCGTGCCTTTCTCCTGCCATAGCTATCTCCTGAAGATCTCATGGTCTAATTCACTCTACTTTCAATGTTTAATTCATTGAACAAGTATTTATTATGTACCTACTATGTGCAAAGCCCAGCATTAGTGATTAGATATACAAAGATTAGGGAAAAAAAAGCAAATAGTCCCTGCTTTCAAGAAGGTTACAGTATACCAGGGGGATATAGTGTGTAGTCCCTGTGGCAACCTCTCTGTCCCCCTTTCACATATGAAGTCCTCAGAACAACTGTGTCACATTCAAGTTTCTCTCTTGGCAATTTCATCAACTCACACAGGTTCATTTTTTATTTC
>NW_020944770.1:0-2260 GCF_900497805.2 Vombatus ursinus | reverse complement strand
CTCCATCTCTTATTCTGATTGCCTGACACAGTTGTATTTTTTTATCATGTTTGGGACAGTAGATGAGTTTCTCCTGGCCACAATGGCATATGATCGCTATGTGGCCATCTGTCACCCTCTCAATTACACAATAGTGATGAGTCCTCAGTGTTGTTTCCTGTTGATTTCCCTTACATGGGTTGTTAATGCTCTTCATTCCCTCTTACATACACTATTGATGAATGAACTAGTCTTCTGCACCAAAAATGAAATTCCCCATTTTTCTGTGACCTTAACCCCCTGCTGAAGCTGTCCTGTTCAGACACCTTCATTAACGAGCTAATGATCCTCACCATCGGTGGTCTTGCTGGTCTGACTCCATTTTTCTGCATCATCATTTCTTATGTGTATATAGTCTTGGCCATACTAAGGATCCCATCTGCTGAAGGGAAGCAGAAAGCCTTTTCCACCTGCAGCTCCCACCTTTCTGTAGTATCTCTCTTCTTTGGGACTGTCTTTGGAGTCTATTTTAGCCCTTCATCCCACCATTCGGCCCACAGTGAAATAATTGCATCTGTAATGTACACAGTGGTGACCCCAATGATGAACCCTTTTATCTACACCCTGAGGAACAGGGATATGAAAGCAGCCCTGAGGAGGCTCTTTTAAGTCCCCTTCTTGAGGACTAAGATATCTAAAATAAATCCTAAAATTATGTTTCTCTTTCTCTGTTCCCCAAACTGAGTAGCAGGAGGGTGCAACTTCAAAGATTTTTCCCACCAGGGAAGTGCTTTAATTCATTCAGTTCTCAATCAAATACCTTAAGCTCATTCTCAGGCTTTGTCTACTGTGTTGACAAGTTTGAATCAGGACAAACTCACCAATAATATAATTCTATTGTTGAAAATTCAAAATAATAGAATTTTAAAATTAATGAATAAAGCTTAGAGAATTTTAGTTATAGAGAAACAGATATTATAAAGATACAGATAAATTCCACTTTATTTCCCTTTCTCCATATAGTCTGGTCATCAGATTGGAGAATTTTGATCATCTGATTATAGAATGACATCTGGTCCCCCATTTCCCTATTATTACACTTTTGTTTACTTACTACTTTAGATATATTCAAATGTATGCCAAAACTCATCACCTTCAGCTAACCCCTTACTCAGCTTCACATGCTATGATAGAGAGATCTCTCCAAGAGTCTGAAGACTTAGTTCTTGTCTTGGTTTCATGGCTAGCTTAGCTACAAGCAAGTCTCTGAGCCTCAGTTTCCTATTCTGTATAATGAAGGAGTTGCACTAAATAAATTACGGTCATGTATATCATTAACTAGAGGTAACTTTCCAGAATGAAGGAGAGTGTGTGTTAAGACTGTAATACCACTCTGCAGGTTATCTCTGACATGCAAATAATTATCTTGATAGATGATCTGATGAGCCACTAGTAGTGGTAGGTCTATTTATGAGAGTAAGGAAGGATTGGAACACTACCACCTAAACCTAATGAGATTCAGTAAAAACAAATAGAGGAGCTAAGAAATATTACTTAGAGCTACTATCATAGTCCAATAAAAACAAAGTGCCCATGAATATAGGCTTTTTGAGGGGAGGTTCTGGTCTGGCTTTATTAGAAGTAAGGAGCTTAAGAATGGAATAAGGATGCAATGGCAGGAGAAGTGGACTGGAGAAGGTTTAAATGGGGCTAACTCTAAGCAGGGGGAGTGTAGGGGGATCCTTCAATGCTAAGGCAGGGGAGGAGAGGAATAGGGGAAACATGGAAGGGAGAAGAGGCAGGATGGGGTTGGACTCAAAGGGGAGGGGAATCAGGCAGAAAGCTAGCAGGAGACGGCTCAGAAAGGAGCTTCCTGGGAACTTCAAGCAGCCATCAAGGCCCATTTCAGTTGCTCATAGGTGACAAACATCCTACATTCCAGAAGCCCAAGTGGAGGAAGCAAGGCATGAACCCTTTGTAGAAGGCTTGGGTTCCCTCCTTCCAAAACATGGTGAGGGTGCAGTGGCCAGCACTAGCATACTGGCCTGTGGCAGAGTTCATGTATCTCATCTTGACTACATCCATGGAAGCAATGATGGTGGTGTAGAAGCCAGTCCCAAAGGCTGATGTGAAGTGGCATGGAAGGTCATCAGTCATGAGGTGGGCCTTCAGGAGGGCATCTTTGATGAGATCATAGGTCACCAGCTCAGCACAGTTGACAATAGCATTGTGGGCAATGTTGGGTGTAGTTCCTTTCCATTGGCCCTGAAGCCCCTCCTCT
>NW_020944769.1:0-2618 GCF_900497805.2 Vombatus ursinus | reverse complement strand
GGAAAGCTTCCTGATTTGGTTTAATGAAAATTTATGCACTATTCTCCTATTCATTTTCTGGGAGCTTCTGAGAAGCTTTGGTTTTATAATAGGAAACATATAGAACCCATTAATGCATTGTAACTGACCAAATATTGACTCCAGTATCCACAAGTCCTTGGAAGCCTAGAAAGGTCTTGAGTTAGAGCTATTGTCCTGACCATTGGCCAGGACATAAGGAAGAAGCCATGAAGATGAGGTTCCAACTCAGGGCTTTAATTATTAAAAAAGAAAATGTTACCCAGCCTCTTTAGATTCATTACAACTAAGGAAGCATTTCTCAGCTCCAATCTCCACATTCAGCCAAAAGAGATATCACCCTTTAGGATGGCAGAAAGGTGCTGGATTTGATCGTGTGATACTACACCTAATTTAACACCTGCTCCTTAGAGTATTTTTTCTGGGACAGTTATTGTATTGAAAGGTTTTGGTTTCTGCTTAACACTGTGGAGAAAAAAAAACCCAAGATGCAGCAGGTTGAGGGTTTGATGTAAGACAGGAAATTTATCTTCAAACCAGAAATTGGGCCTCACCTCTGTTATCCTGATATCTATGTACAAAAACGCTTCTTCAGGTGTGTACTTATATGATGTTTCCTGCTGTCTTTGTTGTTCCAGGAGAGAAGAAATCAAGGTTTTCAATTAGTGGGAAATAATTTACAAATCCTTGTATGACAGGACAACAAGATAGGTGTCCCAGATGGGCAAGGAGGAGAATCGGAAAGGGGAATGAGAATGGAGGAACATACAGTGTCATGGTATTTCCACAATTTCCCTTTCCCCATTCTCTAACACCTAATGAGCTGAAGAAGCCCACATATTCAAGAGATTCAAGGCTGAACCTGCAGAATTCCTAGTGGCCTTGGTACTTATTTGTTTCAGACAGGATTTGGGGCATCATCTGATGCTAAGGCACATCAGGGGCCATTTTGCCAACCTCTCAGTCTCCGAGTAAGATTTCATTTAAAACCATTCATTCAAACTAAAAAGGCATTCAATTTTCTTCATCAGGTTTCTTCTAATTTCTTTCAATGATTTCCTTTCAAATTTACCAAAATTTCTTTACTTTCACTTATTGCCTCCAACATGAAAACCTTGTTCAAAAAACACTGACCTTAATGTTTGTGCCAGCCAGAAAAGTTGAAGTGAGGTAGCAGAATGGGGGCTATAAAAGACAAAGAAACATGCCTCACTCCCAACAGACACACACACACACACACGCACACACACACACACATGAACACACTATAGCAGATATATACACACATATATAGAGATTCAGATATTTGTGTTACCACTTGCTATAGAGATGGGAAGAAAAATCCAATCTAAGGCCTCCGTTTCCCTTTATCAAGGGGTCAGCAAGCCCTTGATGGTTATGAGTGTCTGAAGAACTCTACTTTACATATTAGCCGGGGAGAAGGGTTCTATAGTTCAAATAATATTTAATTTTCTACTATTACTTTTATGCATTGTTTATTTGTGGGGTAGTTCTGAGGGAATTCCAAAGCCAAGAAACAGGATGGGGCCAGACAGGAATGTGCTGGAGCCAGCTCACACTGGCTTTCAAGAGTTGATTGTTAAGTTTTCAAAAAGAGCATTTATGCCTTGAAAATTGAGAAATGTTGCAAATCAGGGTGTGATTTATTGTTTTTAATAATTGTCTAGATATGAGGAAGAGATAGAGAAGTATTAATAATGCAGATTAAATTTAAATGCCTGTGTGTGTACATTTCTTTTTTTCCCAGAGGGTTGGTTCTTAAATATTTACCAGCATACCCCTGGGCCAAAGTGTTTGTTAAGAGTCCAGTTATGTCAGAATGAATGAATGAATAGATGGATGGATGGATGGATGGATGGATGAAGAATTATCAAGCATTTGATGTGTGCTAGACACTAGGCTAAGCATCAAGGATACAAATACAAAAAATGGACAATCTTTCACTCCAAAGGAGTTTTAATTACAATAGGAATAGAAAACACATAGGAGAATTTGTCTATGAAGTGATGAAGTTTTCCCCTGAAAGTAACTACTTTTAATTCTTCCTGATATGTGTAGGGTCTCTTTTAGGAGAGGGAAAACCAACACTGATGAAATTATTAAGAGAATCAGAAACTGATTCTGCATTTTTATTCAATTTTTTAGTGATTATATGGTCTCCCAAACTCCTTGGATGAAAACTGTTATTATTGGTAACATCTTATGGGGCCAACCACAGTGCTTCGCACATGGGTGGTTATGAAGTAGAAGGGCCCTTCTATGTATCAGGATATAGTTTTGAGTTCTCCTTCAATTGCTTTGGTTGTGTGCCTTTGCACTGATCACTGAAGATTTCTGAGCATGCGTCTTTATTTATAAAAGAGGGATCATATTGCATGCGCTCAGTGTCTCACAGGGTTTTTGTAGGAATGGATTTGTCAAACATTTATTAAGTATCTACTATAGTATGTATGGAACATTGTGCTTAGCAGTGGGAATACAGAAATGAAATGATACAATCTGTCCTGAAGGCCATTATAATCTATTGGCATGGTATTGATTATGACAGCTGGCATTTATATAACACTTTAAGATTTGCA
>NW_020944768.1:0-1573 GCF_900497805.2 Vombatus ursinus | reverse complement strand
GTTTTTAGCCTTGGCACATACTACTTTTATTTATTTATTAGTATCTTAAATGTTTCTGTTGTTCTGGCTGTACAGTATTTCACATGCATACCTTACTTGCTTAAAACCTAGAAAAATGACTGTTTCTTGTTTATATAATGAACCTCCTCTGTATATGGAGAAAGTACAGACTTAACGCATCTAGGTATTTTAATCAAGAAGGAAGCTTTTGCCAGGCATAGTATCCCATGCCTGTTAACCCCAGCGAGGCTGGGCTGTCAGATCTCTTGAGCTCGAGAGTTTTGAGCTTTGCTATTCTGATTAGCATCTGCACTAAGTTCAGCATGAATTCAGTGAGCTCCTGAGCAAAGAAGCTGGCCCAAATTGCCTAACCAACCCAAGTCAGAAACAAAGAAGATGGTTTTGACTCCTGAGCCAATTAATTAGTAGAGGAGTCAGGCCTGTGAGTAGGATTAGCCTCTGAACTTCCAGCCTGGGCAAAAGATAGGGAAACTCAGTCTTTTACAAAATTGATAATAATAATAAGGAAGCTTTTATAACAAGTCAGTTTTCACGTTGTTCTGGTTATCACATGCTGAGACTGGGTTCAGCTTTTAACTCCCATGGAATGTTGTGGTCAAAGTTTTAAAGCTGGAGAGTTTTGTTGGTTTTTTTTTTTTTTTGTACATACATGTATAGATAAGTCTGTGCACCCGTGAAAACTTTGGGAACCAGGGTCACCTCTGCTCCATGAGGAGGCATTGAAGGGGCAGCTAGGTGGCACAGTGGATAGAGCACTGGCCCTGAAGTCAGGAGGACCTGAGTTCAAATATGACCTCAGACCAAACACTTGACACTTACTAGCTGTGTGACTCTGGGCAAGTCACTAGTTGCCTAAAAAAAAACAAAAACAAAAAAGAAGAGGACGCATTGAAGTAGTACTTTGTGGAGCACATAGACATAGGAACAGGACCTGTAATTTCACCGGGTAGTCTCTGGTGTGGAAACTCCTTCTGCCAAGCAGGTTGGCCCCTTCTCTGTAATTTATGGTCTTAGAAAGTTGCCAGGATTGCTAAGAGGTTAAGTGGCTGTATTATACTCTGAAATATTATAGTCTGATTACCCAGCCAGTCTGTGTCAGAATTAAGACTTGAACCAGGCTCCAGTGCCAAGGGCTCTCTGTCTGTTACTCCATACTGTGGAGACTAGGAATAGGGAGTTCTGGATTCAAATGCCAGCTTTGAGTACTTCCCAGCTGCGTGCATTGGGGAAAGCCGTGTAAGCTCTCAGTTTCAAGTTTCCTCATCTACAGAGGAAAATAATATTCACACCTACCTCAAAGCATGGTTATGAATGTGTTTCATAAATCTAAAAGGGGCAAATAAATGAGTTAATGCAGAGGACTAGAAATCATAGAAATCACCAATGAGATCATAGATTTATTTGACCATTAATAGTGTAACAATATTATTAACATTAGACGTAGTGACTAAAACTTTGGTTTTTTGTTTCTTATTTCATTGTAATTACAGTGGGAGTAGGGCTGAGACTAAAGAAATGATTCCATATTATTCCTTAAAGCTTAGTTGGTGTC
>NW_020944767.1:0-41946 GCF_900497805.2 Vombatus ursinus | reverse complement strand
AGGATTGTGGGGTGGAGTAAGTTGGGATCTTGAGCTATGATTTCATCTGTTCTGCAAAACTCCTGGGTTGTAAATTTGCTAATTGGTTCAGATCATCAACTGATATATAACCTACAGCATGATAACACTGACTAGGACACAAAGAAGTTAAGGGACTTGCTGGTGGTTACATATCCATTATGTATCAGAGGCAGGACTTGAATTCATGCTTTTCTGACTTTATGACAAGCTCCTCGAATACAAGAATTGTGTCTTATACACATTTGCATTTCCTGACCCTTGTACATAGTAGGCCTTCAAATTGGAGAAGGAGAAATAGGGATAAGGAATAAAGAAGAATAGGGGCAGGAGAACAAGGATTTGAATCCTGGTCCTGCCACTGTTTGGTCATGAACAAATTACAGTACTTCTTTGGAACTCAGCTCCTTCAGCTATAAAATGAATGATCTGAGATTTCTTTGGGATCCCAGCTAGTTTAAAGAACTTTATAGTTGTAAAATTATCAGACTGGGATTTTCAGCTATGTAAATCATTCATTACCTTCTTCTATTCCTAGAAAAATGAGAGTGACAAAGCTGGAAGAGATGCACTATTTAATAAAAATTGTTGAGAAAACTGGAAAGCAGCCTGACAAAAGCTAAATAATAGAACATCTCATACTTTATACCAAGGCAAGCTAAAAATTTATTCCCCAATTGGTAAATGGTCAAAGGATATGAACAGGCAGCTTTCCAATGACAGAACACCCTTTGTGGTAGTAAAGAATTGGAAATTGCAGGGATGACCATCAATTGGGGAAAGATTGAACAAGTTGTGGTATATGATTGTGATGGAATACTAGTACGCTATAAGAAATGATGAGCTCAATGATTTTAGAAAAACATGGAAAGACTTGCATGAAATAATGAAGAGTGAAATTAGCAGAACCAAGAGAACATTGTAAAAAGTAACAGCAATATTGTTTTAAGAATGACTTTGAGTGAATAAGTTATTTTGACTATTATAAATACCCAATCAATTATAAAGGGATATGAAGAAAGACTCTAACTGCATCTAGAGAAGAACTGAATTATAGATGTATAGAACAATTTTACATACGTATATACATACATGCATACATATATGTGTATACACACACACATACTCACACACACACACACACATATATAGGAAGGGAGAGGGAAGAAAATAAAAGGAAAAAAGATATTTACATGATAATTTTATTGTATATTTGAAAGGAAAATTAGTCATATTTTTATTGCTCTATGCTATGGAAATGCTTGTTTTATTCCATAAATTAAAAATTAAATTGAAAAACTCACTATTTGACAAAAATTGCTGAGAAAACTGGAAAGCAGACTTGCAGAAATTAGATATAGAACACATCTCACACTGTATACCAATGTAAGCTCAAAATTGGTACATATTTTACACATTAAGGGTGATATCATAAGCAAATTAGAAGGGAATGAGAAATTTTACCTGTCAGATGTATGGAGAAGGAAAGAATTTATGACTCACCAAGAGACAGAGAGGGTCAAAGAAGTAAAATGGATAATTTTGATTACATTAAATTCAAAAGCTTTTCCACAAACAAAACCAATACAGCCAAGATTAGAAGGAAAGCAGGAGAGTGGGGAAAATTTGCAACAGCTCTCTCTGATAAAGACCTCATTTCTCAAGTATATAGGGAACTGAGTCAAATATAAGAAACTACAAGTTATTTTCTGATTGACAAGTGGTTAAATATGAACAAGCAATTTTCTATAAAAAATAAAAAATGTCTAGAGTTATAGTTTAAAATGTTTTAAATTATTATTAATTAGAAAACTACAAATTAAAACAACTCTGTCATAATGACTAACATAACAGAAAATTAATATAACAAATGTGGGAGGCGATGTAGGAAAAATTTATGAACTGGTCCAATCACTCTGGAGAACAATTTGGAACTATACCCTAAGAGCTATAAAATTGTGTGTACCCTTTGACCAATATCACTACTAGGTCTGTATCCCAAGGAGATCGAAGAAAAAGGAAGGGATTTATGTGTACAAAAATATTTAGAGAAGCTCTTTTTGCAGTTGCAAAGACCTGGAAATTGAGGGGATACCCATCAGTTGGGAAATGGCTGAAAAGCTGTCACATCTGAGTGTGATGAATATTAATGTGCTGTAAGAATGATGAGTATGATTATTTCATTAAAAAAAACCTAGGAAGACTTATATGAACTAATGCAAAGTGAAATGAGCAGAACAAAACAAGATTGTACACACTAACAACAATATTGTATAATAATCAACTATGAATGACTTAGCTATTATAACCCATACACTTACAAAGGACTTAAGATGGAAAAAAATTCTTTTCATCTCCAGAGGCAGAACTGATGAAATTGTTGAAACACAATTTTTCACTTCATTTTCTTTTGCTTTTTTTCCAATATGGAAATGTTTCATATAATTTGTCATGTATAATTGATATCACATTTCTTACCATTTCAATGGTTTGGTAAAGAGCAAGAGGAAAAGAGAGAATTCAGAACTCAAAACTTTTAAAAATATATATTTATTTAATACTTTATTTTCACAACAATTACATGTAGAAACAATTTTAAAGATTTTTTTTAATCTTGACTTCCAAATTCTCTCTTTCCCTTAGCCCTTCTCTGCTCTTTGAGAAAGAAATTTAGTATAGTTTATACATGTGGAGTTATGAAAAAGCATATCTCCATATTAGTCAGGTTGTGAAGAAAAACACAGACAATAAAAAAACAAGAAAAATAATGAAAGTATAAAAATGTATGGTTCAATCTGCAATTAGACTCCATCAGCTCTTTCTCTGAAGATGGACATCATTTTTTCATTATAAGTCCTTTGGAATTTTCTTATATCATCATATTGCTGAACATAACTAAGTCATTCACCATTGATTATCATATTATATTATTGTTACTGTGTATAATGTTCTGGTTCTACTCATTTCATTTGCATCAGTTCATGTAAGTGTTTCCAAGTTTCTCTGAGAACATCCTGATTATCATTTCTGATAATCCAATACAATAGTATTCCATCACAGTCATATACCACAACTTGTTCAGCCTTTCCCCAGTTGATGACTCAATTTCCAATTCTTCGCCACTATTAAAAATACTGATATAAATATTTTGTACACGTGAGTCCTTTTTCATTTTGCTTTTTATCTTTGCACCTGGGGTATAGACCTAGTAGTAGTGTTGCTGGATCAAAAGACATGCTATTTTTTTTTTTAGCCCTTTAAAGGGGCATAGTTCCAAAATGTTCATCCAGAATGACTGATTCAGTTCACAACTCCACCAACATTGTATTAGTGTCTCAATTTTCCCACAACTCCTTCAACATTTGCTATTTTCTTTTTCCATTATATTAGTTAGTCTGACTGGTATGGACTGGTACTTCACAGCTGCTTTAACATACATTTCCTTAAACAATAGTGATTTAGAACACTTTTTCATATGACTGTAAATAGCTTTCATTACTTCATCTGAAAACTGCCTGTTTATATCCCTTGACCATTTATCATTTGGGGAATGAATCCTATCTTTATAAATTTGACTCAGTTCTCTACATATCTGAGAAAAGAGACCTTTATCAGAAAAACTTACTGTAATTTTTTTTCACAGTTGTGATTTTTGTGTATTTCCCTCCATCTTATTGTTCTTCTTTTGTCCTATTCTCTCTCTCCTTTCATCCTGTCTATCCTCAAAAATGTTTTGCTTCTGACTACCACCTCCCTCAATCCACCCTCCCTTCTATCAACCTCCCTCCACATTCTCTTATTCCTTTTCCCTCCTACTTTTGTGGCTTTGGATATAGCAGTTTTGATTTTTTGGTTTTCTTCTGAGTTTGTGTTTTGATTTTCCCTGTCACCATAGTAACTTTCTATGGTCAGGTTCTTTTTTTTTGTTGCCTGCTCATTTTCCAACAATTTTCTTGACTTTAACTTTATGCTAAAGTTGGACTCCACTTCTAGAGTGTAGGGGGCATTGTCTCTAGCTTCACATTTTTTTTGTGCAGTTGTTTTCAGAGTTAGTTCCAGGGGTATGTAAGTTTTTAATTTCTCTGAGGTGGCATGATGCAAGAAGTGTGTTTACTACTGTCTTGGTCTATATTCTGGTCTGTGAATGACTTCAAGCACTCTTTTCCATGCTAGAACTATGAACAGCATCCCTGTTTTCCTATGGCTACTCACTCTAGTGTGCTAGTATTCATACTGTACCTGGATCTGTATATGGGCAAGATAACAGAGTACTATACCCAATGTCATCAAAGGGACCTCTGTAGTCTCCTGACCAGTTATACAACCCTCTTACCTTCTGTGGAATGAGAGTTCCAGAAACTGCTGGTGCTTCAATTGATTAACCCCTAAGGCCTGTTGCTGGTTTGCTAGGGAATATTGGACTATGCTCCACTCTTTCCTAGTACAACAGACCTTTCTAGCTGACCTTCTAAGTTGCTATGGGCTAGAAAATTGTTTCACCTGATCTTTTTGTGGGTTCTGCCATTTGAGAATTCATTTTGAGGTATTATTTAAAGTTGTCAGAAGTGGAATTCGCAAGAGCTCAGGTGAGTCCCTGCCTTTTCTCTACCATATTAGCTCTGCCCCTATAGAACTCACAATTTAAAAAAAAATGTTTAAATTAAATAATATTTTTTAAAGATGACATTATGCAAAGGATGGTTTCAGACAAGCTTATAAAGACTTGCATGAATTAATATATAGTGAAGTGAGTAGAATCAATGGAACAGTTTTTTCTGTGACTACATAATGGCAGGGACAATAACTTTGAAACAATGGGAACTCTGATCAGCATAATGACCCATCATAATTCTAGAGGACTGATGATGAAAGATGATGATACCCATCTCCTGATAGAGAAGTGAATGACTCAAAAGTGTAGAATGAGATATTTTTTTAAATGGCCATTGCAGAAATCTGTTTTGCTTGACTATGAATCTTTCTAGTTGGCATTTTGTTTTTCTTTAATTCTTAATGGAAAAGGGTTGTAATTTTTGCTCATTGAAAAAATGTAAAGACAAAATAATAGTGTGAGAGATGATCTCTGAGAATCTCTCAGGAATGAAGCCTCCTCAGGGAGTTAATTGTTTCTTGTTCTGTTGAAACACTTGTGGCCGGGAGACCTTGTAAAGAAACATGCTTTTCAACACATCTTGTACTTTATCAGACCTCCTCCTCTCTTTCTAAAGCTGTATACTCTAAAAAGAAAATGAAAACCTCCCGCCTTTCCTTGTCCCCAGGCAAGTTGTAAAAGTGTCTTTGTTCTCTTCAGTGCTGGGGTGGATTTACTGGAATAGATTGTGCCCCTGAGGCTCAGCCAATGCGCCAAAGGGAGGAGGTTAGGATGGGCTAATGCTAGGATCTATATAAACCTATTTTGAACAAAGCCCTCTTGCACTCTCTGGCTGATGCCATTTTGGGCGACACAGGGGTGTCCTTTCTCGAGAAAGCCAATAAAGCAACTTTCCTTTTTGCAATTCTTGTCAAGACTTTGATTCAAATTTGGGTAGGTGGTCTTTTGTCCCACACAATAGAAAATTGACAAGGAGCACATAATGAATAATTAGCCCATTTTCTACTTCATTGTTTCCCTTTTAGAAGGCAAAATCATAGAATCATAGAATTGGAGAATAGGAAAATGTCTTCTAGCTTGAAAGATGCCTTTTAGCTCAACACATATCTGAACAAAGAATCTTTTCTGTAACATAGCAAAGTGGTCATCTAGCCTTTCTTTTAAAGGACATGGATCTGAAGAGTCAGAAGGATGCTTACATTATGATATGAGCACCTCCCATCCAACTAATATTCAACCAAACCTATGAAGTGTTAAGAATGAAGTCAATTCAAGAAGAAAAGTAATCAATGAGATTATAAAAATATACATACACACAGAAAAAAGCATAAGGAAATTCAGAGACACAAAGCATCTTATTACTATACCATCATAAAATTCAGTATACATTTTAAAAAGCTATATGTAATAGAAGTTCACAGTTCCAAATTTTAAAAAGACTGTAATTTTATTTAGGAAACAGTCCACGAAGGTTCCCGCCACACTGACTATGGAAATAGCTACTAAGCTAGTTGAACATGAACATAGATTGAGAGTAAAATGAAAAAAAGAATGAAAAGATTGGCAGGCAACAGACTGTGAAGGACTCTATATACAAATTTGGGGATGATTTATGTTACCCTAGGGGCACTAGCAGCTCTTGAGCAGAGCACTGACATATTCTTTCTTATTGTTTTAGCAACACTATTTTATTAGCAATGTGGAGGATAGATTTGAAGACTGGAGAGACATTTAATTGGGAGGTGGTTTCAAGAATCCAAGCAAGAAGTAATGAAGATCACAATTAGAATGCAAGCAGAAAGAGGGATAGAATGGAAAGATCTTGTGGCAGAGTTGGATACAACTGAACAACAAAAACAACAAGTCAATAACCTGACTCCTAATTGTGACAATACCCAATCTCAGATGCTACCTTCCATCAATTAGTACACTGCCCCCTCCAAATTATGTATCTGCTTTATATAGATTTGGGATTTGTTTTTCTATGTACATGAGTTATTTGTCCCCAGTAGAAACTAAGATCTTTGTGAGTAAGTATCTTTTTTTTTTTTTATAGCTAGCTATTAGGACAATCCTTGGTACATAATAAGCCCTTACTAGATACCTATCTCTTCCCTTCACTTGTCACGTGACCCTGCTTTTTTCCAAAATAATTTCTTTAATGCAGATTTCACTTCGTTATTCCTAAGAGTATAAATAAGAGGGTTTAACATAGGAGTCACCAAGTTGTAGAAGAGGGTGAGAAACTTTCCCTGGTCCTGAGAGGTGTTATTCCCTGGCTGCATATAAACATACATGATATTACCATAAAAAAGTGAGACCACAGTGAGGTGGGACCCACAGGTATTGACGACTTTTTTTCATCCTGCAGCTGACTTGATCCTCAGAACTGTCTGGGTAATATATCCATAAGAAATAAGAATAAGTGAGAGGGGCACTAAGACAATTATTACAGTTAAGATGAAGACTGTACTTTCTATAGCCACTGTATCCACACAAGCCATCTTGATTAATGCTGGCAACTCACACAAGAAATGTTTCACTTGGTGTTTTCCACATCGAGGTAATCTCATTCCTATAGGAGACATAACCAGGGAATTGAGAAGTCCGATGCCCCAAGACACAGCCACCAGCTGCACACAGAGCTGGCGATGCATAATGACTGTATAATGGAGGGGTTTACAAATGGCAATGAAGCGATCATATGCCATAACAGCCAGGAGGATACATTCTATACTACCTAATCCAAGGAACATGAAGAGTTGGATGACACAACCTAAGTAGCTAATGGTCTTATTAGATCCTCCCAGGTTGAAGAGAAACTGAGGTATGGAACTGGTAGTGAAGCAAAGATCCAGGAAGGAGAGTTGAGTGAGGAAGAAGTACATAGGAGTGTGCAGCCGGGAATCTAGTTGGGAGACCAAGATAATGGTGATGTTGCTAACCAAAGTTATTAAGTAAAAGATTAAAACTATAACAAAAAGGATATGTTCTAGCCTAGGCCGATCAGAGAAACCCAACAAGATGAAGTGTTCCAGGGAACTTTTGTTGCTCATGACAATAATCCCTTAGTATGTGCCTGTAGGGAGAGGAATAATAATGTATTTAAGTTTTGATAAGAATGGGGGGAATGATGTGGATAAAATAGAGTAAAAGATAATCTGAAACATTTCTATCTGACTACGACACATAATCAGAAATTGAGCTAAGTCTCAAATTTTTGGTCCCTATCTGACAGCATTACCTAGCATATTCTGTCACAGTGGAACACAGTCTTTAGTGCTGGCATAAAAAAATGGATCCAAAAGCAATGTGGTATAATTTTAGCTATTTCCCTGATTTAGGTCAAAGTGAAAAATATATGTAAATGATGTGTATAATATGGTAAAAACAACCTGGCAAAAGGTGAAACATTCAGTTAATCATTTGGTTCCTTGGGCCATAAAAAAACAAACATTCAGTTTGATTGATTTTCTTTTACTGATTTGATAGAAGTTTTGCCAAAATAGCATAGTCCCATAAGAAAAAACAAAAATAAAAAAAAAAGACTGCAAAATTTAATGAGATGTTTAATCAATCAGTTCTATTGTTTGGAGTGACTTGTTATTTGAGTAAGTATGTTTAATCTAGATTCTCCATGTAGCAGTCAATCAGAAAGTATTTATTAAGTACTTACTTTGGGCTAAATGTTGTGCTAGGCCTTGGGGAAAAAAAAATAAAAAATGAAAACGGTCTGTACCCTCAAGGAGTACACTCTCTACCTAAGGGAGACACTATGCACACTTATAAGTAGATAAATTAGATAAAAGATAATTTTGAGAAGGAGAACTAACAATAAAGGTGTCAAGAAAAGCCTAAGGCAACAAGTCAAGTTACTAAACTTTTATTAAGCACCTACTGTATTTCGATTCTTATGCTAAAGTGGGACTTGAGATGAGACTTCTAAGATGCAGATACAAGGAGGAATGCATTTTAGGCTTAAGGAACAGCCATGCAAAGGCACTGAGGAGGAACTGAAGCATGAGGAACAACAAGAAGCCCAGTTTTGTTGAGCTGTGTGGGAGTAATGTTCAATAAGGATACAAAGGTGGGCTGGGGCCAAACACCATGCTGAATGCTTTACAAATATTATCTCATTTGATCCTCCCAGCAAACCTGGAAAGTAGGTGCTAGTTCAGAAAACTGAAACAAAGCTGAAGTGATGTCTGAGGTTTAATTTGACCTCGAATCTTCCCGATTCCGGGTCATGTTTTATCCATTGTGCCAGTTTAATAGAATGGAGAGGAGGGGGCGGATGTGAGATGTTTTGTGGATGTAGAAATAGCAAGATTTGGCAACTGTGTAGATAAGTAGATTGAGAGGGAAGAGCCAAGGATGGCATTTTAGTTGTAAATATGAGTGACCAGAAGAATAGTAATGCCTTTTGGAGAAATAAGGAAGTTCAAGAGAGGGGTAGGTTTAGGAGCTTATAGATGTACAGATAAGTTTAGTTTTGGCCATGTTAAGTTAGAGATGATACCTAGACCTTTATTCAAAATATCTAGTAAACAATAGGTTATGGAGGCCTAGAGCTCAGGAGAAAGGCTAAGGCTAGAAATATTGATCTGAGGGGCATCAGCATAGAGATGATAAACTGAAGTGACTTGGTGAGGTTACAGAGAGAGTGTAGAGAGAGAAAAGAAGCAGGCCTAGAAAAGAGCTGTGGAGCACATTTAGGGGACATATTTAGTAGAAACACTGTTCAGACAAGAAGAAGGAGAACCAATAGAGAGGTGTCATGAAAATCCAGGAGAGAATGTTCAGAAGACAGTAATCAACAATGTCTTTAAAAAGAGATGAGAAAAGGGTTGAAGAAACAGCATCAGATTTGGCCATCACTGGTAATTTAGGAGAAAGCTGTTTCAGTTGAATGATAAAGCCATACTTCAAAGGATTTAGAATTAACAGGAAAATGCAGTTGCAAGTAGAGAGCTTTTACAAAGACTTGTAATTCATACATTCACTCTGAATCAACTGATTGTTTTTAATTAAATTCAACAAATATTTTTTAAGGAAACAATTTCAATCTCTCTCTCCCTTCTTATACACACACATACACACACACACACACACACACACACACACACACACAAACACCCATTTGTATTAAGCTCTGGCCTAGTTATCTTTAGTATAATGGGTTTGAGGAGAGAAAGACTTTGATCATTTTAGATAATTCTAAAATCAAAGTATATAAAATGAACAAATAGCATTTTGAAGTAGGAAAATCACTAGACTGAGAAACAGGAAAGCTAGTCCTGGCTCTAGCACCAGCGGTAGGGAACCTGCAGCCTCAAGGCCACATGTAGCCCTCTAGGTCCTCAAGTGCAGCCCTTTGACTGAATCTAAACTTCACAAAACAAATCCCCTTAATAAAAAGATTTGTTCTGTAAAATTTGGATTCAGTCAAAAGGCTGCATCCAAGGACCTAGAAGAACACATGTGGCCTTGAGGCCACAGGTTCCCCACCCCTGAAACATCTGATCATATACAATTCATTTAAACTTTCGGGAGAACCTGCTGTCTTCCTCCAATTGAATATTAACTCTTCACACATCTTCAGGCCTAATAGTGTCTAGCATACGATTAATAATGCTTGGTGAATTAAATTGAACACAAACGTCTCCTTCCTAGCACTCCTCAAAAAATCTTTTGAGATCACCTTTAAAAAAAGCAAATGTTATTTCATACAAAATTTAGTCATTTAGATGTATTCCCTGTCAGAGAAAATAGCAAAGAATATAGGTATGGCCAAACAGTACTTCCCAAGCTAAAAGCAAACAAACAAAATCCTTCACTCTAGTCATTCTTTATTAGTTCAATTTTAAAACTCTAATATTTCAGTCTGATAAGAAGTTCATCATGGGCTTATAGTTAAAGTCTTTCCAGACAATGTGGACCTTGCTAGAGTTTGCATGTCCCTGACTCTCAAATAACAAAAAATGTAGTCATAGCCAAACCCTCTCTGCAATTTATTTGATAGCATGGTAGATAACCTGTCATTTTAGAGGAAGGCACTGTCAAATTCCCTGTTGAGGAAGCCTAAGTAGAGAAAAACAACACTGAATTTAGAGACAGAAGACCTGTTTGCTGATTCTGTAATTTATTACCTATGTGACTTCAGGCAATTCAATTAACATCTCTGGGTCTCGATTTGTTTTTTGTTTTTGTCTTTTTTCTTAATCTGTGACTGAGGAGGAGGAGTAGACTAAATTATCTCTTGTCATGAAGAACATTTAAAGCTTTTCATTACCCTTCCTACAGTTTTAGTCAAACTACTCATCTCAACACACTTTGATCCAGCTTCATTGACTTACTTTTGGTTCATTGGACATAAAACTCCATTTTTACACTAGTTTTCCTCCATACCTGGACTTATCTGCCTTCTCACCTCCACTTCATGATTTCCTGGTTTCCTTAATGATTTAGCTGAAGGGTCACACTTGAGAGGCCTTTCTCAGCCCCCCACCTACTGGTTCCAGTCTATCAAAATTGGTCATCTCACAATGTTGCTTTTACTGTGTATAATATTCTCCAGGTTCTGTCACTTCACTCAACATCAGTTCGTATAAGTCCTTTCAAGTTTTTCTGAAGTCTGCCTGCTTATCATTTCTTATAGGACAATAATATTCAGTTGCATTCATACACCACAACTTATTTAGCCATTCCCCAATTGATGGGCATCTTCTCAATTTCCAATTCTTGGCCACCACAAAAAGAGCTGCTATAAATGTTTTCATATATGTGGGTCCTTTTCCCATTTGTATGATCTCTTTGGAATACAGACCCAGAAGTGATATTGCTGGTTCAAAGGGTATGCACAGTTTTATGGCCCTTTGGGCAAAGTTTCAAATTGCTCTCCAGAATGGTTGGATCATTTCACAACTCCACCAAGGATGCATTAGTGTTCCAATTTACCCACATCTTCTCCAATATTTATCATTTAGAAGGTGCATTCTTTGAGGGCAAGGGCTGTTTTTTACTTCCTCTCTATCCTCAGGCTTAGCTAGGTGCCAAGGCACATAGAAAGTGCTTAATGCATTATTACTGTTTGATTAACTGACTGCCTATAAGGTCTTCTGCAGCTTCAAATCTGTGATCAATTGGAATTTTGAGGGGTTTCAGTTTTCTCAATTGTAAAATGGGAATTTTATATGTGTGTGTGTGTGTATGTGTGTGTGTGTGTGTGATCTAATTCATAGATCTGTTTTGATGAACCAAAGAAATAATGTATGTAAAGTACTAGAATATATTATTAAAATGTGATTTTAAAATTTTTTATTGACTTAATTCACTAAACCAATTATATTTTAAGGTTGATGGGTGATAAAAGCTAACATATACATAGTGCCTTAAGCTGTGGAAAGCATTTTACATATACTATCTTATTTGGTCATCACAACAAGCCTGTGGCATACCTATTCTTACCATCTACATTTACAGATGAGGTGATGGGAGGGAGGGAATGTCAAGACATTAGAATAAAGACAGATACTCACTCAGTCTCTCCCAAATTTCCTTCTAAACAACATTAAAATAACTTCTCAAACTGAATTCTGGAGTGGCAAAAACAACCAAAGGATGAGACAAGATAATATCCCAGCCCAAGACAACTTAGAAAATCAGCAGGAAAAGTCTGTCTTAATGTGATAAGATGGGAGTGCAATTTGGTGCATGCTGTGTCTGGCAAGTTTGAGGCCCTGAGCCTCAGGGTAAGCCAGCCTCAGGCTTTGGGGGCAATTGAATCTGCAGCAATGACTTCTGTCTGAGTTCTCAGCCTATGGACAGTAAGAGGATGAACAGGTGGTCAGAAGCATACTGTAAAAGATACTTTGCTGGTACTGAGTGCAGAACTCTGTTACATTGTCCCAGCGTGAGGAGGAACACTATTACACTACAGCTTCTGAGCACAAGGAGCAGGGATCCTTGTCACAATTCCATGGCAGAAAACAGTATATGTACTCACTCACAGACCATAGTATATACCAGGATAGCAGGGACCGCATCTCTCCTTAGATCAGAAGATCAGAAGAATTGAAAACTTGCAGACCTCCAAAACTAGCTCTGAAAAAAAAAAGCTGTGAACCTTTGGACAGTGCCCCCTCAACACCAGGAGCAGAGTCTAACTTTAACATAAAGTTAAAAGCAAATAAATAGGCTGGGAAATGAGCAAGCAACAATAATAAAGAACCTGACCACAAAAAGTTACTATGGTAACAGTAAAGATCAAAATACAAACTCAGAAGAGGACAAAAATGGCAAAAACATCTACATACAAAGCTACAGAGAAAAATGTAATTGGTCTTAGGCACAACAATTGATGGAAGAGCTCAAAATTGATTTTAAAAATCAAATAAGAGAGGTAGAGGAAAAATTGGGAAATGAAATCAGAATGATGCTTAAATAAAATAATATCTTAAAAACCAGAATAAGCCTAGTGGTAAAAGAGGCACAAAAATCCACTGGAGAGAAAAACTCTTTGAAAAGCAGAATTGCCAAATTGGAAAAAAATTATGTACAGAAATTACAAAAGTTAACTTAAGAAGACAACTCCTTAAAAAGTAGAATTGACCAAATGGAAAAGGAAGTCCAAAAGCTCATTGTCAAAAATAAATTCTTAAAAATTAGAACTGGACAATTGGAAGCTAATGATTCCATAAGGCATCAAGAAAGAATAAAACAAAATCAAAAGAATGAAAAAATAGAAGAAAATGTTAAATATGCCATTGGAAAAAGAACTGACCTAGAAAATATATCCAGGAAACATAATTTAAGACTTATTGAACTACCTGAAAGCCATGATTTAAAAAAACCTAGACATTATATTTCAAGAAATTATTAAGGAAAACTGTCTTGATATGCTAGAACCAGAGTGTAAAATTGAAACCACCGTTCACCTTCTGAAAAAGATCACCAGATTAAAACTCCCAGGAATATTATAGTCAAATTCTAGAGCTCTCAGGATGAAGAGAAAAAAAAATACTGTGAAGGGCCAAAAAGAAACAATTTAAATATTGTGGAGTTATATTCAGGATAACACAAGATGTAGCAACTTCTACATTAAAGGAGCAAAGGGTTTAGAATATGCTATTTTTGAAGGCAAAGGAGCAAGGATTACAACCAAGAATCACCTATTAGCAAAATCCTACAAGAGAAAAATGGATTTTTAATTAAATAGAAGACATTTAAGTATTCCTGAAGAAATGACCAGAGCTGGATAGAAATTTTGACTTTCAAATACAAAACTCAAGAGAGGTATAAAGAGGTAAACAGAAAAGAGAAATCATGAGGGATTAAATAAGGTTAGAATGTTTACATCTTTACATGGGGAGAGGATATGTGTAACTCCTAAAAACCTTATCCTTACCAGGGCAGTTATTAACAGTTTACATAGATAGAGGGAATGGGTGTGAGTTGACTGTGATGGGATGATATCTCTCCAAAAATTAAATTAAGGGGTGAGAAAGAGGGATCTACTGGGAGAAGGAAGAAGAGAGGGGTACAGTGGAGTAAAATATCTCACATGAAAGTACTTTTACCATGGAAGGGAAGATGAGGGGTTGGTAGGCAACACTTGAACCTTACTCGCATTGGAACAGGTTGGAAGAGAGAATAACATATACGTTCATTTAGTTATAAAAATCCATCTTATCTAACAAGGAAGTAGGAGGAGAAAGGAATAAGAGAAGTGAGTGGGGCTAATATAAGGGCAGTGGGATGAGGGTGGTTGCAATTAGAAACAGTTTTTGAGGAGGGAGTGGGTGAAAGAAGAGAGGGAGAGAGAAAGAAAGTGAAAGAAAAAGACAGAGAGAGAGAGAGAGGGAGAGGAAGGGAGGGAAGGAGGGAGAGAGAGAGAGAGAAAGAGGGAGAAAGAGAAAGAAAGAGAGAGAGAAATAGGAGGAAAAATGGGATGGAAGGAAACACAGTAAACATAACTGAATGTTAATGGGATGAACTCTGCCATAAAACAGAAGTGGATTAAAAACCAAAATCCACTTGAAACAGAAAGATAAACACAGAATAAAGGTAAGTGGAAGGAAGAGAATTGATTATGCTTCAGTTGAAGTAAAAAAAAATACAGGTGTAGTAATCATGATCTTAAACAAAACAAAATCAAAAATAGATCTAATTAAGAGACATAAGTAAAGAAATCACATCTGGCTAAGAGATACTATAGGCAATGAAGTAATATCAATATGAAACATATATGCATGAAATGGTATAGCATCCAAATTCTTAAAGGAAAATATGTTACAAGAGGAAGTAGAAAATGAAACTATACTATTGGGGTATCTTAACTTCTGTCTTTCAGATTTAGATAAATATAAGCATAAAATAAGAAAGAAGTTAAAGAGATTAATAGAATTTGAGATAAATTAGATATGATAGACCTCTGGAGAAAAATGAATAGAAAAAAAGGAATATACATTTTTCTCACCAGAACATGGCACCTATGCAAAAATTTACTATGTATTAGGGAATAACAAACCAACAACCAAATGCATAAAACAAATATTAAATATTAAATAAATATTAAATACTAACAAAAATTAAATATATTTTTCAGATCACAATGCAATAAAAATAACATTTAATGAGAGGTCATGAAAACATAGATTAAAAAGTAATTGGGAATTAAATAATCTCTTCCTAAAGAATGAGTGGATCAAAGAACAAATCATAGAAAAAATCAATAATTTCATTAAAAAGAATAACAACAATGAAACAACATATCAAAATTTATGGGATGTGACCATAGCAACACTTAGTGGAAAATTCACACTTCTACATGCTAGTATAAATAACATAGAGAAAGCAAAAATCAATGAATTGGGCATGCAACTAAAAATAAAAAAACTAGAACGAGAACAAGTTTAAAAATAGTCAACTAAACACTGAATTGGAAAACTTGAAAATAAATGGAGAGATTTATGAAATTGAAAGCAAGGAAATCTTTGAACTAATAAACAAAACTAGGAAGTGGTTTTATGAACAAAATAATCCAATAAAATAGATAAAATATTTGTTAATTTCATTTTAAAAAATGCAAATTACCAGTATCAAAACAATAAGTGTGAATTCACCACCAATGAAGAAGGAATTAATGTAATTATTAGGAGTTATTTTGCCCAATTGTATGCCAGTAAAACTGACAATCTAAGTGAAATGGATGAATATCTACAAAAATATAAACTGCCCAGATTAACAGAAGAAGAAATAGAATACTTTAAAAACCCTATCTTAGAAAAGGAATTTGAACAAGCCATTCCTTCATTCAGTATCCTAATAACAGTTTGCCTAATTTGTTGTCTCCTGTTATTTTTCTTGGATTCAATGTCTTCTTTCTCCAGCATGGAATAGTAGGAAGCACAGAGATTTTTTATTAAAAAGTGTGTTAGAATTATGGGTCTACTATTCACTGTGTCACTTTGTCACTTAAACTCTCAGTTCTGTAGGCAAAGCTCTGAGACTTTAAGTTGCAGAGCCTTTACAGATTTGTATTGGTAGAGGGAGTTTCCCATGAGCAGTTATTTACTTAGGTCTAGATCCAAAAAATAAATGCTTCATGGCCTCTAGATTCTAGATCTTAGACACGTAACAAATATTTAATAAGTGCTCATTGACTGATGAGTATTTTATGTGTGACTCACCAGAACTTCTCATTACTCCCAAGCATCTTTTTACCAGTTACTTTTGTACTGTAATTTAAGCAACACTATCCTTGCTACTTGAAGGCATATGTCAATCTATTTCCCTAATCCTTTATTGTGCCTCATAGGCACAGGTCTATACCCAGATTTGAGAGTTCTAGAAAATTGGTAATGAGGAAATGACACAATCACTACCTTTATAGTAGACACAAGAAACAGGCAAACAAAGCGTATACACACTATGGCAATAAAAACAGACAGAGGTTTGTCCCCACATGCAAGAAATCCACCCCAGTCTGAGGATGAGGGAAATGTGTTGGGGAAAGAACACACTCAAAATTAGAGTTCAGGCGGCTAAATTATTTACCCTAAAAGTGAACTTGGTTGAGAATAGGTTATGAATGCCAGATGTAGAAGAAGGCATTCCTAATCAGACGCAGATGTGGTATAAAAGTTCTCTGGGTCCTTTACTGATACCAGGGATCGGTAAAACTTGGGTAGGGGGAGCTTTCTATTGGAACCACATGCTGGTGGAAGGTTCTAATGTTAACTAAGGAAGTAGAAGGAGAATGCCTCAAGGTCCTTGCAGTAATTCAAAAGTTCATAAAAAACTGTAAGCCTTATCTGCCTGAACCAGAGTTAACAGTGGAAAAGGAAAAACTATTTTACCTATATGTTTCTATGGACATTAGGACCACTTAAACTAAGTGACTCAATATTGCAGTCCTATCATAATAAATACAAATGACTATGACATTGAACAATAATCATAACATCAAATATATAAAGTTTAAAATGATCACAATCATGGATTCCACTTACCATCCCCAAACTTCCTAAGCTAAAATACTTTTCCTGACCTTCATTGCTTTAAGTATATTGTATATTAAGTATATCTATATTCCTTTAGACTTGGTACACAATTAATGATTAATAAATGTCTTTTCACTCATTCATTCCACTTCAAATAACTATGATAATGTTAGGCTACTTTTCAGAAACATGCATTAACATTCCATTGACTATCCCTTAAGAAATCCATGTCAAGACATCTCAAAATCTTTGTAGGTTTGCAAAATGCTTTACAGACATTATCAAATTTGACTTTAATAACTATTCTGTTAAGTAATTACTATAATTATTTGTGTTGCAGATGCTGAACATGAGACTGGGAGAGGTTAAATGACTTCCTCACAATCATACGACTAATTAATGTTAGAGGTGGTATTCAAACCCAGGTCAAAGTCCAGCACTCTGTCTCATAGATCAGAACAAAATTTACCTCATTTAAAACCTTCCCTCATTCACATAGTCACAAGTGAGCTTCCATCTTGCTCCATTTTGCTTTCTAAGTATTGAAATGATCACATTCTATTTTGTAATATGGTAGCTAGGTAGCAAAGTGCATAGAACACTGATTCGGAATAAGAAAGAAAAATGATTTCAAATTTGGCCTCAGACACTAACTAGCTGTGTGATTATGGGTAAGTCACTTGATGTTTCTGCCTGCTTCAATTTTCTCATCTGTAAAACAAGGATAATAATAGCATTTACCTCCCAGGGTTATTGTAAAGATATAATGAGATGAATTTCTTTGCAAACCTGAAGGCACTATAAAGTTTAGGTATTTGTGTGTGTGTGTGTGTGTGTGTGTGTGTGTGTCTGTCTTTGTGTATCTTACATTCCCTTACAAATGGTGGACTTTTGCCTATTATTCATCTATATCCTTAAAGCACTGTATCTCACATAATAAAATGCTTTTAAAAATTTGACACTTAATGTTTATATGTCCCACTCATCCCACTAAGTACATTTTTATAAATATTATCTCATTTGATCCTCATAATAACTCTAGGAAGTAACTGCTCTCATTTTACAGTTGAGGAAACTGAAAGGGACAAAGGTTAAGTGACTTGTCCAGGGCTGCACAGATGAGGTCATATTTGGAGTTAAATCTTCCCGACTCCATCAAGGCTCATTGCTCTATCCAGTCTACCACCCAGCTTGCATTAAAACAAATTTATTATAGCAATTTATTACTGGACCATTTTTTCAAAGTTACAAAGCACACTCACTGTTGGATATGAAAGACCAGCATTTTAATCTTAATTTATATCTTATATATCCTATTTCTTCAAAGGTTCCCCTATGTCTATCATTGGGGGTACTTCAAAGAGTCTTACTGCAACCCTTCCTTGCCTTAAGAGGCCATTTTATGAATTGTTATGACAGCTACAAATTCATCACCTAATGGCTTGTATTCTGGAATGATAATTGTCAAATTTATCTAGATTGACCCTTGAAGAAGAGACAGGGTTTATATCATGGGCTTATAGTTGAAGCCTTTCCAGATTTTTGGGAACTGTTAAAGTTTGCATGTCACTGACTATTAAAAACTGAGTTTCACTTCCAGTATGAAAGGAAGCATCAGAGCAGGGCTTCAGTCTAACTGTGTTTTATACATTGTCTAACTGAAGCTCAGAGAAAATTAGATTTTCTCAGGGGACACATTAAGATCATGATATAGGTAGTAAGCTTATATAGAACTGGAATCCCAGACTGGTATGGCTTCCACTAGATCCAGTGAAGAATGTACAATCATTTTGAAATTTCCTACCCCTTGAAAAATTTTCTTGTTCATATAACCTCTCATTTTTTCTTTGTCTTTTCATGAAAGGATGCCAAAATCCAGATAAGAAAATTAAAAAAAAATAACATATCTGTCATTTGAATGTTTTATCCACACAGTAGACATTGGAATATTTAGGGCATTTTACCTAGCAATATGCCTAGCACATAGTCAATGCTTTTGGAATACTTGCTGATAGATTAGCTGATTTCTATTAGTTTTATCTAGAGAGTTGACATTGGTTATATGCATATTAAATAAAATCAGTTTAATTTAAGACATATAATCCAATTACAAAATATTATTTAAAACATCAGATGTCACATCATTGAGGTACCACTGTGGTAAAGGGTATATAGCTACTCTAAGGGTGGATATGGAGAGGTATCATGGTATATTCAAATAAATGACCTTAGAATCAGAAGACTAGACTCAAAATTTAGCTCTGCAGAGCCAGGAAAATATTGTATATAGTAAAAGCAATATTGTATGATGATCAACTGTGAATGGCTTAACTATTCTCAGTAATACAATGATACAAGTCAATTCTGAAGGATCTATGAGGAAAAATTCTATCCACCTGCAGAAAAAGAACTGATGGAATCTGAATGCATATCTAAGCAAACTTTTCTAAACTTTATTTTTGTTGTGTTTTTTGTCTGTTTCATTTCACAACATGACTAATATGGAAATATCTTTTGCATGACTGCCCATATATAACTTTTATCAAATTATGGCCTTCTCAATGAGAAGAGAAGGGAGAAAGGATGGGAGATAGTTTGAAACTCAAGATTGTGAAAAGCAAAGGTAAAAAATTGTTTTTACATGTAATTGGAAGAAAAAAAAACCTTAACTCTACAACTTACCAGCTGTGTGACCATGGGCAGCTTACCTTTTTTGAAATTCATTCCCTCATTGGTAAAGTGGTAAATAGCATTTTCCTTATTTACTTTATAGGCCACTGCAAGGATTAAATGAGATAATGTTCATAAGGAACTTTATAAATCCTGAAATACAATATGAATGTCTAACATCATAATAACAATAACAACAATCACTACTCCTACTACTACTAGTATTTTTGCTCTTCACTTTGTAATATTAGAAAGTTTTCTAGAGATCTGAGAAGGAAAGTGACTTACTTAGGATCATACAACCAATATGTATCAGAAAGAAGACTTGAATCAAAGTATTAGTGACTCTAAGCCATTACTCTATATACTATGGAAAACTCTCCTTTTGTAAGCCTACAGCACCTGATGTTCCAAGTAGCTTGAATGAGAGGTATGGTGGTATAGTGAAAAGGGCACTGAATTTTGATTCAAAAGATTTGGGTTGAAATCTCAGCTGTTATTTTACTACCTGCGTAACCCTGAGCAAGGCGCTCTATCTAAGTCTCACTTTCTTTACCTATAAAATGAGGATATTGGGCTAGGTTGCCTCTGAGATTCCTTCAAGCTCTAAATTCATGCTCTTATGGTTTCTCATATCAGAACTAACCAGGTCCAACCTTGCTTAGGAACGTATTCAGGATGGCATTGTCATAGCCATTATTATTGTTTAAAAAGGTTTGACTATGTTGTTCCAAAATTCCATAGACCTCATCCATAAATGAATGAAAAGCTATTTTATTGCTCACTTATCCATGTCCCAAACTGTCTACCTCTATTCTTTCCTCATCTTCTAGATAAATCCGAGATAGACATGATGGTCTTTTTTTTTTATCAGTAACATGAAATATCAGTCACATTTTTGTATAAAGAGAGAGATGTGTGTAGTAAAAAAGTGGGAAAAAACTAAAGAAAGAATAGGATTAAGAAGCTATAGAACTATTAGTGATCCAAACATTGCTTGCCTCTTTTTATCTCACCATGGGAATTGCCTTCAAAATTTCTTCTTCATCACTTCTGTTAATCTCAGCTCTATAACATTTTATATGCTACAACTCTGCAGAGCTAGTAAGAGAGATTTGAGTTAGATGATCTTAGGAAGAGATTCTTGTATTTGAGCATCTTCTCTTGGTTACATCCATACATCTATAAATTCTCTATCTTGCTTCTATTTTTGAGACAGTGAGAGGAACATTGTAATGTTCTCCTTGTAAGGAGAAGAAGAAACAGAAATCCTCATTGAATCCCAATGTAGTAATTACTTTGATTCATTGTCTCTCAAATTGGATTTTCAAGTCACTTTTAGCTTTAGCCACTGCTATCGGGTCCCTTTCATGATATAACAAGTGCAGATAGTTAAGACATGTTGTCCTACCTCCTAACATCCCTTTATTCTAAAAAACAATGAAACAAGCTACAAACTACTCCAAGTCAGGAGTCTCTAACAAATCCAGTAGACTCCAAAAGACCAATATTGTAGGAAAATGACTACTTGTACCCTCTTATAATTCCCCTAGTTGTTCGAGGATGGAGGATGGAAACTATTGTTAGCTTTATTTACTCCTTTGGGACATGTCTCCTATAAGCAATTAGCTGAAGTTACTGATCTGTCCAGAATCAGGACTCCTGGGACAGCTACTGAGAGAAGTTATAACATCAATGCTTTATCTGAAGTTTTAATCCTACTCAGAGAAACAAATATCATTTCATTTTGAAAATCTATTCTCCCCAAGCTCAGGCTGATGTCTTTTTTATAAGATAAGTCCATCCTCAAAAGGCAATGATGATACCAAAGTCCGTTTGGAAAAACGAAGCAAAGAAAGAGAATAATAAATCAATATAATTAATAAATAGCCACTTAAAATTAAAATAAAATTCTGGCATGTGCATTTGAAAAAAAAATATTCAGCATTTTCAAATAGGATTTATACCAGGAATTTGGGGATAGTTCAAAGTTAGGAAGCAAATAACAAAATTAATTAATTTAAAAGCAAAAATTATCATAAGACATTTGATTACAGATGAGAAAAAATTAGTTAGCAAAGCACAGCAATTGTTTTTGCCTTTTATCATAAATAAATGTAATTTTTAATGTTATAGAATAATTTTGTGCAGTAAATGAGCAAATTAAGGTCTGATGAGGCAGAAAACCTTATAGAATCCCAAGAGATCTGAGAACCACTGCAGAATGTTCCTGAATGGCTTAAAATAGAAAGAAGGAAAAAAAGTAAAAGAGAAATATGCATTTTGAAATTAGAATTTAGGGCCAGCACAAGAGAACTAATAGCCAGAATAGAAAAACTTGAATCTATAAAGGCAACTCAAGGGAAAAAAAATCCAAGGGAAAAGAATTTATTGGGAATGATAAGTGAAAGACAATCTAGAAGGGAAGAAAAAAACAAAAATGTCAAAAGGAAGTATGTTCTCTATTTAATAAAGTTAATTAATTTTGAAGACAAGATGTGTAGAGAAAACTTAGGAAGCAGAGGTATTCTAGTGCTCAGATAAAATAATTAGAACATGATGATGCAAGAAATTAAACAAAAAAATTTTGGACATAGAAAAAAGTGTCATTGAAAAGAATCCAGACCGTGTCAGAAATCACCCTATGCTATAAACTCAAAGGCATATAGTACTTAAATTTGAAAATTCTTATGACAAATAACAAATTCTGCAAGTAACCAGGACAAGGACCTATTCAAATACAGAGGGGAAAAATTGGAAGAACACAAGACTACTATGCACCTACAGAAACCATAGGAGGGAATGGAATGTTGTGTCACGAAGAGCAAAGGAACTCAAAATGCAACATAACTTGAAGAATCCTGCAAACCTGAGTCTGACAATTAATTTAAGAAGATGTAATTCAATTAAAAGAGAAATTTGAAGCAGTCCTTTAAAAAAACCTGACTTGAAGAAATTATTTACTTTCCAAACTGCTTGGACAATTGATATATAAGAAAAGTAAACTAATACAGCAATCAAGGGCAAGAACTCAAAACAGCAACAGAGAGATCCTTAATATATTTATTTCTATTTTTCAAACTAATTTTCTTTTAATTTATGGAATAAAATAAGCATTTCCATAACATAGTATAATAATAAAGATGATTGTACATGAAACTACAAATCTATTATGAATAACTTATTCTTCCTTTAAAATATATAGCAAAATTATCATATAAATTCCCTTTTTTCTTCACCATTAGACAGACACAGATAGGGTGTATGTGTGTGTGTGTGTGTGTGTGTGTGTACATATATATACACAGATATATATATATACATACATACACACATACATCCATACATATGTATGTAAAATTATTCTTATCAACAATTATTAACTCAATGGAAAATTCAATATAAAAATACAGAAGAACTATAAGGAAAATATTAAAGCCTAATTATAAGGCACTCATTAAGGTCAAACTATTTACTTATTGTATATTGTAAAGTTGTCAGGATTCTTAAAACTGTCATCATTACTAAACTAGTTTGAGAGAAAGTTTAGGGCTGAGTTATGCATGATAGGATGATTCTAAAAAACAAAGTTGGGTAGGAAAACATAAAAAAGAGAAATTAGATCATTAAAATGGGGTATGAAGAAAATCTAAAACAGAGGAAGCAAGTGGGTGAAGAGTACTTGTATTGTAGGACTCTTACTCTCAACTGTATTGAAGAGGAAACAACATGCACATCTATAAGGGTGTAGAAGTCTTTTGCTCTTCTAGAGGGATGAGAAAACTGGAGGACAGAGTGTGAGAGGGACATTTAGAAGTGTGTATGGATATGAGAGTAGGGGAAAAGATTAGGGATGGGACTTTTGAAGGAGTGTGTAAATCAAGATTAGGAGGGTGGGGGAGAAGATAAGAGAGGGACTCTTAGGGGGATGGGTAAAATAAGGAATACTAGAGTAAGGAAAGAAGATAAGATAACAGTGACTGGGTAAAAAGAAAGGTTGACAAGGAAAATAGTGAGTAAAAACAAGATGGAGGAAAATTCACAAATAACAATTGTAACTTTAAATATGAATGGGATGAGCTCATCCATGAAATGGAAATAGCAGATTGGATTAAAAATCAGAATCCAACAACATATTGTACACATGAAAGACATTGAAGATTGATAGCTAAAGTGGAGGGTTAGAGTAGAATTTAGTATGCTGCAGTTGATACAAAAAAGGCAAGGGTAGCAATTATAGTCTCAGACAAAGTTATGGTTAAAATAGATTTAATTAAAAGAGATAAACAGGGTAACTTCATTTTGATAAAAGGTACAACAGACAGTGAAGCAATATTAATACTGAATCAATATGCACCATATACCATAACATACATTTTTAAAAGAAAAGTTAAATGAATTATAGGTAGAAATAAATAGTAGTAATATAATAGTGGGAACTTCAACTTCCTCTCTCAGAACTAGATAAATCTACAAATAAATAAGAAAGAAATAAAGGAAGTGAATAGAATTTTAGATAAGCTTGATATGATAGATATCTGGGGAGAATTGAATTTAAATAGAAAGAATACACTTTTTTTTCAAAGGCTGATGGAACTTTTACAATGACTGATCATATATTAGTATATAAAATTTTATAGTTAAAAGAAGGAATATTAAAAGTATCCTTTTCAGATCACAATGCAATAAAATTATATTTAATAAAGGACCAAGGAAACAGATTTTAAAAAACTAATTAGAGATTAAACAAATTAATCTTTTTTTGGGGGGGTTCCAATTGAGAAATTTACTTAAACAGATCAAATACAACAGGTGCCTCCTTGTGTCTGCACTTAGAAGAATGTGTTGGGCCTCTTGGTAGTAAAGAGTGGTTTGTACTGGCAATGCAGAACTCTGTGAGGGCAGAAGGAACTTGATTTTGGAGTTGTGAAATTGCTTGACTGCAGGCGAGCAGCACTTGCTGGCAGGAATTTCTTCCACTTTCATGATCTGGATGGAGTGGGCCCAAGCATGGTGATGGGCTCTCATATCTTGGTAGCACTAAATGATGGCATCAGCAGTGCTTGGGTCCCTGTACTCCCTGTACATATTGTGGGTCCTACTCCTGGAATTGTAGTGCAGTCAGATGTCAAAGTTTTTCACCCTAAGAGGGGGACAAAAACCTGTGCACAGTATACAATTTCTCCAGAAGACTTCTTCATCTTTTTCAGCTGGGAAATAAAGTACCAGAATCAGGAATTTGCTACAACATGAATTAGGAGCAAAGATCTGCATCTGATCAAGAGGTGGCACTGGACTCATGGGAGTAGGCAGGCAGTGTCCAATTACCTTATATTTTCTCAGGGTGCCCAAAGCCTTCATGGTGCTGCTGCCTCACTTGGGATAAACACAGACAGAAGGTACAGGTATAAAGTAAATTTGCAGAAATGACATAAAAAAATTACACTGGGTACATAAGGAATGGAGAGGTAGAATGGGG
Source organism: Vombatus ursinus (assembly GCF_900497805.2). Lineage (NCBI taxonomy): Eukaryota > Metazoa > Chordata > Mammalia > Diprotodontia > Vombatidae > Vombatus > Vombatus ursinus. The sequence goes on along the minus strand of NW_020944767.1, from coordinate 16,664 downwards.
TAAATTAGTTCACAAGAAGAGGAGAGGAAAATCTATTACAGTGGAGGGAAAGATGGGGGGATGGACAATTGGCATCTTTTGAACATTACTCACTGGCTCAAAGAGGGAATGATATATACAATCAGCTGAAAATAGAAATCTATCTTACCTCACAGGGAAGTAGGAGGGAAGCAGATAAAGTAAAGGGTGGAGGAAGAGGGGGATAACAGAAGCAAGGCCACATGGGGGAAGGCTATAGACAGAATCAAAACATCATCAAGAAGGGAAAGGGTGAAAGGAGAGGGAGGACAAACAGGAGGAAAAATAGGATGGACACAGTAATCATAGCTATGGATGTGAAAGGGATGAACTCTCCCGTAAAATGGAAGCTGATGGCAGAGTTGATAAAAAAAAAAACCAGAATCCTACAATATGTTGTTTACAAGAAGCACACTTGAATCAGAGACACACAAACAAAGTAAAGGTAAGGGACTAGATCATCATCTCTTGTGCATCAGCTGAAGTAAAAAAAAAAAAAAAAGGAGGGGTACCAATGCTGATCTCAGACAAAGCCAAAAAATATAGACCTACTTAAAAGACATAAGGAAGTAAACTATATCTTGCTAAAAAGTATGATAGAGGGGCAGCTAGGTGGCACAGTGGATAGAGCACTGGCCCTGAAGTCAGGAGGACCTGAGTTCAAATCCAGCATCAGACCAAACACTTGACACTTACTAGCTGTGCGACCCTGGGCAAGTCACTTAACCCCAACTGCCTAAAAAAAAAAAGAAATATAAAAAGTATGATAGACAATGAAGTAATATCAGTACTAAACATATATGCACCAAGTGGCATAGTATCCAGATTCTTAAAGAAGTTAAGCGAGTTACAGGTTTATGAACAAACAAGAGACAGAAAGCATTATGAAATGTAAAATAGATAATTTTGATCATATTAAATTAAAAGGCTTTTGCACAAACAAAACCAATGCAACTAAGATTAGAAGGAAAGCAGAAAGCTGGTGAAAAAAATCTATATCAAGTGTCTCTGATAAAGGTCTCATTTCTCAAATATACAGAGAAGTGAGTCAAATTGACAAGAATACAAGCCATTCCCCTATTGATAAATGATCAAAGAATATGAACAGGCAGTTTTCAGAAGAAAAAATCCAAGCTATCTATAGGCATAGAAAGAAGTGTTCTAAATCACTTTTGATTAGAGAAATGCAAAATAATACAACTCTAAGTTACCACCTCACACCTATCAAATCAACTAATATGACAAAAAGGGAAAATGATAAATGTTGAAGAGGATGTGGGAAAATTGGGACATTAATGCATTGTTGCTGGAGTTGTGAACTGATCCAACCACTCTGGAGGGCAATTTGGAACTTGCCAAAAGGGCAATAAAACGGGGCATATCCTTTTATCTAGCAATACCACTACTAGGTCTATATTCCAAAGAGATTATGAAAAAGTGAAAGGACCTACATTTGTAAAAATATTTATAACAGCCCTTTTTGTGGTGGCAAAATATTGGAAATTCAGAGGATGCCCATCAATTGGGGAATGACTGAATAAGCTGTAGTATATGAATGTAATGGAATACTATTGTGCAATAACAAATGATTAACAGGCAGATTTCAGAAAAACCTGCCTAGACCTGTATGAATGGATGCAAACTGAAATGAGCAGAGCCAGGAAAACCCTGTACACAGTATCAGCAACACTGTGTGAAAATCAACTATGAATGATTCAGCTCTTCTCAGCAACACAATGATCCAAGACAAGTGCAAAAGACTCACAAAGGAAACTGTTATTCACATCAAGATAAAGAACTGATGGACTCTGAATGCAGATCAAAGAATACTTTTTGACTTCATTTTATTCTTTTTCATGACTTTTCTCCCTTTTGATCTATTTCTTCTTTCACAACTATGACTAATATGGAAACATGTTTAACATGATAGCACATATATAACCTATATCAGATTGCCTACCATTTTTCAAAGAGGGGAGGGGAAGGAGGGAGAAAAATGTGGAACTCAAAATCTTGTAAAAATGAATGCTAAAAATTGTCTTGACATATATATTTGGGGAAAAATTAAATATTTTTAATTAAAAAACTGGGAAAAAAGAATGAGTGGGTTAAAGAACAAATCATAAAACAAATCAAAAATTTCATTAAAGAAAATTACAATAATGAGATACAATAATATCAAAACCTATGGGATACAGTAAAAGCAGCGATCAGAAGAAAATGTATATCTCTAAATGCTTACATAAATAAACTAGAGAAAGAGCAGACTAATGAATTAGGCAAGGAATTAAAAAAACTAGAAAAAGGCCAAACTAAAAATTTCCAATTAAACACAAATTGGAAATCCTAAAAATTAAAGACGAAATTTTAAAAAATTGAGTATAAAAGAACCATTGAATTAGTAAATAAAAATAGGAGTTGGTTTCATAAAAAAAAGAAAATAGATAAACATTTAGTTAATTTGATTAAAATAGATAAACATTTAGTTAATTTGATTTAAAAAAGAAAGAAAACCAAATGATTAGTATCAAAAATGAAAAGAGTGAATATACCACCAATGAAGATGAAATTAAAGCAATCATAAGAAATTATTTTGCCCAATTATATGCCAATAAATTTAACAATTTAAGTGAATGGAATAACATTAGCAAAAATATAAATTGCCTAGATTAGAAGAAGAGGAAATTGAATATCTAACTAGATCTATTTTAGAAAAAGAAATTGATCAGGTGATAAATGAGTTTCCTGAGAGAAAAGCACCAGGATCAGGTGGATTTACAAGTGAATTCTATCAAACATTTAAAGATTAACTAATCCAATGTTAAATAAATCATAACATTTGGAATAATAGGCAAAGAAGTTATTCTCCCAAACTCCTTTTACAAAATAAGTATGATACTGATACCTAAACCAGGAAGAGTAAAAATAGAGAAAGAAAATTGTAAACTAATTTCATAAATGAATATTGATACAAAAATTCTAAGTAAAATATTAGCTAAAAGATTAAAACAATATGTTACAAATATTATACATCACAACCAAATGGATTCATACCAGGAAGGTACAGCTGATTTAACACAAGGAAAACTATTAACATAACTGATTATATCAGGAATAAAAGGAAAAAAAGTGATTATAACAAAATATGCAGAAAAAGCTTTTGATAAAGTACAATAATCATTTCTATAAAAAAAAAACCTTGGAAGTATTGGTATAAATGGATTTTTTCTTAAATGGATAAAAAAAAATTTATCTAACACCATCAGCAAGCACCCTTTCTAATGGGGATAAATTAGAAGTCTTCCCAGTAAGATCAGTCCTTAAATAAGGATGCTCACTATCACCAATATTAATCAGTGTTGTATTAGAAATCCTAGCAATAGCAATAAGAGAAGAAAAAGAAATAGATGGAATCAGAATAGGGGAAGAGGTAATGAAACTATCTCTTTTTGCAGATGATATGATATACTTGGAAAATCCCAAAGCCTTATCTAAAAAGTTAGTTGAAGCAATTAATAATTTTAGCCAAGTAGAAGGATACAAAGTAAATCCACATAAATCATCAGCATTCCTGTATGTCATAAACAAAACACTGCAAAAAGAGATAGTAAGATATCCCACTTAAAATAACTCTAAACAGTGTAGACTACCTGGGAGTACACCTGCCAAAACAATTCCAGGAACCATAAAGAAAACTGTAAAATACTTTTTACACAAATAAAATCAGATATAAATAATCTGAGGAATATTGTTTATGGGTAGACAGTGCTGATATAATAAAAATGACAATTTTACCTAAACTAATTTACATATTCCATGTCATCCTAATTAAATTACCAAAAATTATTTTACTGAATAAGAAAAATAATAAATTTATTTGGGAGAACAAAAAGTCAAGAATATCAAAGAAAAAAAAGGAAAGGAAGGAGGTTTAGCAGTACCAGAACTTAAACTATATTACAAGGCAGTAATTATCAAAACTATTTGGGGCAGCTAGGTGGAGCAGTGGATAGAACACCCATCCTGTAGTCAGGAGGACCTAAGTTCAGATCCAGCCTCAGACACTTTACTAGCTATGTGACCCTGGGTAAGTCACTTAACCCCAATTGCCTAAAAAAAAAAGAATGTTGAAAACTAACAATAAATAAACTAATGCTTTGAGGCAGCTAGGTGGCGCAGTAGATAGAGCACCGACCCTGCAGTCAGGAGGACCTGAGTTCAAATCTGAGCTCAGACACATAACACTCTGAGCAAGTCACTTAACCCCAATTGCCTCACCAAAACAAACCAAAACAAAACAAAATAACAACTATCTGGTACTGGCTAAGAAATAGAAAGGTAGATCAATGGAATAGAATAGATATACAATTTACAGCAGCAAATAAATATAATAACTTTGTATTTGACAAGTGTAAAGACTTAAGATTTTGAGATAAGAATTCATTATTTGGTTAAAAACTGCTAGGAAAATTGGAAAGTAGTATGGCAGAAACTGAGCAGAGACCAATACCATATTTCTTTGCCAAGATAAAGTCAAAATGGATAATGATCTAGATATAAAGGGAGATATCATAAGAAAACTAGAAAAACATGGAACATGTTGCTTATCAGACATATGGACAGGTGAATAATTTATGGATAAATAAGAGATAGAGAGCAAAGTTAAGTATAAAATGGATAATTTTGATTACATTAAATTAAATAAAACAAATGTCACCAAGGAAAGCAGAAAATTGGGGAGGGGAGAATTTTATGACCAGTTTCTCAGATGAAGGCCTCATATCTCATCAAGAATATAAGTCATCCCCCAATTGATAAGTGGTCAAAGGGTATGAACAGGCAGTTTTCCAATGAGGAAATCAAAACAATTTGTAGTCATATGAAAAAATGCTTTAAATCATTGTTCATTAGAGAAATGCAAATTAAAAGAACCTTGAGATATCATTTTACCTCTATCACATTAGTTAAAATGATTGAAGAGGAAAGCAACAAATGTTGCAGGGAATATGGAAAAATTGGGACACGAATTCATTGTCAGTGGAACTGTGAACTGATCTAACCATTTTGAAGGTATTTAGTTTTCAAAGTTCACAGGAAAATGAGGGTAAAAGTAGAAGTCAAATAGAAGGATGGTGGAGAAATAGTGCTTAAGCAATCACACTGATTCCCAACATCTCCCTTACTCTGGTGAATACATTGTTATTTCTGAGACTAAATTATGGAATGGTACAATGCATTCTTTCATTCTACAGATTAAATGAATTTTAAAGTATCTTTAAAACACATACAAGTATATAAATACACAAATATACATTTATATACATATGCATGTATACGCATACACACACATACTCATACACATAGACATACATTTCCAAATGAGACTATAAGTTCTACTCAACATTTATACATGCCATGTTTTGAGGCAAGAGTGGATGGGTATCAAGTGCAGCTTACAATGTGACCAATCAAGTAATTTTTTTTAATTTATATAGAAATATATTTTCTCCTCCCTACCAAATATACCTACATACATACGTATGTTATATGCATGTATATTTTTACATATCTGTTTTTCCTGTTGCTATCTTCTATACGTAGAAGGCTTTCTTTCCTCACATCTGCATCTTACCTTCCCTGGCTTCTTTCAAGGCCAGCTCAAACCACAGCTTTTGTGAGATCTATTTCTGACCACTCCCCTTCCTCTCCCCCGCTCCAAACCTATAACAACTAGTGCCTTCCCCTACAAGATTATCTTTGATCTACTCTCTATATATCTTGTATATACCCTATTATTTACATCATGATTTCCATTATAATTAGAAACTCTTGGGGATCAGAAATTGTTTTTTGCCTTGCTTTAAATCCTCAGAGCAAAGCCCAGAGAAAGAAAACTAATTCTACAAAATATAGGCCAGTGAGGTTGCCTAACATCCCAGCAAAATTATAGAATATATTATTAAATATGGGTATATATAATAAAAATTTAGAAAAGAAATCAGTCATTTTAAAAAAATGACCCCACATGGATTCATCAAGAAGTTATGCCAGAATAGCCTCATTTTAATTATTATAAAGTTGTTAGAGTGGGAAATCAGTAGATTACTAACGACCTGATTTTATCTGATTTGAGCAAAGCATTTGATAGCATCACTAGTAATATTAACGGATAGATTCATAACTGGCTGAATGTTAAGAATAAAAAAAAATGACATTGAATGTAGCTCCAACTGGAATCATATAAATAAAATAAAATTTTATTTTTATTTATTTATTTATTATATATCCAATAAAATAATCACAAATAGGAAATATTGAATTTCTTTTTTTCTTTTTTTTTTTTGGCTAGGCAATGGGGTTAAGTGACTTGTCCCGGGTCACAAAACTAGTAAGTGTTATGTGTCTGAGACTGGATTTGAACTTGAGTCCTTCTGAATCCAGGACCAGTGCTTTATCCCCTGTGCCACCTAGCTGTCCCAGAAATATGGAATTTCCTTCTCACTAGAGGTTTTCCAGCAAAAACTGAATGATTACCTTTTGGGCCTATAGTAGTGGAATTCTTCAGGTATAAATTGAACTAAACAGGCTTGTAAGGGTCCCTTCTAATTCTGAGATTCTGTGATCCTCTGAGTTAATCTCTAGACATTTTGAGTATCATCCAAAAAGAAACAAGCAATAGAAAGTTTGAGATGCAGGACTGGGTTCAGTAGAAAGGCCAGGCCTAAATATTTCTATTTGGGAGCCTTTTATAAAGAGGTAATTTTGCACAGCTCCCTCACTTTGTAGGTCTTAAAAACCCTAAAAAAGGTGCACAAATAGATGCATATATATGTGTATGTGTGTGTATGTATGTATATATATGTACATGTATATATACACATACACACATAAAAATAAGACTAAATATGAGTTGTATTCATGTTTTCTACATGCAATATTTGTTGTGTAGGAAAGTATTAAGTATAGTCTGTAGGGGAAATAATATATAAATGCTACTCACACACACAAATATATTCATGTATATATTGCGTGCATGCATATAAATTGTTCTGGCACTGACCAATTGTATATACAATATTAATATATTCTACATAATGTTTTATATGTGTGTGCATGATATATGTATCTATATACATATATATGTATATATGTGTGTTTATGTGTCTGTATGTATACATGCATATGTATGTGTGTGTGTGTGTGTGTACACACACACACACATATCCCTTTGCACTGGCTATCTTCCATGCCTTGAATTTCTTCTTCTATTCCCTCTGCCTCTTAGCTTCCTTAGCTTGCTTCAAGATTCAATTCAAAACTATCTTCTAAAGGAAGCCTTTTCCTGCCCTCCAACCCCCAGTAAGCTAATGTAATTACTTTCTATCTATTCTGGATACTCTTTCATATGCCCAGTTACTTAAATTTTCTTTTCTCAAAAAAATGTGAGCTTCATGGGGGAAGAGATTATTTTTACTTTTCTTCATATCCCCAGTAGTTACTACACCCTATGGTATTATAATAAGCTCTTAATAAATGCTTGTTGATTAACATATACATATATATATATAAATGTATTCATTTTTAAAAATGTTATATTTTTGAGCACATAGCAAATGATTGGAAGGGTGCAATGAGTGTAAAGTCACAATGTGAAAAATTATAATGCAAAGGATAATGTATACAATAATAACTAAAAGTTTTCTTTATATATAAAGTGTACACATATGTGTTCCTATATGTAATACCTGCATAGTAATTAGCAAAAAATATTTTATCAGTCTTTGGTAAGGATTATTTACCACCCCATTGTCTGACAGTATTCCCTTAAGTCTCATTTTCTCTGGATTCAAAAATTATTTTAAAATTTCAAATGTCCCCCAATTTCCAGAGATTCTTTATCCCTCCATACTAGTCTCTTCATTGCCCCCTTCATGTCTTTGTTCCTCAGGGTGTAGATGATGGGATTGAGGCTGGGAGTAACAATAGTGTAGAAGAGAGTAAGGAATTTGCCTTGGTCCTTGGAAGCACTGTTTCCTGGTTGCATGTACATGTAGATTATAGTCCCATAGAAGATAGATACCACTGTGAGGTGAGAACCACATGTATTGACTGCCTTCTTCCGACCCACTGCTGACTTTATTCTTAATACAGCTTTGGCAATGAAGACATAGGAGATGAGAATGAAGAAAAGGGGTATCAGGATAAAGACAATACCCAAAGCAAATACAGTCATTTCAATTGTTGTAGTATCTATACATGCAATCTTGACCAGAGCTGGCAGTTCACAAAGGAAATGCTCCAGGATGTGATTCCCACATCTTGGTAATTTCAGGGTCAGTGTACAGAGCATGACAGAATTAGCCAAGCTGATCCCCCAGGCCACAGAGACCATCTGAAGGCAGACCTGTGGGTTCATGATAATCAAATAGTGCAAGGGTTTGCAGACAGCAGTGAAGCGGTCATAGGACATCACAGCCAGTAAAAGGCACTCAGCAGATCCAAACCACATATAGCTGTAAAGCTGGATGGCACAGCCCACATAACTGATGGTCTTATCTTGGCCCCATAAATTCACCAGCATCTGAGGAATGATGCTGGTGGTAAAGCAGAGGTCTAAGAAAGATAAATTCCTGAGGAAAAAATACATAGGTGTATGAAGTTGGGGATACAGAAGTGATACAAGGAGGACAGCTGTGTTTCCTACCAAAGTTATTAAATAGAAGACTGTGACAATTCCAGAAAAGATCATCTCCAGCCTAGGATGATCAGAGAAGCCCAATAGGATGAAGTTGTCTGGAGAACTATAATTGTTATACCTCATACTCTTTCAATGCTTGTTCTCCCCTAGGAACAAGAAAGGAAAGTATCAATGATTATAGAGAGGAATAGGATGTCAAAATAATTCAGTGATTATAATTAGCAAAATAAGTACAGGCTGTCAATACTATATGAAAATAATCTATTGGAGTCAGGAGGACCTGAATTCAAATCTGGCCTCAGACACTTGACACTTACTAACTGTGTGACCCTGGGCAAGTCAACCTCAATTGCCTCACCAAAAAAAGCAAAAAAAAAATTAACAAAAACCAATCTAGATGAAAAAGGAGAGATCCTTCAGTTATTTATTTGCTCTAGATACTCAATGTGTGTGTGTGTGTGAGTGATGGGCTTTTTCTCACAATAATTTATGATTTAAAAAATCAATAGTTGAAGGAAATGCTAAATTTCACTTAGAGGTTAGGGAAAGTAAAAATATTTTTTTTCTCACCCAGTTCGCTATCCATAGATATCCACTTTAGGTTCTGAATCCCTGATTTAGGTCAAAATAATACTGATACCTTCTGTTTTGCTAGTGTTTTACAGTTTATATTGACTTCATTATAACAATCCCATCAGATAGATAGTATGAGAATTAGCATCACCAGAAGGAAAATGCGATGCTCAGAGACTGCAATTTGCCTACCTTGACAGTAAAAAGTGTTGAATTTTATGTTCAGTGCTCTTTCTTCACCTCCTCCTCCTTCACCACTACCTTTCATAGTGCTAATGATTCAAAAGAGGAAAGTAAAACTTTTTGAGTCTTGGTTTATTGGCATCAAAAAAGAGAAGTTTGTATCTAATACCCTGCTACTACTAGTGATTATTAGCATCTTTATTTATTATTTCAAAAGCCAGGTCAGCAATATTGTGTCAGATTTCCTGAAAAGTGTAAGAAGAGAAATACAATAATTATCATGAAAAGACTGTGTGGTATTATCTACAAAATACCAAAAATAATTGATAAGTGAAATAAATTCAATAAAATAGATGATGATGAAAATGTATCTAATTCAGAAAAAATCAATCTAATCAAGATACGGACCATAAGTATTCATGGGGGATCATAACCACTTTAAAATGACTGCAAACATAACTTTCAGCTAAATAGTAAGGAGTCCTTCCTGAGCCCTGACAAATCTGATCTCCCTTTACTTTCCTCCTTTGGTCTCACATGGTACTTTGTTTTTTCAGCTTTCTAATGCATGGGTCATTTCATATCACTTATTATTATTATTTATATCTTACCCCCTTTCTAAACTGGGAGGTCATGGAGAGAAGTGTTTTATGTCTTATTTAATAATAATAGCTAACATTTACATAGGGTTTTAAAGTTAGCATAGCTGCTTAAGTATGCTACCTCATTTGATCCTAACAACACTATCCTATGAAATCCATATGAAATATCAAATTCCCATTTAACTTATGAGTTAAGAAAGATTAAATGACTTGCCCAGGATCATATAGTGTTTGAGGCAGGATTTGAACTCAATTTTTTAAAACTCTAGATCTAGCAATCTGTTTCTCTTACCACCTAGCTGTTTTAAATTATATTTCTTCTCTATGAACTAGGGTTGTGCTCTGCACAGAGTAAATAGTAAATGTGTCTGTTGAAATGAAACCCCAATTAAAATGTACAGTTAGAACAGTTCTATTATCCTGTGTTAAGATGTTGCTACCATCTTGCACTGATTTGAATGCTGGGTGAAAATCAAATTAGCTATGTTCTTAGGCCCAGCCTTTGGCTAAGTGATAGTTTTCAGTATGTCATAAACCTAGCATAACAGAACTCTTTAGATCCAAAATGGCCTTAGAGATTGTCTGGGTCAAATCTCTTTGGTAGGAAAACTAAGACTTTGTAAGGTATTTTGCTCATTGTCACAAGTCAATTGTTAAGAAGCCAGGCATTATAGAAACTAATGTCGTAACACTTTCAATCTGTGCCAATTGTCAGTTTTCATTGCCTGACTGCTCAAATCAATGCAGAATAGTGTGCTAGGACCCAGGTGTCCTACTTAATCACTCTAATAATGGCTATGTCTAGGAGTCACCTGAATCTGTAAATGCTAAATATTCCTTCTCAACATAAAGTTGTCTTTAAAGGTCTATCCCTGAGCAGAGGTGGGGGTGGGGGGGTAGGAGGGAACTTCTTTATTTATAATTGTATTCCAGCTTCAACACATTTTTCCAGTTTCCAAATTGATTCAACTTCTCCCTTAAAATGTCCTCATGGGTAATTAATAATAGCTAGTGACTGCTTTAACACTGCCTACTGAAACAGCTGTATTCCTTCCTCCACAATTCTCAACCCTGATATTAATTTGTGATAGAGCAATGCTCATTTCAAGATACCTTCTGTCTATGATTTTAGGAAACTAACACTGATGAAAAAAAACAAGTACAATGGAGAAAAGTTGTATAATTGGACCTATAAATAATAGCAAATAGAAGTTACAGTTCTTAGATTTTTTAAATAACTGTATGAGGCACAAAATGCAATTATTATATCCTCAGTTTGCATATGAGAGAAATGAAGATAAGAAAGGATAAGTGATACATCCAAGGCGAATAGTTGGTAAGTTGGGAAGTAGGATTGAATCTAGGTTTCCTGACACTGAGATTGCTGGTCCCACCAGAAACCTTAATGCTTTTGAAAAGCTAAGCAAATGAGATCATTCTACCTACAGAAGAGAAGGCGAGGTAGTGACTATTAGTAGCATGTCATTTACAAATGGAGGGGTATGGTCTGCTGTTTTCCTTCTTTGTTGGATGAAAACAAGAGGCTATGAACTGAAAAAACAATAAGAAGATTAAATAAATAAAGAGCAATAAAGATCAGATTTAAAGAGAATCTGAACAATGAGAGATAAAAGGTGCTGGAATAAGTACTTAAAACAAGGAGGATAAATTTCCAGCTCTAGCATGGGGTAGGTACATAAGATATAAGCATGATAAGCTTATATCTTTGAGATAATGTCCTAGAGAATATCACACTTTCTCGAGTCTCTTTCTTCTCTAGAATGGCCAATGAATTTTGATTAGTTTGGAAGTCCCTTAGTAAATCTAGACATCTTGAGCATACTTACATTTTCTCTTTGGAAAGGCAACAGCTTTAGGCAGAAGCTCTTTTAAGTAAATTATAAGGAATCCATGGTCTATTTTTCAGATGCTCTTCTGCGTCAGAGAGGACCAAGGCTTGGGAAAAGAAAATATATCCACTTCCATTGTCAAGCAAAGCTGAAAGACTATGATACATATAATGGCAGTTCTTTTTATTTAAATATGGCAGGACCTTTTACAGGAGATTCATCTGAGGCCTCAGAGATCAGTAATTAAACTCAAATGCAGCGATTGCAGTATGGAAGCAAAATTAAGCAGAGAAAGTCCCTAATGGCAATTTGCTTACCTCTTGCCTGAAGTTGACTACAAGTTATGAGTTGATACAAATCATTAACTAGTCAAGTGTAATGACTTCCTAGTGCTAGAAAGGATCCTAGAGATCCTATAATACACTTCTCTTATTTTACAAAAAAAAAAAAATGGGCCACAGAGAGGTTGACTGTGCCCAAGGTCACAGGGAAGGAAAGGTTACTGGAAGGAAAGGGACAAGAAATGGTCCCTTAACTCTCAAATCAATGTCCTTTCTACTATAATATGAACTCTAGTATTCAGCATATAGCCTAACTACACAAGATACAACCATGTCTATTATGAATTACCCCTGGTAAATGCTTAATACTAGGTTTATAATCACTTGCCACACAATGTATGACTGAGTCACACTGTCCCACCAGTTAATCAGTTGATGTTGGTATTCATCATTTTCATTGCTGTCATTATTATCAAATTCAGAGTTATCTTCAGCTCCTCACTTTTCCTCATCTTTCTAGCGAGTCAGTTTCCAAATCTTTGTACATTCTACTTTCACAAGATTTATCACTTCCATTCTCTTTTCTCTCTCAGGGTCATCAACTAACTTTAAGTCACCATTATTTCTTTTTTTAATTAATTGATTTATTTTTAGTTTTCAACATTCACTTTCATAAGCTTTTGATTTTTAAATTTTCTCCTGCTCCCTCCTATCACCCCTCCTCAAAATGGCATGCAATCTGATATAGGCTTCACATATACATTCATATTTTCACATTAGTCATGTTGTAAAGAAGAATTAGAACCAATAGGAGGAACTATAAGGAAGAAGAAACAAAGAGAGAGAGTGAGTAATCAAGTGAGAAAGAGAGAGAGAGAGAGAGAGAGAGAGAGAAAGAGAGAGAGAGAAAGCAAATAGTATGCTTCAATCTGCCTTCAGATTCCATAACTCTTTCTCTGGATATGGATGGCATTTTCCATCATGAGTCTTTTGCAGTTGTCTTAGATCCTTGCATTGCTGAGAAGAGCTAAGTCTATTAAAGTTAGTCATCCCACAATGTGACTGTGACTATTGTACAAGGTTCTGGTTCTGCTCACTTCACTCAGCATCAGTTTATACAAGTCTTTCCAGGTTTTTTCTGAAGTCTGCCTGCTCATCATTTTTATAAGACAATAGTATTCCATTACATTCATATAGAACAACTTGTTCAGCCATTCTCCAATTGATGAGCATCCCCTCAATTTCTAATTCTTCAGCACCACAGAAAGAGTTGCTATAAATATTTTTGTACATGTGGATCCTTTTCACATTGTTATAATCTCTTTGGGATACAGACCCAGAAGTGGTATTGCTCAGTCAAAGAATATGCACATTTTTATAGCCCTTGGGCATAGTTCCAAATTCCTCTCCAGAATGGTTGGATCAGTTTACAACTCCACCAACAATGCATTAGTGATCCAATTTTCCCACATCTCCAACATTTATCATTTTCCCGTTTTGTCATGTTAGCCAATCTGATAGATGTGATGTGGTACATCAGAGTTGTTTTGATTTGCATATCTCTACTCAATAGTGGTATAGAGCATTTTTTCATATGACTATAGATAGCTTTAATTTCTTTATCTGAAAACTGCCTGTTCATATTCTGTGACCATTTATGAATTGAGGAATGACTTGTATTCTTATAAATTTGATTGAGTTCTCTATATATTTTAGAAATGAGGCCTTTATCAGAGACACTAGTTATAAAAATTGTTTCCCAGCCTTCTGCTTCCCTTCTAATATTGGTTGCATTTGGCTTTGTTTGTGCAAAATCTTTTCAATGTAATGTAATCAAAATCATCCATTTTGCATTTCATAATATTCTCTATCTCTTGTTTGATCATACATTCTTTTCTTCTACATGAATCTGACAGGTAAGCTATTCCTTGATCTCCTAGTTTGCTTATAGTATCAGCCCTTATATCTAAATTGTGTACCCATTTTGACTTTATGTTGGTATATGGTGTAAGGTTTTTGTGTATGCCTAGTTTCTGCCATACTATTTTCCAGTTTTCCCAGAAATTTTTTGTTAAATACTGAGTTGTTATCCCAGAAACTGCAGTCTTTGGGTATATCAAACAGTAGTTTACTATAGTCATTGACTATTGTGTGTTCTGTACCTAACCTATTCCATTGATCCACCACTCAATTTCTTAGCCAATACCAAGTAGTTCTGATGCTTGCTACTTTATAATACAATTTAAGTTCTGGTACAGCTGGGTCACCTTCCTCTGCATTTCTTTTCATTAATTCTCCTGATATTCTGGAACTTTTGTTCATCCAAATGAATTTTGTTATTTATTTCTAGCTCTCCAAAATAATTTTTTGATAATTTGATTGGTATGGCACTGAATCATTAAATTAATTTAGGTAGAATTGTCATTTTTATTATATTACTCTGACCTACCCATGAGCAACTGATATTTTTCCGATTATTTAGATCTGACTTGATTTGTGTGAAAAGAATTTTGTAATTGTGTTCATATAATTCCTGGGTTCATCTTGGCAGGTAGACTCCTAAATGTTTTATAATGTTTGCAGTAACTTTAAATGGAATTTCTCTTCTTACCTCTTGCTGTTGGGCTTTGTTAGTATAATATAGAAATGCTGATGATTTTTGTGGGTTTATTTTATATCCTGCAACTTTGCTAAATTTGTGTATTATTTCAAGTAGTTTTTTACTTGATTCTCTAAGTATACCATCATGTCATCCACAAAGAGTGATAGTTTTGTTTCTTCTTTGCCTATTTTAATTTTGTCTCATTGCTAAAGCTAACATTTCTAGTATCATATTGAATAACAGTCACGATAACGGATATCCTTGCTTCACCTTTGATCTTATCAGAAATACTTTTAGCTTATCTCCATTATGTATAATGCAAGCCGATGGTTTTATCATTTTAAGGAAGACTCCATTTATTCCTATGCTTTCTAATGTTTTTAATAGGAAAGGGTGCTGTATTTATTTTGTCAAAAGCTTTTTCTGTATCTATAGAGACAATCATATGATATCTGTTAGTTTTGTTGGTGATGTGGTCAATTATGCCGATAGTTTTCCTAATACTGAATCAGCCTTGTATTCCTGGGATAATCCTACCTGGTCATAGTGTATTATCCTCAAGACAGTGGCTATAATCTCTGTTAATATTTTATTTAAAAATTTTGCATCATATTCATTAGGGAAATTGATCTACAAGTTTCTTTCTCTATTTTAGCTCTTCCCAGTTTAGGTATCAGCACCATATTTGTAGCATAAAAAGAATTTGGTAGGACTTTTTCTTTGCCTATTTTCACAATAGTTAATATAATATTGCAATTAACTGCTCGTTAAATGTGTGGTAGAATTCACTTGTAAATCCATCTGGTCCTGGAGATTTTTTTCTTCGAGAGTTCATTGGTGGCTTGTTCAAATTCTTTTTCTGAGATGGGATTATTTAAAAATTTATTTCCTCTTTTGTTAATCTGAGCAATTTATATTTTTGTAAATATTCACTCATTCCACTAACATTGTCAACTTTATTGGCAAACAGTTGGGCAAAATAGCTCTTAATTATTGTTTTGATTTCCTCTTCCTTGGTGGTGGATTCACTCTTTTTCATTTTTGATACTGGTAATTTGGTTTTCTTTTTTAAATCAAATTAGCCAATAATTTATCTATTTTATTGTTTTTTTCCATAAAACCAACTCTTAGTTTTATTTATTATTTCAATAGTCTTTTTAATTTCAATTTATTAATCTCTCCTTTAGTTTTCAGAATTTCTAATTTGGCATTTAATTGGAGATTTTAAATTTGTTCTTTTTTCAGTTTTTTTAATTGCATGCCTAATTCATTGATCTCTTCTTTCTCTATTTTATTCATATGAGCATTTATAGATACAAAACTTCCCCTAAGAACTGCTTTTGCTGCATCCCATAAATTTTGATATATTGTCTAATTATTGTCATTCCCTTGGATGAAGTTATTGATTGCTTCTGTCATTTGTTATTTGACCCACTTGTTCTTTAGGGTTAGATTATTTACTTTCAAATTAATTTTAGTCTATCTTTCCATGGCCCTTTCTTACATGCAATTTCATTGCATCATGATCTAAAAAGGATGCATTTAATATTTTTGTTGTTCTGCATTGGATTATGAGGTTTTTACTCCCTAATACATGGTCAATTTTTGTGTAGGTGCCATTTACTGCCAAGAAGAAAAAAAACAACAACAATATATATTCCTTTCTATCCCCATTCACTTTTTTTCCAGAGGTCTACCATAGCCAACTTTTCTAAAATTCCATTCATCTCTTTAACTTCTTTCTTGTTTATTTTGTGGTTAGATTTATCTAGCTCTGAGAGGGGGAGTTTGAGATTCCCCCACTAGTATTGTTTTGCTTTCTATTTCTTCCTGTAACTCCCTTAACTTGTCTTCTAA
>NW_020944766.1:0-2485 GCF_900497805.2 Vombatus ursinus | reverse complement strand
AATTGCTCTACAGAATGGTTGAATTAGTTCACAACTCCACCAACAATGCATTAATGCCTCAATTTTCTCACATCCCCTCCAGCATTTGTCATTTTCCTTTTCTGCCTATTAGCCAATCTAATAGGTGTGAAGTAGTACTTGAGAATTATTTTAATTTGCATTTCTCCAATTAATGGTGATTTACACCATTTTTTTCATATGGCTATCGATAACTTCATCTGAAAACTGACTGTTTATATCTTTTATCACTTATCAGTTGAGGAATGACTTATCTTTATAAATTTGATTTGGTTCTCCATATATTTATTTTATTATTATAATAAATTAGAGAAACTTGCTTCAAATTTTTTTTCACAGTTATGATTGCTAACTGTATTTACCTCCATCCTATTTCTCCCTCCACAATTGATTCAATTCTCTCTCCTTTCACCTTGTCCTCCTCGAAAATGTTTTGCTTCTGACAACCCCCCCAATCCACCCTCCCTTCTATCATCCTTATCCTCTTCCTCTCCTGTTGTCCTTTGACTTTTTGTCTTTGTCTGAATGTGTGTTTTGATCTTCCTTGTCACCATAGTAACTTTCAATAGTCAGTTTTTTTTTTTCTGGTGTTTGCTCATTTTCCCAGCCTGTAACTTGATTTTCAACTCTTTGCTAAAGTAAGGCTCTGCTTCCAGGGTGGAGGGTGCACTATCCCAAACTTCAGGGGTTTTGTGCAGCTGTTTTCAGAGATACTTCTAGGGACCTGTAAATTTTCAGTTTTTCCAAGGAGTTATGATCTAAGGAGAGGTGTTTACTACTCTCCTGGCCTCTCCTGGCCACAAGTACTCTCTTCTGTCCTGAAACTGTGAGGAGGGACCCCCTTCCACTGTGGCTGCAAGCTCTGGTGTGATGGTGTTTCTCCTTGCCCTGGGACTGCCACCCAGGACTGCAACGTGGATCTGAGTATGGGAAAAGCAACAGCGTCCTGCCTCTAGTGCCATCAAATAGACCCCTGTGATCTCTTCCTGATCAGTTGTTCAACCCCCTTATTGTGTGTGGGCTGAGAGTTCCAGAAGCAGCTGCTGCTGGTGCTGGATCAGTGTCTCCCAAGGCCTGCTCTTGGTTTGCTGGGGCTAGGTCCATACTGGTGTGGTCTGCACTGGACTGTGCTTCACTCTCACCCAGATGTGACGGACCTTTCCTGCTGACCCTCTAAGTTATTTTGGCTGGAAAATTATTTCACCCTGTCCTTTTGTGAGTTTGGCTGCTCCAGAATGTGTTTTAGGGAATTATTTAAAGGTCCATGGGGGGATTTGGGGGAGAGCTCAGGTGAGTCTCTGCCTTTTCTCTGCTATTTCGGCTCTGCCTTCTCTCTGTCTCTTACCAGATACTTCTTTACCCAAATGTTTCCAGTACATTGAATTTCCTCTCAACCATAAAGAAGCTGAGAGCTAGCTAGAAATAAATATAAATGCAAATCAAAGCAGAGAGTAAAATCTTTGTCTAAATGTTGAGAATTTTCCTTACATTTTTCTCAAAGGAAACAGTGAGTAGAGGGAAATCTGTGAACCTGAGGGGCCATTATATTTCCCTGAGGCTTAAAAGAGCTAATTATTGTAACCCTGTTACTTCTGCTGACATGAGGCTAACTCAGAAGTCTGACCTTGACCCGATAAAACTGAATTGACCTGTTTCCCCACATTTAATTTTCAGTCAATTGAATGCTGGATTTCCTTTCCATGCACATGTGTTTCATTGTTCTCTTTTGTTGTGTTTGAAATTCTGTGGGTTTTAAAAATGGATATCACTCTAAGAAAACAAATAATAGCCATGGCCTTTAACAGGCCACTTCAATAACTTATAGAGATATTGCAGCAGTTCTTGGTATAAGGACTTCAAATATGTTTAAGCTAACAATATAGTAAGATCAGTCACAATGAAATGTAAGGGAAAGTTTCATTAAAATGACAGACAACCCCAAGAACTACAAAACCATTGCTATGAAATAGCCCAATTTATCCTTAGAAAATAAACCAATGGGGGCGGAGCCAAGATGGCAGAGTAAAAGCAGTAACTGGCTTGAGCTCTCCCCCAAACCCCTCCAAATACATATAAAAAATGGCTCTAAACAGATTCTAAAGCAGGAGAACTCACAAAAAGACAAAGCAAAACAAATTTCCAGCCCAAGATAACCAGGATGTTTGATTGGAAAGGTATATCATGCTGGGTGGGGAGAGGAGTGCAGTTCGGCATGGTTTCAGTGAACTTGGAGCAGGCCTCAGAGGGTTGAATCACAGGCAGCTGTGGTGGTTTCCAGACTTCTCAACCCACAAACGCCAAAGACAACTTAGAAGGTCAGTGGGAAAAGTCTGTATCAGCGAGGAGAGAGAGAAGCCAGTGGTCTCACCTCCAGTCCCTGAGCTTGGCCCCGGGGTGGTGGCTGCCTCCTGAGCTTCCCACCCAAAGACTGAGGGGGAATCAAGTGGCTGATCAGAGGTGGATTGCA
>NW_020944765.1:0-3054 GCF_900497805.2 Vombatus ursinus | reverse complement strand
ATGGCATGATCTCTAGACTCTCCAACCTCCTCTTTATTGTCTTCTGGACACTTTCCAGCTTATCCATAGCAATCCAGTCCCATTCAGTTCAGCAAATATGGATCTGTACAGACTGGACAGGATGGGCTCTGAGGTCCCTTCCAACTCTGAGATTCTATAATTTTATGATTCTCTGAATCTGGTTCAAAATTGGACACAAGGTAAAAGTTGCATTCGTCAAATGCTGTGGTGGAACCCCATGGAATTTAAGGGAAGATCTCATCCCTATGGCAAACCATTTCTACGTGTTCCAGCTCCCCACAGACTTAGGGGGAGTCAGGGTGTGGCAGTGGCAGGGTGGCCAGATGCCCCATACTGCTTACACAGTGACCTGAACAACAGTTGTCTACCACAGAGACACAAATCTACCTGACAGGGCAAAAGGGACCCAGAGAAAGACAATTTATCTATTCTTTGTGAATTTCTAACACTCTCCCAAATATATAAAGTCGAACTTTAGATTCACCAATGAGGACTTTGGAAGGAAGATGTTTAGCTTTTTTGTCACTGAAGCAAAAAAACTCAACAATGATCCTTTGTTTGCTTTTCAGACAACAACAGATCCTGCAAAACGGCCTACAAGAAAAAGTATGTATGAAGGGACGTGTGGAGAAAACAAGGTGGCAATTCCATTTTCTATTGGGTTATATAGCAGATCACCTCATCCATGACGGTCATGTGGTCTCCCCACTGTTCAGATGTCACTCTAGTCTCTCTCCCTCTGTTCAAAGCAACTATTGCTGCTGGAGAGAGACAAGAGGTTTGTTTGCAAAGGACCAATATCGTGTCTAGGAAAGAGACATGCCACTTCCTAAGAGAAACCATAGGGACTCTAGGAAGGTTTAAGGGTCCTGACAGCTACCAGATGTCCAAAACCTACCCCGACCTCATGCCAGGAATCTAACGATGTCTTTGCAGACTGTAACAGCTCCTTGGTATTGGATGCTCAGCCTATCCTGGGGAATTCTCTGACAGATTGGCCAGGATGCCCAGGTCTGCTCTGGTCTCAAGTTTCAGAGGGTTATGGGCAAGATTGTCCAGACAAGGCAGCATCTAAGAGTGGAAAGAGAATGTCAGACTTGGAGCCACAAGACCTGGGTTCCAGGTCCATCTCTACCATGTCTGTGCCATGTGATTACGTAGACTCTCGAAGCCTCAGTTTGAAATCTGGGAATAATGATACTCATACTACCTATCACCCAAGACTGTTGGGAGGAAATAATTTTGTAAACTTTAACACCCTCTATAAATGTGAGCTGTTGTTGCTTGAAGTTGGGCCTGGGATCAGGAAATGTCAAGTGGCCTCATGTTATGAGCCCTAAATCCTGGGTCAGGAAACAGAAGGAGAGACAAGGGAGCAGCATCCACTCTGACATCTTTATGTACCCATCCCCCCTACACACACCTGATATAAACACATAAGACATCTTTACACAATGACAGACGCTGGTGCCAAAAGCTTAGCTTTTATCTTTATAGGGATGCATAGCCATCAAATTTCATAGTGGTAGTCAGTAGGAAAAGAGAATTCTTATTTATCAAATTTTACTTTACCTACAACTTTTTAGAAATACATCTGTTTCCTATTGCTTTGTGTATAGCCAGTCTAAAAACCTCAGTGTAGTTCTGCCCTCTGTTGCCTCTGGAATTTAGAAAACAAGATATCTTTAATTGCCCAGGTCTGGTAAAGGTAAATTCCTACAAATATCTGGCTTTCTCCATGCACTTTTCAGATTTACCTCTAGGAATGTTCCTCTTAGGGTACAGCAATACAAGACAAGCATATTGGCCCACATGGTTCTTCCATACACAATAACATCCAGCAGCACAGCAGATGATAAAGTGCCCCACCACCTGGCCCTATTCTAGGTCACTAATAATAGCTGCTATGTGCCAATTTAAGATTTACATGGTGCTTCCATCCATTAGCTCGTTTGGTCCTTACAACCACCCTGTGAAGTCTATATTATAAATGGTGTTATCCAATTTTTGCAAGTGAAGAAACTGGGGCCTGGGGAGGTGAACTAATTTGCCCATGGTCATGCAACTGGTAAATGTTGGAGGAAGCATTCAGACCCAGGTATCCTGACTCCAAGGAGACCTTCCTCAGATGGCTAGTGTGTCCTAGTCTCTCCTCTTCTCTGGATCTCAGTTTCCTCTTTTATAAAATGAGAGGGGGGCAGCTAGGTGGTGCAGTGGATAGACCACCTGCCCTGAAGTCAGGAGGACCTGAGTTCAAATCTGGCCTCACACACATAACACTTGACATTTAACTAGCTGTGTGACCTTGGGCAAGTCGCTTAACCCCAATCATCAAAAATAAATGAATGAATGAATGAATGAATGAATGAATGAATGAATGAATGAAATGAGAGGGCTAGGTAAAATGATTTTTAAGGTTCTTCCAGTGCTAATGTTGAGAGCCTATGAGAACAAGGTTCAGATTTCCTTGCGATACAAGCCCTGACCTTGGTACCTGTGGGAGTGATGGGATTTCTTGAAGTATCTATCTACTACATTTTAGGCAGTAATTCATTTCCTCTTGTAGCAAAAAGTCACCATGCATGGGTTTAGATTCTTTCCTGAAGCTTATCTCTCTCCTATCATCCACAGTCAAAGTAAGCCAAGGACAGCAAGATGCGCTCAGGCACCCACTCTCCCCACTGTTATTTGACTAGAAATGCTAGCAAAAGCAATAAAGTAAAAGAAAGAAATAAAAGGCTTAATGTTAGGCAAAGAGGAGACATAATGATCCCTCTTTGATGACATGATACTTAAAAAATCCTAGGAAATGAGCAAAGAAACTAGTTGAGGCAATTAATAGCTTCAGCAAAGTTGCCAGCTACAAAATAAGCCCACAAAAACCAACAATATTTCTATGTAATAACAAAATCCAAGAGGAAATAATAAAAAGGAAAGTCACATTCCACATAACTACAAAATGCCTAGAAGATTTGGGAACCTTAAAAGCACCCCCAAAAATGAACTTTCAGCATCAAGATTTATGAAATATAT
>NW_020944764.1:0-1997 GCF_900497805.2 Vombatus ursinus | reverse complement strand
TTCTAGCCCCCAAAGATCCCCATCTTTGCCTATTGAAATTGTACCCTCTTTTTTCTTTTCTTTTTTTTATTAATTTTTTTCATTTTTCAGCACTCATTTCCATAAGCTTTTAATTTTTAAATTTTCTCCCCCTTCCTCCCTACTTCCCTCCCCAAGATGGCATGCAATCTGATATAAGCTCTACATATACATTCCTATCAAACATATTTTCACATTAGTCTTGTTGTAAAGAAGAATTAGAACCAATAGGAGGAACCTTGAGAAAGAAGAAACAAAACAAAACAGAAGAAAAAACAGAGCAAATAGTATGCTTCGATCTGCATTCAGACTCCATAGTTTTTTCTCTGGATGTGGATAGCATTTTCCATCATGAGACTTTTGGAAATATCTTAGATTCTTGTATTGCTGAGAAGAGCTAAATCTACCAAAGTTAGTCATCATGCAATGTGGCTGTTACTACGTACATAGTTCTCCTGATTCTGCTCACTTCATTCAGCATCAGTCCATACAAATCTTTCCAGGATTTTCTGCACTCTGCTTGCTCATCATTTCTTATAGCACAGTAGTCTTCCATTACATTCATATACCACAACTTGTTCAACCATTCCCCAATTGATGGACATCCCCTCAATTTTCACTTCTTTGCCACCACAAAAAGAGCTGCTATAAATATTTTTGTACACGTGGATCCTTTTCCCCTTTTGTATGATCTCTTTGGGATAAAGACCTAGAAGTGCTATTGCTAGGTCAAAGGGTATGGCACATGTCCTTTGGGCATAGTTCCAAATTGTTCTCCAGAATGGTTGGATCAGTTCACAACTCCACCAACAATGCATTAATGTTCCAATTTTCCCACATCTTCTCCAACATTTATCATTTCCTGTTTTGTCATGTTAGCCAATCTGGTAGGTGTTATGTGAATTGGACCCTTTCTTAATAAAAGCTATCATAAAAGAAAGCTCTTACATCAATACTTGATCCCTCGGAGGGTAACCACCCTCTTCTTCAGACTCATGCAACACTTTTTGCAAATTTTCTATGAGCTTATCTTGAAATAGACATATATCTATATTGTGTCTATAGTGATGTCCTCAAGTGGACTCCAACTTACTCTTGAAAGCCAGTTGTTAAATTTTCAGTGTGAGCTTTTTCACCTAGTAAATCAGGAAATGCTACAATCAGTGTTTGATTTATTGCTTTGTTGATTGGCTAAACTTGGGAAATTGGTGGACAAAATGTTAATAATGAAGATTAACTTAAAAGGCTGTTGTGTATACTTTTTTTTTTTAGAGAGGCCTTTGTGTAGCTGTACAGCACTGCTCTCATCCCTCTACTGAACAGTATGCAGAGGGACACTTTGCTTTCTCAACTTTGCATCTTACTCATTGCATGGACAAGTACTCTACACCTGGTAAGCCTTTAATAAAGGTCTGTTGGATGTTAGTCCAACAAATATGCTTCCATCCACACAGGCTAATTGAATTGAAAATTGCTGTTCAGTTGTGTCCAAATGTTTATGACCCCATTTGGGGTTTTTGTGGCAAAGATATGGAAGGGGTTTGCCATTTCCTTCTCCAGCTCATGTAACACAAGAAGAAATGGAGGCAAAAAAGGTTAAGGGACTTGCCCAGGGTCACACAGCTAGTAAGTGTCTGAGAAGATTCTTCCTGACTTCAGATCTGGCACTCATTTGAAAATACTATACTATACTATTTGCAAATCAACTAACAAGAAACTAGAGTTCCCTTATTGTCCAATAGGAATACTAATTCTAATTTTATCATTTTGTTGCCTTATCATAGTCAAATTAGACTGATAAGATTGTGTGTGCCATCTTGGGGATGGAAGTGGGGAGAAAAAAAACCCAAAGAAATAAAATGTTTTTTTCTTTTCCATGGAAATCTATACTAATTATAGATTGTACCCATTAGCATTTAAAGTCTTTCACTCTGTTGCCCCAACTCACATTTCTACTCTTATTTCTATCACTCCCTCTT
>NW_020944763.1:0-1530 GCF_900497805.2 Vombatus ursinus | reverse complement strand
CTATTGCCAATGTAATAATAATATATCTAATAACATCTAATAATAATCTAATCTAATAGCTAAAATTTATATAGCCCCTAGTATATGCCAGACATGATTCGGGAGTGCTTAATAATGATTTCTCTCATTCGACCCTCACAAAACCCTAGGAGGAAGGCACTATTTTCGTCCCCACTAACCGAGTGCCTTACCCTTTTAATAGAGGTTGAATTGAATGGAACTATGCCGAACGATTAGTTTGTCTTTCGCACAAATTCGGCCTCCTACCTCTCTCCCGGTAGGTGGGAGCAGGTGAGAACGGAAAGGAGAGACCAGAGCGGAGATTTTCAAAGTTACAGGGGCGTTGGTTGAATGAGGCAATAAGTTTTTGAATCTGGATTGATTAACCGGGCAAACGGCGCCGTTACTGACAAAAGAAGCTGGAGGCTGAGCTAATGAGCTCGGTTTCAAATGGCTAGACATGCAATTTCCCTAACCTTCTAGCTCTAGTTTAAGTTCCTGAGATAAAGAGGAAACGCGAGCCTGCCGCTCTGGAGAAGCTATCTTAAGAGAAAGAGAGGTTTTTGCTGGAAGCCGCAGGGGATGTTAATTTCTTCGCTTGCAGAGAACTTGGTGAGAGGGCTGAAGGGCCTGGGAAACCCGGCTTTGAGCCAGGAGCGCGGTTTACTCAACTTTCTCGGTCTATGCTTCAAGGTCAACCTGGTGACCTTGACCCTGTGCTAGGTACAGAGCAGGAGCTTAATAAATGTTTATTGAATTAAAGTGAATCTTGGCCTCTGTTTTGAAAAGGGGAGGGTGTCTCCATTGATTAGCAAAGCTCAGCTCTATTTTTCTAATTGTCTGCTCTCTTTCCAACTCCAGTTCCAAAATCTCTAGCCGATTCCACTCCCAGATCTTTAAGACCTGGATCTCTGTAAGATACCCTGAAAGGCTTTTGGCTAGGATCGTGGAGAACTTCATTAGGGAGGAAGGCTGAACTTGGAGTCAGAGGAACGGGGTTCAAAATCTAATACCAAGGCGTGTGACTTTTGAAAAATGCACTTCCTCTCCGGCAGCTTGTTTAAATTTGTCTTATGTGGAATTGGAACCCTCTTTCTATGCTTCCTTACAACAACTCCTTTGGCACTTGTTTGCTGCACCTGGTCTTGTGCAAATTACTTAACCAGCTTCCCAGTCTGTAAAATTGGGATAATTTGCACTAACCGCCTTGGAAAATCGTTGTGGGAAAATGTGCTTTTTTGCAAAATTTATAATACAGTTATTCTGTTGGTTTCTTTTCTGGCATGTTTCCAACATTCAACGAAGATCACACGTGGTAAGATCCAAGAACGGGAGAAAAATTCAAACCGTAAACCCCTTTTTGCAAAACATTTCCGCGGCACAGCTTACCGAGGTTGGAGGGCAATTGTTTTAAAAGGAAGGGCTTGCCAATTGCACCAAATGTAGTAAAAATTGTCTTATGCAATTTGCTGCCTCTTTTAAACCACCAAGGGAGTGCTATATTCTGTGTAGTTTTGCAATAAAATTCGC
>NW_020944762.1:0-4165 GCF_900497805.2 Vombatus ursinus | reverse complement strand
ATGTTCCTGTAGAGAAAAAAAGCTTTTTCTATGAATTTAATAAGATCGTGACATTTGTTAGCTAGGCAGGGTTATCGTGGTTATGGTAATCTTCATTTGGCAGACTTTGTATTTGTTAAAATGGCCTTAATGTGGGCCTAAAAGAGATTAATAATAAAATTATTGCCTATGAATCAAATACAGTGTTATGGAATCCAGTTTAAAGTACTGAAACAGGAACTAGTAGGTTATTATGCACTTTAATACAGTAATTCATCAAGAATGAAGGACCATTTAGTAGTATTAGGTTTCTACCAGATAGAAATAGTGGTACCATATTGTCCCAGATAACATGACTTCTTCCTTTTTCTTGCTCATTTTTTCATGTCCACCAAAAAACTTATTCTGTTATAAATCTTCCTAAGTATCCACCATTGTCCCCTAAATTTTCATCTGCCTTTTATTGTTGCTATTTCTATGAAGTGCAGATTGTAAAAGTGATTTGGTATCCATTTTCTGTCTCAACAGTTTTGACTCCAGAAGAGTCTCGGGAAGAGAAAAAGGACAAAGAAGGAGACCGGGCCTTTGAAGAAAGCAAACAGAAAGCCAAAGGCAGCAAACCTTTAATGCCAACCTCCACCATCCTTAGGCTATTGGCTGAGTTGGTGAGGTCCTATGTTGGCATTGCCACCCTGATTGCCAACTACAGCTACACTGTGGGCCAGTCTGAACTAATCAAAGAGGTATTTTGAGTAGCCAAATGTCATTTTCCTACAATGGGCAGGAGTATAAAATGGAAGAGAAGACAATTTCTTGAGCCTGAAACTTTGAACAGATGATTTGGTTCTTTTAAGCATAGTTAAAGTACCAAACCAGTTTTAAGTCATATTCTTAACACTGAAAGTCTTTGTGTAGATACCTTTGCAAAGATTCCCAAGTTGGGAATTTCTAACAGTCTTCTCCTGGTTCTGTCAGCTCACAATTTGGTTCATCTTCTATAAATCACTTCCCTTTTGTGGCCATTGGCTTTATTTTCTCTATTTCTCAAAACTGCTTTGTCTGTATGATAATATAACCTTTCTTATTACTGATGTAGTGTCAAAAAGACAGTTGTGTTTGTGTTTCATGATGTTACAGGACTGTAGTGTTCTGGCATTTGTCCTGGACCACCTCCTTCCTCATACCCAAAGTGCAGAAGACAAGGACACTCCAGCTCTGGCCCGCCTTTTTCTGGCCAGTCTGGCTGCAGCAGGCAGTGGAACAGATGCTCAGGTGGCTTTGGTAAATGAAGTGAAAGCAGCTTTAGGCAGAGCACTGGCAATGACTGAGAGTGCAGAAAAACATTCCAGGTAAGTCAGACAGAAGTAAGCTAAATGTTGCCCGTTTGTTTTATTGTATTTAAAAATGTAGAAATTGTTCTTAGCTCACAGGCTGTACAAAATGAACAAAAATAGGCAGTAGGTGGGATTTGGCCTGCAGTCCCCTGGCATAGAGTATAAGTAAACATTTCATCTTTCTTTAGCCTCATATGCATCGTAGTAGCCTGCTTTTTGGATCCTATGAAACATAACAGTTATCTCTAAGCACCTACTGTGTGCTGAATCCTCCACTTAAACCCTGGGAAGATCAGTCAGTCAAGAAACATTAAGTGCCTGGTAAGCACTAGGGTTACAAAGAAAGACAAAGAACAGTTCCATTCTCTAGAGGTTTACAATCTAATGGGTGAAGATAACACACACACACAAAAAAAAAAAAAAAAAGAAAACAGAAAGAAAAGAGGAGATAAATTGACTCAGTGGTCTGGTGGGAAAGTCAGAGAAGTCCCAGAGTACTACATAATAGATAAAAAGATGTCTAAAAGTGTCCTTTTAGGATTCAGAGTTCAGTTTTCGTTTCCTGCTCTTTTGGAGTTATTTGTAATCTATAAGCAAAAAAAAATTTAACATGCCATGGCAAAAATTTGTTTGTTTAAAATAAACAAACAGTTCTAGCAAGCATGCGTGGACATTACTTCTGAAGAAAAGGAAATGAGAGATTTAATTTCCCTAAAAGATTATGTATACTTTGAGCGGTAACAAAATCTGGGCTAAACTTAGAATTGTGCCTTTCACCAGACTCCAGGCAGTAATGTGCATCATCAGTACCATCATGGAATCCTGTCCCTCCACATCCAGCTTTTACAGCAGTGCCACAGCAGAGACCCAGCACAATGGCGTGAGTAACATCATAAGGCTCTTCTTGAAGAAGGGGCTAGTGAATGACCTTGCACGAGTACCACACAGTCTAGACCTCTCCAGGTAAGACTGCTTATCCTGCTTCCAGGGCACCTTTTACTCTATCCTTAGTTTCCCTCTAATGTAAAATAAATAGCCTCTTCCAGAAATGCGGGTCTGCCTATTCATATAGTAGATTAGAAGATGCTCATGAGTGACCCATAATTAGCCAATCATGCTATGTTCCCAAATGTTCTTAATCCTACTCAACTGCCTTTTGCTTCTAGTGCACATTTAGACCATTGACATGTCACTGTAATAACTGTTTTCTATGAATAATCTTAGTGACTTTTGCGTTAAAGTCTTATTCCAGATTTTTTTTTCAGCTATAAGCAATGTACTAGGGTACAGATGATGGTCATGCTCTAGATGAATGCTGTCAGAATTTTTTAGTCTTTTTTTTTTAATCTATTCAGTACACTTTGTCTCCTCTTTGTTAGTCCCAACATGGCCAACACTGTCAATGCTGCCCTGAAGCCTTTGGAGACACTGTCACGTACTGTGAACCAACCTAGTAGCCTCTTTGGCAGCAAGAGTGCTTCCAGCAAGAGCAAGTCTGAGCAAGATGCCCAAGGAACATCTCAAGGTTCTAACAGCAACACACAGGACCCAGGTAGGAAGCAGGGTACAGAAAGTGAGAGGATAAGCTCTAGGGTTCCTTCGCCATTAATACTTTATCCCATAGGAACCACCTGCACATGTTCCTCTAAGTCACTTGAAGCTGGGAAAGATCACATTTTTCCCATTATTGTAAAATGAGGAAATGTTTCTAAACCATAGTTTCTGAGGTGCTTTATAATGCTAGATACGTAAGTCTATTGATTAATATGTAGAGGTTTAGGCAGTATAGGTAAGAATGAATCATTTTATTAGTCATTTTTCTTAAGCCCACATGAAGTATCAACAAAAGGATGGCTAGGTTGTGTGGACCCTTTAGTAGTGAGGTGCAGTCTCAAGACTACTGGAATTGGATTTGAACCCTCACACTAACATTTAGAATGTTAGTATAACTTTTCTCATATAAAATTGAAAGTATTAGATGACCTCTTAAGACAGCCCTTTCATCTTAGTCCAAACTCTCCCATTAGCTGACTGTCTTTGGGCTAGTGTCTTCCCTTATCTAGGCTTTGTATCTTTCTCTACCAATGTGTGTGTTGGTTACTTAGAGTTTCTATTAATTGCTAACCCTTCCTCCAACTCTTCTCTTTTCCTCTCTGTCTTTTGAGAGTATCACCATCCCAGTCACACAGGCTACCATTCTTAATTCCTCACTTCCCCCTGTCCAAAGTATCCAGTTAGTTTTGATTCTCAATCAACAGATCTCTCACATCTCACCAGTTTCTGTGTTCACAAAGACTATTGTTTTTTATATCTTAAGTATTTCTTATACTCTCAATAAAGCCTTTCCTTACGACAAAGGAAAAAAATTAATCGTTAATAACCAGTACACCACACCTAACAGTTTACACAGTGTTCTGAACCTCTTTGTCTAGAACAAGATTACTCATTCCATATAATCTGAATTCTGATAATATTTAGTATTATATTTTCATGTATTGTTCTCTCATTCTTTTTTCTGCATTAATTCTTAAAAATCTTTGCATATAGTTTTTCTCTTGGTTTATAAAAGAATTCCATAGAATAATAACAACTAACATTTACTTAGGGGCTACTATGTTTCAGGCACTTAAGCACTTTACAGTTATCATATAATTTGCTCCAAGGGAGGTGGGTACTGTTATTATCATCCCCACTTTAGAACTGAAACTGAGACACACTAGTGATTGTGTGACTTGCGCAGGATTACACAGCTAATAACTGAATCTGGATTTTTATTCATGGCTTCCTGACTCGAGAATCTATCCACTGCTGCACCTAGCTACTCCTTTTAACTTTTCTTCTTCTTTTTTTTT
>NW_020944761.1:4062-4241 GCF_900497805.2 Vombatus ursinus | reverse complement strand
GTCCATCTTGTCTCCATTAAGATGCTCAGATTCTTATAATCTAGCCAATAGCTCACAAATGTTCAGATTCCTTAAGAGTCTGGCCAATATGGCAGATCTTTAATAAACTTTGTCTTTGGCTGAAAGAAGGCATGGGTTGAATTCATTCCAGCAGGACACACATGTTGTGATTTTGGGGT
>NW_020944761.1:0-4052 GCF_900497805.2 Vombatus ursinus | reverse complement strand
TTGAGTGCACAATCATCTGCGAACAGAAGATCATGCACCAACACTCCCTCCACTTTGGTCTTGGCTTGTAGCCTTTTCAAGTTGAAGAATTTACCATCAGTGCAAACTAAAAAGGAACCAAGCAACAAAGAAATAAAGGGAATTTTGGCTTTAATAAATTGCATGATGCTGGCCAAAGGTTATGTATTAATTAGGTGGGGTGGGGTATGAAAAGTTACCAAAGAACTACAAAAATGTTAACACTCAGAGTTGTTAGCAGCTAACCGACAGTACAACTAAAGCAACTTCAGGTAATTTACCTATCATTGACAGGAACAGGGAACTTGCTCAAGGTAAAATGGGAGTGAAGCATGTGGACATTTTATTTGTTATAATGCTTTCTAGAACGTCTGGTCTCTAATTCTTTTGTTGCTCTGTTGTGTCCAACTCTTCATGACCCCATTTGGTGTTTTCTTGGCAAAGATACTGGAGTGGTTTGCCTTTTCCCCCTCCAGCTCATTTTACAGATGAACTGAAGGGAACAGGGTTAAGTGACTTGCCCAGGGTCACGCTGCTAGTAAGTGTCCAAGGACGGATTAGAACTCAGGAAGATGAATCTTTCTGACACCAGGCACAACATTCTAGCCAGTGCACTACCTAGCTGCCCTCTCTGTAGTTCTACACATCTGTTAATGTTTGTAAGGTTACTGGTTAGAGTGTCTGTTTTGCAAGTACCAGTCTTGATCTGTTCATGTAGATAGTGTATTAATATTGTTTGCTAGAGAGTGTATATGTGTCTATGTGTGTCTGTGTGCATGCATATATATTGTGAATCCCGAACCCCATGAACCCCTCAAACTCCAATTTGAAACAGAGTCTGCTCTAAGAAAGAGACAAACAAAATTGGGGTACATGTGTCCACAGTTTAATTTCTCTAACTGGCTTAACATGCATTGCATGAGAGTTCAGTCCAAAACTGGGCCCCTCTATGGGGACCAGTTCAGAACTGGTTCAGTGTGGGATTTTAGGTTACAGCTTTATATGCCCATCGAAGACTAGGTGTTCCCAAGGGGTGTCAATCAACCATGATTGGTCAACATATTAGGATGTAGGTCATATTAAAATGAGGTCTTCCTTATGTACTTTAGATCACAGTCCACAGGGGTCAATAATGCCTATCTTGGAAGTCTGTCTCTACCCAAAGGTGAGTAAGATGAAATCAATTCAGGTCTGGGTTGGAGTTTGATCAAAATAAGAAGATTCAATGCAGTCTCATTATCAAAGATGTCCTTCTGAAGAACTTTGGAATGAAGGCTGGCAGGGTGAAGCTCTGAGTCTCCAAGACACAGATTACCAAGAGAAATAATTTTTAACTATATATGCATATATATAAATATATATATATATATATAAAATGTGTGTATGCATATATTATATATGTATATATGTGTGTGTTTATATGTATGTATGTGTGTGCATATATATATTATATATGCGTATATATATATATAATAGCTATGTTGGTAAGTTGAGGCAGTCTCCTCCACCCTCAACCCCTGTGGAGGTTAGCATTCATATGTATTCAGCACTGTTCTAAGGGAAACTTCCAATTCCCTAAAGCAAAGTGTCTGTTGTTCTCTGTTGAGCAATAACCTTCAGGTCCTTTATTACCTTTGACATTGGTAAGTTAGTCAGAAAAAGAGAAAATTAAAATAACCACTTTATTATGAATCAATATTTATTAAGCATCTATTAGCTGCTAGGCCTTGTGCTAAGAGCTGGGTATACCCAAAATAAAATAATAATAATAAAAAGTAAAAGACAGTCACTGTCCAAAGGGGGAGACAGCAAATATATGCAAATAAGCTATATACCATATAAATAGGAAATAAAAGAGGGAAGGCGCTAGAATTATGAGGAGTCAAGAAAGCCTTTCTGTAAAAAGACAGACTTGAGATGGGACTTAAAGGAAGCTAGTAGCAGTAGTGATAGACTTTGATGGTTTTCCATTTAACCTATGCAATTTTACAATTTTGCCTCACATGACCTACTGGGAAGATTTCTGTTTCCAAAATTGTGGCAACACGCACCTCTATTCAAGTGTAAAGTTTGTGACAACCTTATTTTTAAAGATACTCAACTTTTGCAGGCTAATTCAAAAGAAGGATGACACTCTACCCCACCATGCCCCACTCCATTCTCTTCTATTCAGCCACTGACTGATCTAGAATCCCTTGGAATTAGAGAATCTGAAGCTTCTCACTTAGCCCATATGTAAAATGGGAATACTAACTTAGATCACCTTCACAGGGTTATTGTGACATTCAAATGAAAGCATGTCAAGTGTATTTATAGCTGAAAGTGCTAAGTCACCTAACTTCTTAATGTTTTGTATGTATAGTTACCAAGTAAAACCTCTGTGTCCTGGATGCATGTAATATGTTATCAAGGCTAATAAATAACCAGGAGCAAATTCGATTCTTAATTTGGTGCAAACCTGAGGGAGAGGAGGGAGAGGACAAGGAGAGGAACAAGATGCATTTATCTGTGGGAAAATGGTGTGTATATGGTGCAGCCTCTTTAATGAACTGTCCCATATTAAACTCTTATTTTGCAGTTATTAAACAGCAGAAAATAGCCTCTGTGCTTTGTGACTCAAGGTTGAAAAAGGAGAAACAACCATATATAACTCCCAAATTATATTCATTTCAGATATATCTATTTTTTTCTGGAATATTTTTCCTAAAACTATGATATGGGCATGTTGGCAATTAACTATTAAGATAAGAAATCTCAGATTTTCTAACTGAAGTGATGCCATCTTAAATAGTGTAATTAATTACAAGCCTTTGAATTTGGAGCAATTTGATGTGTCAATTAGCTTTATGTGCTAATAGGACTTTGGCCAAATCTGCTATGGAACTTCCTTGGACTAAATGATGTTTAAATTGAAATGAGAGCCAGGAGTAGGGATAGACAGGAAGATAGTTGCCTAGGATGCAACATGTAGGAGTACTCAATCAGGAATGTTTTTGATATTACATTTTATTATACTATATTATAACTGAGACAGGGTCATTTATTTTGTGATCTATAAGGTCATGTGTTAGAGCAGCAGTTCTCAAAGTATGGTCCAGGAATCCCTGGGTGTCCCTGAGAGCCTTTCAGGTCAAGAGATCACAACTGTTTGAATAATGATCCTGTTTTAATTTCTAATACCTTAGATAGAATTAGCTCTCAACCCGTATTAACAAGTTTTTGGAGAGATCTCAGTTTTTAAGCATGTAAAAAGGTCTTGAGACCAAAAAGTCTAAGGACTGATGTGTTCTAAATATCTCCCTCTTTCCTTCCCCTTAAATGGCAACTTTAACAGAAGCTCATAGCAGGGACGGATGCTTGCTTGCCTAAGACCTGAAAGGGGAGTTGAAGCTGTTCCTGAGCCCCAAACTACGATCTAGAGGAGGGGAGATTTTGAATTCACTGGACAACTGACCTAACATTCTTGCCCGAGAAGGGAGATTTGCCAGGCAGCACCATTTTTGGTAGATTTTTCATTTGGAACAAGAGCTCTTAAGTTTGAAATTTCAAACTTCCAAAGACTTGTGCACAGGTCTGATGAAGAAGGAGGACTTGGGGAGACTGTGTAGAACTCTAGGAAACAAGGATTCATCAGAATATTGAAATGTTGCCCTGAGAGCATCCTCAAGTTCTGGGGGGAGTTCATAGGTCATTTGAGTGCTTTCTATTTCCATATTTGTTCATGGGCTCTTGTAAATGCTTATGCAGTATCTTTCACATTTTTTACAGGCTGTCCCCTACCCATTATTCATGTACACTGAAAATATGTGTGGTAGTTGGGGTCCCTGTTACTCACATTTGGAGAAACCTAAACATTTACGTTGAATCTAAACTTCTACTTTGAAAAAAACAATTCCTGGATTATGTTTAGTGCAGGTCAAAGAGCCAAAGAGATAAATTGATCCTTTGGGGTCAAGTCCCTTGTATTATACCTGTTTCATATGATGTCCTTTGGGTATTCCTGAGTCAAAGGTTACAGATGGATCTGTGATTTT
>NW_020944760.1:0-5893 GCF_900497805.2 Vombatus ursinus | reverse complement strand
GAGACCTGGATTCAGATACTGCTTCTAACACTTACTAGGTGTGACAATGAGCAGGTTATTTAATAACTTCTCCTAACCTAAGTCCTAATCTGTAAAATGGGGAGAATAACATGAGTATTTCCCTCATAAGGGTATTGCGATGCTTATGTCAGATAATGTCTTGAAAGTACTTTGCAAAGTACTTTAAAAGGCCTCTGTAAATATTAGGTGTTGCTATTTTTATCATAACACCATGCATAGCCAGTGTGGGATCAAATGGATACAACAAAGGAAATAAAACATGCTGAAAGGCAGACAAATTTGGGGACCTAAAAATACAGGATTTATAAAATGTACTCTCTATCATATAGTGAAATGCCTATCTGTTTTGAGGACTGAATAGCTGAAGAACGTATCTTCTGAATGATGTAGCACTTTTAAGATATGTTCTTTCAGAAAATTGAGTCTGACAGAAATGTGAAACAGGTGAAACCCACTCAATTTATGTTTTCTTTGAATACATTATGCTTCTTGGTTCCCTGCAATTTAGTTTTAAATACTAAGGAAAAATCAGAATGCATAATTTTATTTTGAGTAGCAGTTCTTTTTCCTGTTCATTGTATTTAGGTTCCTGATAGCAATGAAAAAGAAAAATATATGCTACATAAAAATCCAACCCTACAGCATGAAGTTGCCATGTTTAAACTAGAGTTAGGCAGATTAAAAATTAAGGATCAAGAAAAAGAAAATCAATATACAGAAGAAAATGAAGTTTTAAAAGAAAAGAATGATGAGCTTCAAAAGGAATTAAAACTGAATGAAGAAGCATTAACAAAAACAATATCCCAGTACGGTGGACAAGTAAATGTTCTGACAACTGAGAATGCAATTCTGAACTCTAAATTGGAGAATGAAATACAGAACAGAGACAGACTAGAGACAGAAATTGAATCATACCGTTCGTGTCTGACTTCTGCTACTCGTGATCATGAACAAAGTCAGACATCAAAACTGGACCCTGAACATAGCTTTGAGTGAGAACGAGATGAGTGGCTTCATTTACAGGACAAACTAAATTATGACTTGTCTAGTCTAAGAGAGAACAATGATATCCTTTCTCAAGAGCTATCTAAAGCTGAAAGTAAAGCCAATAATTTAGAAAATGAGCTACACCATGTTTGTGATTCTCTCAGAAAAAAAGACACTAATTTTAGAAAGCACACAGAATTAGACAAGGTCCAATATAAAGCAAAGGAACTGGAAGAGACAAATCAAATGAAAATGGAAAAACTGAACAAATATGTCGTCAAAAAAGAATCTATCCAAGAAAGATTAGCCCAAATCCAGAGTGAAAATATATTGGTTCAACAACGGCTTTAAAATGTCTCAAACAAAGAAATCCTTGAAGAAAAGGTATTGAGTGATGCCCAGGTACATTTTATTGATCTCTTCAATAAACTTCATGCTGATACCAAAAAGACAAGTTCTTATGGTAGAAGGCAGAAATAAAGAGTTAATCAGTGAGTGTAACCACTTAAGAGAACAAATGTATAAATATGAAAATGAGAAAGCAGAAAGAGAGGTAGGTCTTTAAATAATATCATTTGATAAGCATTTAACTTTTTGAAATGAAATTCAAAGTAATTTTGACCAAGGTAAATTAGGAATTTGAATGTTTAGCAGGCAGATGATGTTACTGAATTTCATTGTAAAAATTCTGATGTTTAAGAAAGGAGAATGAGGAAGCAATAACATAATAGAAATCAACCTGATATCCATCTTTTAGATAAGATGATTCACTTTGCTTAAAAACATTATGTAGCCCATGAAATTTTAAAGGCAGAGAGTTGGTTTCATAAAGGTAGATGGAGTTAATCACTTCTAAATAAATACTGATAAATTTATAAGTCTTACAATATTCCATTTTAATATTCAATAGAATAAATTATTTGAAATGCTAAAACTTAAGATAAATCATGAAAAGTTATGCTAGTGATAATGTAACAGTTCAAATCTGAATTGAGATACTGTGGGATATTATAGTTACCCTTTTCATAATCATTTAAACAATTTATCAATCTGACTAATTTTGCTTCAAACTACTTTGAACTAATTTTAGAAAGATTAAACACTGGATCATATTGTAATGAAATTCCAAAGACTAGCAACTACTCTCCTTTAAAATTTAGGACAGCAATTCTGTTCAAAGAGATCATGATTGTGCATCAAGCATTCTTTTTTTGTGTGGTAATAAAACCATTTTTAAAATGTTTTTGCTTTCCCACTACATATTTTTTTATTTGTCTCAGTATTATTTCACTCTTTTAGTAACACCTCTTGCTTAATGTCCAAAATTGCAGCTTCTGGGATCATTACCTTTCATTTGTTGAAGATAGATAGCTTTTAACATTCTAATATCATTATCTGTAATTTTTCATATATGCAATAGGTGGCAGGACTACCGAGTATTGTACTGGGTAACAATTTCATATATAAAATGTTTTTAAATTTTATTTTTCATGTATATGATTATGTGTTTGAATCTAGTCATTTCATACTAGGATTTAGCTATTGGTAGGAATTCAATTAATTATGCCAATTTTTCCTATCACAATTTTGTATCAGTTTCTTTTAGCTTAGGTTTCCTTTAAAAAGTTTTACTAGACTTTAGTTAAATTTATTTTTACAAGATACTTACTCTTATGTAATCAGAGGGAAAATTTTTAATTTCTTTTGATTTTTAGCTTCATTTGCTATTAGTAATATGTACAATAATTTACTTTGCTCTTTAGTGAAAATAGCATATCTGTAAATACATATACAACTGTGTATATGTGTGTATATGTACATATACATGTATGTTTGTGCATGTATATATGTATGGAGATATTCCTGCTAGGTTAGAGAATGAAATGAAATAAAATGAGTTTCCTTTAGCTGTAACCTTGTACCATACTGTCTATATATAAGTAAGAGAACTACCAAGTTTTCTATAGTTTCCCCTTTTTTTGTTCATTGATTGCAACCAGGAGTATAATTCCTATCCTAACAGAGAAAGGAACTGCTTTGAAGGCTTGGCAAGGACAGTTGAAGATGTGAATAGTAGTTAGCAATCCCCCCACCCTATCCCCTTTATTTTTTTGCTTTCAGCAAATCAAATCAGTCACTTCAAGTCCTTTAATGAAGCCTGACAATCATATCAGTGTGTATATTCATTCTTCAGAGGAACTATGAGAGGAAAGAAAATGCAACTTGTTTTTATAGATGTCTTTCTTCTTATAAGGGCCTGTGCAAAGAAATAAGGTAGTTAACTTTTCTGAAAAATGGAAGGGAAAAAACCCTAATGTTTCTATCAAGTATAGGAAGCCATATATTCTCCCCTCCCTCATTCTGTCACCATCTATATTGCACATAAAAAAATATCCCTTATGTGGCTTTGGAGATGTTATAATTTTCAAGAAGAAGTAATAGGGAAATCAGACTGAACACGTAGGAAGATAGCATTTGATCCATGCTGAATGGAGGGTGAGTGGTGTAGTCAAAAGAGCATTGTAGTCTCAAGAACTAAGTTCCAATACTTTTCTCTATTAATTACTAAGTTTATGACCTGAAGTAACTCTTTGGGGCTTAGTTTCCTCATCTGCAAAATGAGGTGGTCGAATTAAATAGTCTCTAAGACTTTATCTAGTTCTAAATCTATGATAACTATGAATATGTTTATGAAATTAAGTTGCATGTGATGAAAGTATATTTACTTTATGTGACCTAACATTGATTTATGAAATCAGTAATAGAAATAATTGGGACATATTTCTATCAGGATACAGTAAGAAAGCTTCAGCAAGAATTTGCTGATTCCCAAAAATACCAATCCATGACAGAAGCTTCACTAGAGGCTACATCACTTTTTTGAAATGATTGAGAAGATATGAAAAAACTACAGAATGAAACAGATCAGACCAAAAGTAAAGTATGTACGCAAAAAGACAGTAACTTGTCACTGATTAGTGGAAAGTGCTTCAGTGTATCATTTATTTTTTTACCAATATTATATATTTCCTGAACACTGTACCTGTCATTTAAACTGATTTACAACAAAACCTATAACCTCCACCATTTGTACTCTTAAATTGGGATAACTGTATTCAGTCTTTAGGCAGTTGACACTTTTGTTTACCTATCCTCACAGAAGGTATGAAATGTTTTTCTAAGTAAAAATAATGACTAAATTATTTCAATCATTTCAATCATACTTTACAAAAGCCTTTACATGCATTATCTCATTTAATCCCCAGAACAGCTCTGTGAAGTAGAAGCAGTCATGACATAAAACAGGAAAGAGAAATGCTGTGAAGGGATAATTTACAGGGATTATAAATGACAAATCAGATAAGAGAAACAGACTCCTATGCTGCAGTGAAGTCAGAGACTAAGAAGAAAGGTTTTTGGGTACAGATAGAACTTCTGCCTATCGACAGTGCAGTTTTAGGAGACCAGTAGGAAGGTAATCCAGATTTCATGGAAATAAAGAAAAGCACTACTTTATTTGCATAGAGAGCTAGCCTCAGAATCAGGAAAACATGGGTTCAAATGCCAACTCTGACATAGATGGCTTTGTAATTCTAGGCAAGCCTTGTAACTTCTTGGTGCCCTAAGCCATTCCCTAAGACACTGAGAGCTGCAGATTCTAAATTGCAGGCTGGGCACAGGGCCTGTCTGTTCCCTATACCAATTAAATCACACATACAGACCAAATAAAAAAGCAAACAGTCATAAATAAATAGATGAATGAAATGGGAATAAGAGATGAAGAAATGGCAGCAGTGAGATAGTCATTCATTGGAGAAGTTTTGAAAGCAAAGAGGAGAAAGAAGAGTGAATCTAGAAAGAGCAGCAGAATTCAGCAGAATGAGAAGGGTTCTTTCTTCCTTTGTAAGATAGCAAAGACCACTGGAGAAGGGAGAAGTTAAAAACCTTGAAAGGAAGTTGACAAAGGGACAGATCATTTACCTGACTCATAATCTACAGCAGTAGGTAGCACTCAAAAAGAATAACAAAATATGAATTTATACAGATTGCATTTCACCTAGCCAAACACACAGAGATTTGGAGAACAGTTTTATAACCTAACCACACACACACACACGTGTGTGTGTGTGTGTGTGTGTGTGTGTATACATACATATATAATTCATCATAGGAATGCTTAGATCATAGGAAAGGTATGCCAACCCAGGGTAATGGGGATGAGGGGACCATTTCCATTGGTTCTAGAGAAAGGGAGAAGGCAAGTGCTCCTCCAACATGTATTGGCAAACTCAGTCCACATTCTGTGCATTCCTATGCATTTCAACCATTTTAAAATTTATTCACATTATTAGTATAACTAATATCTATATTGAAATCAAATGAGAACTTTCATTGATCCAAATTTCAAAAAAGAAATAGTTAATAACAAAATCAAAGGAAAGCTATGTCTTTTTAAAGTAAGATCAATTTTTCCATATTTGTTTTGATTTGATAAACTATGCTTAAACTGATATTTAGAGTAGGATCTGGAGTTAGTGAAAAGTATCCTTTTTAAAAATGCCAGTTCAGTTCTTGTAACATTTCTCTTTGTAAAAATGTTTTCAAAGGAAATCATCTAGAACAAGAAATGAAGAGAAATGATGAATTACAGAAAGACCTCAGTGGGTAAGATCCTTTTTGTTGCAGGTTGTTTCGACCACACATTAAGTAAGCAAGGACCTAACTATTTTGTTAAGTTCTTACTACAAATTCATTTTATACATTGACACTTGAATAATTTTAGCATATATAATTCTAATTGAAGAGTTTTTTTATTTTCATTTTGTTAACTAAATGATTGCTGAAAATCAAAACTTCTGACCTGTATCTTTGAAGTTATAGTAAA
>NW_020944759.1:0-4633 GCF_900497805.2 Vombatus ursinus | reverse complement strand
GGTAAGCATACAGAGGTCTTGTGACTTGGAACAAATCTCTTGACCTCTCCATTCCTCAGTTTTCTTGTCTGCAACATAACTTAGCTTACAAAGTTGTGAGACTCAAGTGAAATTGTATTTTTAAAATGCTTTGCAAAATTTAACATACTACATAAGTATCCACTTTTGTAATAACAAGGTACTTTCCTCATAACAAATCAATGAGATAGTGGATGTATCATCATCCCTACTTTACAGATGAGGAAACTGAGTCCCTAAAAGGGATAACACTGGAAAAGGGGCAGTAAGAGAACTGGAATATAAATTTTACCCATTTCGATTTTGCCTAGAGCAGACTCTGAGAAACTGTGCTAGATAGCTTCAGTCATCTATATATACACAGCATAGGTCTATATACTACGTATATGTAAGTGGCCTAAAATTATTATTATTAGGTCATGTTTATATAGCATTTTAAAGTTTGCAAAGCAATTATTTAATCTCATTTCTGTCTCAAAACATCCCTGTGAGGTAAGTACTACTGGTATTATTCCCTTTTAATAGATGAAGAACATGAGACTCTGAGAGATTAAGTGCCCGTGATCATACAACCATTAAGTACAGTAGGCAAGATCAAACCTAAGTCTCTCCCCAAAATTAATGTGAATCATGGGTTTGATAGGATGGCATAAATATTATGAAGAAAAGATGGAAATGTGATCAAGAGGAGGAGGCAAAACAAGGGACATAAAACATGAGTGAAGGGGGGGGGGGAGTGTGTAGCAATGATTTATTCATAGGAAAGAAGTCAAGAGAATTTTTCCCCCTCATCCTCTAAACTATCTGTTCCCTAGTTCTAAACAGTCCCAGCTGTGGAATGTATTTTTCTCCTTTCTATTCCTCTCTTCAGGCTGCACTGACATTTGCTAAATGGGTTATTGACCCACTGTTTGCTGAATGTCACAGTTTTAAGATCCATAAATGGTCATCCCCCATGCTCCCTCTGGGAGTTTCATGGACTCGTCCCAGCCACTCTGCTTGGAAAGGATACTTGAATCTGTTTCCATCCTTCACCCCTTTCTTCCTAAGCCAAATTTCAGGGGCTAAGTGAAAACTTTAGGCACTCCAAAGGGCTGGTTTATGGGGATCTGTGTATTTCCAGTCTGTTGAAATTGCTTTTATTTTTCTGGCATCTTTGAATCATGTTCAATCTCTAAGAGCTAAAAATGTTAAAGCGAGTAGTTACAATACTACAGAGAATATGCAAAATGTCATACACATTAAAAAGAACATAAGACATTTTGGCTAATAGTGAATTAAAACATTAACTCTAGTGCTAGCGTGTTTAAATTTTGTTTCTAGACATATGAATAGATGCAACTCACCCCAGAGTTCTTTTCTCATAAAACTAATGGTACTTTGCGTATGTGGTCAGGTTTGAATGGGTGTTGTTAGGGTTGTTAGGCAGAAACCATTCATTTTCCAACCTTCAATTTCTATCTTATGATTCATTTCCATCACCATATCTAGCAATCAATTATTTTTCCTCTAAGCATCTCTTGTTCACTTGTTCTTCCATTTTCATTTCCACTAGATTTCGGGTCATTGTCATCTCATAATTGACCTACTGCAACATTCTCTTAGATGACTTCTCTCATTAGTAGGATGGCTCAATCTATTCTGCTCAGACCAACCTTCCCCTGAACAGAACTTTGAGTGGTTCTCTCTATATTAGCATATCAGCTAAATATTCCTCTAACTGGTTTTCAAGGCCCTCCATCATCTGTCCTTTACCCTGATTTCCTTCCCAACATAGTCACTTTATGATCTCCCCACTGTCCCACAAGCATGTCATCTCTATTCCCACCTCCGTGCCTTTGCTCATGTTCTTTCCTTTATGTAGAAAGCCCTTCCTTCTCTAATCTGTCTCCTCAAATCCTCCCCATCTTTCAGTGCCTGGCTCCTTGAAGCTATTCCCCATTAACTCCCTCTCTTCTCAATATTTACAGCATTTAGAGTTGGTTGCACACAATTTAATGATATATTATATTCTCTAGTATTATTCATTATTTGATATGTTTATGTTGTCTCCCCAATCATGTTGTAAGCTATTTGAAGGAAGGAACCACATCTTATATTTTTTTCCTAAAATACTCTTGGTGCCTATCACAGTCCTAAATGCATATTATGTGCTTAACAATTACTTCATAATAACCCTGTTGGTTGATTATTACATTTCCTTTCAATTTAAGTCATTAGAAGGACAGGTCATTGGATATCATAATAATAGATAAAAATTTGTACTCATATCCTATGAGGAACCTCCTTTTCCCATCTATTAATCTAGCACTTGGTACAGGTCTTCCTATCCATTAATAATAGCTGCCACATTAGGTGATGCCAGTAGAATGTGGTTATGTCTAAAGATGTGTAGCATTCCTATTTATTCTTATGACTACAAAACGACATAAAGACATGTTGTATGCATGATCTTGTATATAGAGTGCATAAGAAAGTGAAAAACTAGAACTGCATTGCTTTAAAAATAGTAGAATTTGGGACTTCCAGGAGTCAACCTCCAAACAACCAGAAAATAGAGCCCCTAAACAAATCCTGGGACAGAAGAACCAGCAAAAAGGGTGAAATGATCTTTTAGCCCGAGAGACTTAGAGAATTAACAAGAAAGATCTGTCTCACTCTGGTGAAAGGAGAGTGCAGCCCATGACAAAAAGGGCAAGCCAGCAGCAAGCCCCACCCCA
Organism: Vombatus ursinus; assembly: GCF_900497805.2. Taxonomy (NCBI): domain Eukaryota; kingdom Metazoa; phylum Chordata; class Mammalia; order Diprotodontia; family Vombatidae; genus Vombatus; species Vombatus ursinus. Next base: position 1,895 of record NW_020944759.1, on the reverse strand, counting down.
GCAAACCAGAGGGAGATCGTGAGCCCCAGGGTGGTAGAGCAGGTAAACACTAATAACAGCAACACAAATGCCTTAGCATAGACAGGGAGCATAGAATCTAGCTCCAAAAACCATCACATGCTTCAATGTGTGTATGGGGTGGGTGGAGAGATATCCTGCAGCAGTCAGACCTCCACATGCTTCAGCACAGACGTGGGCAAACAGGTAGATACCTACCCTACCACTGCCTAAGCAAATAGACAGCTGCCAGCCAGCACCCACCACCACACTTCAGGGTAGCTCCAGGCAAACAGGCAGCTTCCAGAGGCCTGATCACCATGTGCTTCAGGGTAGCCACTGGGAAATGCAGAAATACCCCACTAGGCCTCAGCACATGCCAGACACCACCACTAGGATCCCAGCTTATCCAGGTAAGTTGCCAGATCCCCACAGCCTCCAGCAGCATCAGCCAACCCCCCATAAGCCACCCTCAGCACAGCACCAGACACAAAGTCCTCCATGGGCCTCAGGGCAACATCTGTAAAGCAGGAGGTAAACAGCCAGGGCCTGCAGCCACTAGCACAAGAAGCCAGAGACAGTGCCCCTGGCACCCTGGGGGCAGAGAACAAATTTAAAAGAAAGGAAAAAAGGCCAAAAAGAAGGAGGGGCGATGAGCAGAAAATGACAAAAAAAGAATATGACCATAGAAAGTTATTATGGTGACAGGGAAGACCAAGACACAAACTCAGAAGAGGACAACAATGTCAAAACACCTATGGGCAATATCCCAAAGAAAAATGGGAAGTAGTCTCAAGCCCAGAAAGAACTCATGGAAGAGCTCAAAAAGAAGCTTAAAAATCATATAAGACAGTTAGAAGAAAAAATGAGAGAAGAAATGAGAGTGATGCAAAAGAATTACCAAAAAAAAAAAGACTCAATAGCTTGGAAAACTGGTTAAAAAGTAGATTTGGCCAAATGGAAAAGGAGATACAAAAGTCCACTTAAGAAAGCAACTCCTTAAAGAGTACAATTGGCCAAATGGAAAAGAAAGTACAAAAGCTAATTGAGGAAACCAATACCTTAAAAGTTAGAATTGGGCAAGTGGAAGCTAATGACTCTATGACACATCATGAATCAATCAAACAAATTCAAAAGAGTGAAAAAATGGGAGAAAATGTAAAATACCTCATGGGAAAAAACAACCAATCTGGAAAACAGATCCAGGAGAGACAATATCAGAATCATTGAACTACCTGAAAGCCATAATCAAAAGGAGGACCTGAAAAGCATCTTTCAACAAATCATCAAGGAAAACTGCCCTGATGTCCTGGAACCAGAGGGCAAATAGGCATTGAAAGAATCCAGCAATCACCTCAAGAAAGAGATCCCAAAATAAAAACCCCAAGGAATGTCATAGCCAGATTTCAGAACTATCAGGTCAAGGAAAAATATTACAAGTGGACAGAAAGAAACAATTCAAATACTGGAGAGTCACAATCAGATCACCCAGGCAGGACCTAGCAGTCACAACATTAAAGGATTGGAGGTCATGGAACATGATAATTCAGAAGGCAAAGAAGCTAGAACTACAACCAAGAATCATTTACCCAGCAAAATTAAGCATAATACATCAAGGGAGAATATGGTCATTCAATGAAAAAGAAGGATTTCAAGCCTTGATAATGAGAAGACCAGAACTAAACCAAAAATTTGACCTCCAATATCAAGACCCAAGAGGAGCATAAACAGGTAAAAAGGGAGAAGAAAACAAGGGATTCAATAGAGCTAAACTGTTTACATCCCTCAGGAAGATGATACTTGTAACTCTTAAAAAATGTATCACCAACAGTATAGAGAGAAGGAATATAGCTAGACAACACGGGTATAAGGTGAATTTGAGGAAATGACATAAAAAA
>NW_020944758.1:11220-11429 GCF_900497805.2 Vombatus ursinus | reverse complement strand
GCTTCTACATTAAGGGACCACAGGGCATGGAATATAATATTCCAGAGGGCAAAGGAGATAGGATTACAACCAAGAATCACCTACCCAGCAAAACTGAGTATAATTCTTCAGGGGAAAAAATGGTCATTCAGTGAAATAGAGGACTTTCAAGCATTCTTGATGAAAAGACCTCTGAATAGAAAATTTGACTTTCCAATACAAGACTCAAG
>NW_020944758.1:0-11210 GCF_900497805.2 Vombatus ursinus | reverse complement strand
GGAGTCATATCTGGAGAATAAAATTAAGGGGTGAGACAGGAATATACTAAGAGAAGGAGAAAGGGAGAGGGAGAGCGGGGTAAATTATTCTACAAAAAAACAGAAAAGAAAAGGCTCTTACAGTGGAGGGGAAACATGGGAAGGTGAGAGGGAATGAGTGAATCTTATTCTCATAGGATTTGACTTAAGGAGCAAATAACATACACACTCTATTGGGTATGGAAATCTGTCTTACTCTACAGGAAAATAGGAGGGGAAGGGGACAAGAGAGTAGGGGGATGACAGAGAGGAGGGCAGATTGGGAAAGGTGGTAATCAGAAGCAAATACTTCTGAGGAGGAACAGAGTCAAAAGAAAGAATATAATAAACGGGGGGGCGGGATAGGATTAAGGGAAATAAGAGTTAGTTTTTCATAGCATGTCTACTATGAAGTGTTTTGCATAACTGCACATATATAGCCTATATTGAGTTGCTTGCCTTTTCAGTGAGGGTGGGTGGGGAGCGAGGAAGGGAGAAAATTTGGAACCCAAAGTTTTAAAAACACATGTTTAAAAAAAATGTTTTTATATGCAACTGGGAAATAAGAAATACAGGAAATGGGGTACAGAAATCTATCCTGCCCTACAGGAAAATAGAAGGGGAAGGGGGGAGAGATAACAGGAAAAGCAGACTAGAGGAAGGGGTATTCAGAATGCATGCCATCTTGGGGTGGGGGGAGGGGTGAGATGGGGTGAAAATTGGAACTCAAAATCTTGTGGAAGCAAATGTTGAAAACTAAAAATAAAAAAATTGAATTAAAAAAGAATGCTAACAACAATGTTATTTTTATGCACATTGGGTAAAATTGAGGTCATTAATATAATTTAAAATACTAATTTTTCCTTGCCATATACTTCAATGGAGCCTTACTTTCTTCTTGTCTAAATCCCATCTTCCTTGAAAGATGTCATCAGTGGCAATTTTCCTTTATGAAAGCTTCAGGGACTTCTGCTCCAGAAGCTTTTCTTCACTTTGGGATAAGGCACACACAGTTTCTTTTTTTTTTTTTTTTTGGCTAGGAAATGTGGTTAAGTGACTTGCCCAAGGTCACACAGCTAGTACATGTCAAGTGTCTGAGACCGGATTTGAAGTCAGGTCCTCCTAACTCCAGGGCCTGTACTCTATCCACTGCGTCACCTAACTGCCTCACACACAACCTCTTGATAAAGCTGATGCAACTGCTCCACCTGCAGAGTTAGCAACTGGATCTCTTGCTGAAGGACATCAGTTTTCTGCAGGTAAATTACAAAAGTCAGATTTGTCCCTCTATCCCTTGTTTGCTCCTTCCTTTGAAAGCCAAACATGCGGGTCCAATTATTATACTCAAAATACGGATTTCATTATGCTGGCAACTTTCCCTCAAGGAAATCTGCAGTGTAGATCACTGGTTGCGATGAATTGGAGAAAAGGGAGGCTAGTGTTCTCAAAGAGAACACTTCACTGCAACATAATAATGGAACAATCTAATCAATTTTCAGGAGCCATAGCACCCTCCACAATGAAAAGAGCTAGAATATGAGGGAAAAACAAGATTTTTATGGAAGACCCCTGCAACACATATCCAATCCAAAATAAACATCAATATTTGTATGAATTGGAGGTGGAGAAAGAGAAGAAGAAACAGCTTTCCAACACTTATTTCAGGGTGATGAATTATCTACATGAGACTATTGGTTCAATTATTCTGATGACATTGAACAAGTGGTTTTACTTTTTTTAAAAAGTCTTATTGATATCTTGTTGATTTGATATACAGTAGATGGTTCTATAGAGAAAAAGAAAAAAGTTTGGCAACCATCACATATTCACTAGATATGTTTCCACATGACTTTGGGAGATCTCCTTAACAATTGATATAAGCAACATTATTGGGTTTTAACAATTGAAAATTATTGAGTTTTACTATGAGAAACGGTAAAATTAGCTTTGTAATTTTTTTTCTCTTTCGTTTGCCTTTCTGCTGTGAAAGCTCGACAACAGTAAAGGACTTATAATTTGAAATAAGAGAAAGCATTTCCTAAATTAGCAACCAACTTAGTTATAAGCAGGAAATTCTAAATGACAACTTTTCTGCCAACATAATCACATATGGCCAAGACTGTTTATTAGCACTGATTTCTTGTATCTTTTCTGTCACAGCTTCCTCGGTGGCTGGTACAGTAATAAGTGTGTTGCTTAGATGTGTATCAAGTTGACTGATGAAACTCTGGTACTGAGTCTGGGTAGATTTAGTTTCCCAGTGGAGGGTGTATCCAGATTGTTCTCTTGGAGACATTTGCTTTTCCTTGTGAAGAAAATCATGTTGATATTCATCCCAACTCTCCTGCCCATCTTCCCATCTCTCAAATAGAAAAATGTCTTCTCTTTCCAAGATCTTGACAGCTTCATCAGTGTCCTGAACTTGCCAACACACACATTAAATCTCTGACTTTAAAGTCAGAGTAGTTTCAAAGTCATTCTTTTGCTCTTTAAGCTTAAAAAAGAAGTCTCTCTATCTCTTCTTCTATACAAAAACATGGTCATAGACTCTTATTTGAAGGTAAAGGCCATGGGCCATCCAGAAAGAGTGGGTAGAGTCTACATTTTTAGAGCTGGAAAAGATCTTAGATAACATCTAATCCAAATCCCTTAATTTGAGAGATGAAGAATCAGAGGCCCAGAGAAGTAAGTCACCAAAAACACTGGCCTGACAACCAGGAGTCTTGAGACCTGTCTTTCCTGCCTTCAACAAATTACTTAGTTTCTTTGTATCACACTTTTCCTAATCTGTAAAATGGGATTAAGAATACTTGAACTACCTTCTTCATAGCATTGCTCTAATGGTATTTTACCATTAATATAATATAATACCATAACATAATAAATGTAAAACCACTTTGAAAAGTTCAATGGTTTCAAAGTGCTATATGAAAGGAAACAATTTTGTTCTCATCAAACAATTTGTTCTCACCACTATTTATTATCAGTGAGGAGACCTAGGGAACCAACATAATAGGGCAAAATGTCTCCTGAACTAATTCTGTTTCCTTTTTTTTTTTTAAGGCAATTGGGGTTAAGTGACTTGCCCAGGGTCACACAGCTAATAAGTGTCAAGTGTCTGGTCTGAGGCCAGATTTGAACTCAGATCCTCCTGACTTCAAGGCCAGTGCTCTATCCACTGTACCACCTAACTGCCCGTTTCCTTTTTTTTTTTTTTGAAAGCATTACTAGAAGGAAAGAAGGAAACAAGCATTTCTCAAGAGACCTCTATGTGTCAGACCCTGTGCCAAGCACTTCATAATATTATTTCATTTGATCTTTACCTTGGTTACCCGGTTTCATTAATATGTCCATTTTACAGATGAGGAAACTGAGGAAGCAGAGTACTACAGCTAGTAAGTGTCTGACATTGTCTTTGAACTCAGGTCTTCCTTTCACTCTATCCATTAGCTGCCCCTACTTACAAATCAGCAGAATGCTATAAAAATAGTCTGCATAGATTCCAGAAAAGTATTTGACAAAAATGGAAATAAGTGGGACAGAAAGAAGCATAATTCTGTGAGTTTGAAACCAGTTCAATGACCACACTCAAAGAGTGGATTACAGTGGGTTAGGAAGGTCTGCAATAAAGTACCTCAGAGATCTGCAAAGGTCCTTATGTTGTTTAACACTCTTTTTTATTACTGACTTAGATGGAAGCACAGATAGCCTATTTATGAAATCTGCAGGTGATAGAAAGCTGGAGGAAAACACTGTCATACTAAATGACAGACTTGGGAGCCAGAAAGGTTTTTACCAGGGAAAAAGTGAAGTTGAAAATGAAGTTCAATCTCATCAGATAGAATATAACAGGGAAGAATTTTTTTTCAGTCATGTCTGACTCTTCATGACCCCTTTGGTGGTTCTCTTGGCAGAGATACTGCAGTGGTTTGCCATTTCCTTCTCCAGATCATTTAACATATGAGGAAATTGAGGCAAAAATGGTTAAGTGAGTTGTCCAGGGTCACATAGCTAGTAAGTGCCTGAGGCCAGATTTGAACTCAGGAAGTTGAATCTTCCTTATTCTAGGCCAAGCACTCTATTTACTGCAAAACCTAGCGGCTCTTTGTGCCATTGATCTCCGTGGAGTACATGCCCAGGTAGTAGAGAGTCTTTTGCAAACTGAGGTTCATTCATTAATTTCTATCCACAGTTCTGATCTTTATACAACAGAGAAAAAGAAGCGAAATTTTTCCTTGTTGTTCTTTTTTCCACATGCTATATTACTGTTTCACCTAATAAAGCATTCACTGATGCAAGTAGATATTTGATATAGATCTGAATTTTGAAAGTTAGAGTGCTTCCTTTCCATGGGGAAATGGAGGAAGAGCTCCTCAAGTTTTATCACATTCATTGGTTACTTTGCTCAGGTTGATGAGGAGAGGCAGCCTGATATGAGGATTAGTGCTGGATATGGGATCATAAAGGTGAATTCAGTTGGCACCTCTATAACACATGAGTTGTGAGATCGTGGACAAGTCACTTAAACCACTCTGAGATTTAGTTTCCTAATATGTCAAATGGGGTTAATGTATCTACCTTACAAAATTGTACTAGGCCTACATAGTGCTCAATACAAGATGTCCCAAAAGTTTTAATGCTGTTTTAAAATTTAATAGCTTTGGTGATAACCGAAAAAATTAAAGCCCTATGTAATTGTTGGTTGTTTTGCTTTGGTTCATGCCTGCCAAGAAGCAGCTTGCTAATTCTCCAGCATATGGCATTCTGCCTGAAGGCCACCTTCCCATTCACAAAATTCAAACCTTCTCTTTGGAAGAGAAATAGCAATTTGGATCTTATAGAAACCATAGTTAAAGGCACACTGCCAACAGCATATTAAAAAAAAATCTTTAGTAAGTTACTGGATGAGCCACTCATCAGCACATTTATCTTTCACATTTATTGAGGAAGAATTTCCCCTGAAAACTCTATGAAGATGATCCACACACCTCTGTCTGAAGAGTCTTCTTGTCCTCCTCCAGCAGGCCTGCATGGTCAGTATGAACTGGGTCAGCTGCCCTTTCAAAGTACTGTATATGCTTTGGAAAGGAAACTGCTTCCAGGGATGGGTCGAAAGGAGACTGAAAAGAGAAATGACAACCTCAGTATGTGAGCCTTTAACACCAGCCTTGTGGATAGAACTAAAAAATGACCATCCCACCACAGTCACTCAAATGGGAAACAAGGAACATCAATGTTCTTCCATGCTAACCCAGCATATGATTAATAATCCCCAAAAAGCAGTCCTACCATGACGATCAGCAAAGGGGCTTTACCTTCTGTCTGAGAAAGAAGACTAAACATTTTTCTTGTATGAACATAGTTTTTTGCTTGTTGTCTCCCCCATTAGATTGGAAGCTCCTTGAGGGCAGGAGACTGTCTTGTGCCTTTCTTTGAATCCTCTACACTTACACAGTGACTGAAACATAGCTGACGCTTAATGAATGCTCGCTCACTTAACTTGACATAAAAATATACGTGTCTACCCAGATAAATGTGTCTACCTTGGGGCACAAGGACCATGAAAATTTATTTTTAAAAATCTGAGGAAAATTTGTCTAACAGCCCCTGAAAGTTTTGCAGTGACATTAAGCCACATTGGTCACCCATAGAAGAGTTCTAATTCTTTTGGTTACCAGGCAGATCCCATTTAATTCCAGAGGATCATAGGATTTGGAACTAAAGAAGACTACGGGTAGGGGGAAGAGTGACAGAATGTGTGAGAAAACTGAAGCCCAGAGACGTGAAGAGGCTTGATCCTTTTGGTCCATGTCCATCTAATTTAATTGGAAACTTATACATATTATAGCTATTGCTTCCTATTACTATCATCATCATCATCATCATCATTATGACCCATTGTTTTGTATTTGTCTGCCAAGTTGCTGAGATACAAATATTTCCTCTATTACAACAGCTATTACAACAGCTCTATTACAACAGCTCTCCCTAATGTCAAATAAGGGGAGGAAAACTTTCTAAACTGTCAGTTATATTAACCTTTTTTTGAATGAAAGTTTATGAAAGTAACATACAACAAGGAAAAATATTTTGCTATCAGTTAAATAACCATCAGAAGAAGATAAATCGATCACATTAAACCTGGTGAAATGAAAATTTCAAACCCCCAAAATCAATCTGACATACCCAGGGGCTCTTTGCGGCACTCTGACCTGAGTTACCCCAAGGAGAAAACTCAGGGCTCTGTTGTTGCTGTGGCTCTTGTTCAGTCATTCTGTCATGTCCAATACACCTTGACCCCATGAATTCTGTCCATGGGGTTTTATGGCAGACAATAAAGTGGTTTGCCATTTCCTTCTCCAGTGTGTCCCCATTTTACAGATGAGGAACCAAGGCAAACAGGAGATAAGTGATGTGCCCAGGGTCACACAGCTAGTAAGTGTCTGAGAACCAATCTGAAGTCAGATCTACCTGCCAGCATTCTAAGCACAGACATCATTAGTAATATAAACCAAAGGTGGGAGCCCAGATAACACAGATTAAAAAGGAAGCAAGATCCTACCATCTAAGAGTGCAAAAGTGGGAGGAGGCTGACCTTGCCAAAAGTTCCAATTCAGGAACGGTTGAAAATATGAGTAAATAAAAGATGACACTGACAATCAAGAAATTTTATGGAACCAGGGAGGTCTAAGACACAAAGAAGAATATAATAACTCCACAGTGTCTGGAGAGGAGAGGAGAGGGGAGGGGAGGAGAGGGGAAGAGAGGGGAGGGGAGGAGAGGAGAGGAGAGGAGACAGAGATAGAAAGACAAGGATAGAGAGACAGACAGGAGAAGGAAGGAAAGAAGGAAGGAAAGAAGGAAGGAAGGAAGGAAGGAAGGAAGGAAGGGGAGGAAGGAGAGGAAGGGGAGGAAATATGGAGGGCTCTCCCTGTACTCTGAGTTTCTAAGACATTGGCCTCATTATTGTTCCTCAAACTAGAAACTCTACCTCTCAATTCCAGGCATTTTCACTACTTGTACCAGTGAATCCTCTCCCTCTACCTAGCCATTTCTTGTTTTCCTGGTTTCCTTAAGGTTCTACATAAAATCCCACCTTCAGAAGACATATCTGTAAGTTATTAACCATAAAGTAGGATGGTCACCAACCTTTCTCTTAATAGGGTGAGAAGTAGAGTTAGCCTTTTTACTCCCTTTTTCCTTGCCTCTTGCCTAAGGGGACATTTTGTTAATGAGTTCTAGGCCATTCTGTTTAGAATATGAGTCATAAACACTAACGCATTGTTGGTGGAGTTGTAAAATGATCCAATCATTTTGGAGAACAATCTGGAACTATGCCCAAAGGGCTATAAAAATGTGCATACCCTTTGACCCAGAAATAGCACTTCTAGGGCTATATCCCAAAGAGATCATACAAATGGGAAAAGGACCCCCATGTACAAAAATATTTACAGCAGCTCTTTTTGTGGTGGCAAAGAATTGGAAATTGAGAGGATGCCCATCATAGCTGAACAAGTTGTGGTATATGAATGTAATGGAATACTATTGTGCTATAAGAAATGATGAACAGGCTGACTTCAGAAAAACCTCAAAAGACTTGTATGGTCTGATGCTGAGTGAAGTGAGCAGAAACAAGAGAACGCTGTACACAATAACAGCCATGTTGTACAATGACTAACACTGATAAACTTAACCCTTCCCAGCAATACCAGGATCGAAGACATCTCCAAAGGCCTCATGATGGAAAATGTTGTTCACATCCAAAGAAAGAACTATGGAGTTTGAATGCAGATCAAAGCATACTATTTGCTATTTTTTTCTTCTGTTGAGTTTTGTTTCCTCTTTCTGGTGGTTCCTCCTGTTGGTTCTAGTTCTTACTTATAATATCACTAATGTGAAAATATATGTAATAGGAATGTATCAGAATAGCCTATATCAGATTGTGTGCCATCTTAGGGAGGGCGGTGGGGAGGAAGAGGGAGAAAAATTTTAAACTCAAAAGGATACGGAAGTGATTGTTGATAAATCAAAATAAATTAATTAAAAAAAAGAATATGAGCCATAAAATATATTGATGAGGTTTGTGAATCAGTATTAACTGACTATTTCTACAATTAGGGAAAGCCATAAAACACATCATCAGTACTGAAACAAAATTAAATCTGCTTTAATTTTCATTAGAAGAAAATCTTTCATTTTTAATTGCTTCAGACTTGCTAGGGGCAAGGATTCAAAGAATCTTAAGTCTAGTAAATGTGAAGAAAAGGAATTGTGAAACATACAGCCGCATCAGTTATGGGGAGATGGACATCTAACAGAACATTTTTTTTTCTTTTTCATTGACAGCATAGGCTAAAACCCCAAGCAAGTTTGCAGAAAACTATTGCACAATGGCATGTCTTATAATGGTGTGGAAAGTAGATGGAAAAAAAGTCAGAGTACCTGACCCACCACTGCGCTGTTATTCAGACACGTCCGTGAAAACAGACGCCTCATTTTTAATGGCATGCTCTGAAATAGCCCTTTTCTTCGTTTACCAACAGACTTTCTCATAACAAGTTGTCTTGAAAATCCATCTGCCATTCCAGACGTAACAGGAAGTATCTTCTGGATGACACGACTGGTTCTCTGTGGAGACAATATATATGTCAATGGGAAGGAGGCCACAAGGTCCATGTAGAGTCCACAGCAATGTCCTCAGAAAGGTTACACTGCAGTCTCTTTCTCACTATTTAGCAAATTCTCCTAGGAGCTGCCCCAATTGAACTGTGCTACCTGGACTGCTTGGAGCCAAGAAGGTGGGCTTTGCTTCTAAAAAGCATCTTCTAAAAAGATGATAAAAACACAGTGTTTAGATTGTAACTGTTGCAGTACCTTGTATTTGTATACACATATGTGTGTACATATACGTATATGTATATATATATGTATATTTACCTATGTGTGTATATATATAAAAACATGCCACCTAGTTATCTATATATAAAAATATATATAAATAACATATGAATCATATATATATAATATATATAAAAATTATTATATTAACCTATACAATTGGATTATACGCATTGAATTCTGTTCATCCTTCATTCTAGAAGAGAACCAATGAATTAGGAGGGTGATATCTTGACCTGCAAGTGAATTAGATTTAAGTGAGACAGAGCTGTGCAAAGTCATCAGCCCCACTCTCTGCTCCATAGTCATCAGAGTTCTGGGCAAGACATAGGTCAGGACCACTGGACGTGGCACGGGATGCAGTTAAAGACTTTGACCTTTTTAAGCTAAGGTCTTTCCCAGGGCTCATTTTCTCTGAGGCAACACCCATTCAGTGATTAAGTTTGGTAAGCAATGAGGCAAAAGATGGCCTACTGTGCCTTCACAAAAGAATCCATCTCAAAGCGGAAGACCTTCAGAATTTCTGACCAGAACAGAAGGTGCCTATTAAGTGAGGGTAGTCCTTTATAGTTAAAACAAGTGATATCTGAAAGGAATAACATCAGTCATTTGCATATTTGTTCAAATTAATAAATTTCTGAGAACAAAATCTTGCCAGTCATGCAAAATTTGCTGGATGAGAAGGGACAAATGTATAATCCAATCTGGGGATTACATAATCTAGACTGGGATTTTGTCTAAGAGGGCAGACTTGGGTGAGAAGCTTAATGACGATCCCTTAGGCGGTAGAGAGCAACTGAGCATCCCCTTCAAAAGGAAGGAAGGTGACAAAGAAATGTAGGTAGGGGAAAGGGCAAAAAGATGATGGTTCTTGAAGACAAATTTTACCTCCTTCACAATTTAGCATAGATCCATCCCTGTTTAAAATGTATCCATGAGTCAGTACCCATGTGTAATTCAGTATAGAATTATTCCAACTGGGGCATTCCATTATAACTCTGGAGAGGACTTTGTGCTGGCCTCTTTGGGATCATTCTAAGAGAGATTCTTTGCTGTGAGTGTTCCTCAATGTGGTTATCCTTGATTGAGGTAAAATGGTGAAGTATTTAACTTTGCTTTTCTTTAATGGGATTGACCCTGAAGGGGGCAAAAGAATGGATTAAATATGCCAGGTATCCCTAGGAAATTTGGGGCTGTAATTCAGCAATGTATGTTTTTGGTGTCCTCTACTTTTCTTTTCAGCATTCTCCCTGGGGGGTAGTCAGTGCCCCAGAATGCCATCAACCCTCATTGCCCACACCCCACTTTGTCCTACCCTCTCCAAATCATCTCTCTTTCACCCTTTACTCAGAGCCTTGCTCAGGCCCAAAGGTTCTAACACATCCCCACTATATCCTAGAGCAATGCTAGACTAATTTATTCTATTATCCTAATGAGTATCAATGTAATACTCTTCTTAGCCTAAGGAATTTGCAAGATGAATCCAACAGAGATGATTCGAGGACTACATAGTGAGTGAAGGGTAAGAGTGGGTGATAGATTGAGACATCTGGGGTCTTCTGGTGCCTGTCTCATCTACTGATGACATAATACCGTTCTACTGTTTAATCCTTTGCTGCCCACAAAATTCCTTTAAAGGTATTATCATCTTGTCTGTCTTGATCCTCATCATACAGCTGTGAGGTAGAGAGGGAAGAAATTATTACTTCCCCTTTTTCGGCTGAGAAAAGTGAGGCTCAAAAGTCATCACATTTGCTCAGAGGTACACATCACATAGGGACCTTCCTGCTCTGACTCAGCTTAGGTCTGACCCTGTATATGGTGATGTAATTTTTGAGGATGCTCTTTTTCATTTTTTTATGTTCCAATTTCATCAATCTTTTGTTCTCCAAGGGCAAACTTTTCTTACTGAGAGTTTCATGAGTTTTGCTTCTGGGGGGGAAAAAAACAGATGTCGAATATTATGTCCACTAAAATAGGCTGAATAAATAAGAAAAGCCCCAATATAAGTCAGTTGTCCTACATGGCAGGTTTTAGTCCTATCTCCAAAAACTAGTGCTATAAAATGGGCAGCAACTTTTTAAAAATTTTTTTTTATTTTTAACATATGTTTTTAAAACTTTGGGTTACAAATTTTCTCCCTTCCTCCCTCCCCACCCACCCTCATTGAAAAGGCAAGCATCTCGATACAGGTTATAGATGTGTAGTCATGCAAAACACTTCCATAGTAGTCCTGTGGTGAAAAACTAAGTATATTTCCCTTCATCCTATCCTACCCCCCATTTATTCTATTC
>NW_020944757.1:0-2996 GCF_900497805.2 Vombatus ursinus | reverse complement strand
CCACAGCACCCAACTGGCAGCTGCCAACATCAGACAGTCCCTCACAAAGTAATGTCTCAATCTCAGATTGAGGCCAACAAAAAGCCTCGAGGGCATAAATATGCAGAAAAATGTAATTGATAGATTTGATTGATAAAGTCCTCAGCTGTGGACATTATCCAGAACAAATAAAGCTACATGTGCTTAGTAAAAGAGCAGTTGAATCTGTAATGGTCAATCTGTAATGATTTCTAGTATTTGTTGACTTGATGTGTTTATGGAAATTACAGCTTTTGCAGTGCTCAAAGCCTCAAAATTGACTTAAATTTATATATCTTATATCAGTCTGTAAATGAGATTTTATGTGGTGTGAGATGGATTCTCCACTCACATACTCCAATTTTCCAAATGAAGCATTTTTGTTTGTTTACCACAGGGGGGCCCAATGTGCTTTTTGATGTTCTCAGTAGACATGTCTAAATGTGCTGCTCAGAAGCAAACCTGCTTCTTTACATCAGGGAAGCAGTTTTTTTTTTTCCCCACATGACTATAACAGAATGGACAAATGAGAGACAAAAGAAATATTAAATATTCCCTACAGGACCAAAAGTCTTTCAAGGGCTACAAATCAAATGTGATCCAACACGGTGTTGAGCATCTGAAAATACTCAGGCATAACAAGAGATTAGGGATTAAATTGGCCAGGGACTCAGACCTCTTGGTTTTAAAGCAAAATCAAACTAATACAGAATACCATTGCTATATCACAAGACATAGCACTAATCAGCATAGTTATATTGCATGTTATAAGTTGATTTGCTATGTGTATGTTAACTCACTGTGTGCTGTTGGGTAGTTTACAAAGGCTATTTCAAATCATTTGGTTTATTAGGAATTTAAATTGTATCTTGGTTCTTTACTTATATTTGGCATGTGACAGGCACAATTGAGTAAGATTGACATTTGCTCTTTTTTTTTAAAGAAAAGAATAACAAATCATAATGCTTTCTCATTTTTTCATTATTTAGTAGACTAGTAAACATTGAACATAAGCACTTCTACTTCCTTTTTTCTAATTCTTTTCTTAATTCTTTACACTCTGACTTCTTACATCATCATTTCACTGAAATTCCTTTCTCTATGAATCACTTACAGGCTGGAATGGTGAGTCTTTCTGTTACTGCTCACTGCTCACAGCCAGTCTTCCCAGGTGCAACTCTTGCAGTTCCTTGTTGCCATCAGTGGGGGAGCTATTGTTTAGAGTCGTTTTCTGTATTTATGGAAATAATCATATGATTTTTGTTGTTTTTGTTGCTAATATGGTCAATATTGCTTACAGTTTTTATACAGTTCTATATTGAACCAGCATTCCTGTTGTAAGTCTAGCCAGGTTATTGTCTATGATTTTTGTGATACATTGCTGTTATTTTCTTGATAGCATTTCATTTAAAATTTTTGCATCAATATTCATTAGGAAAATTGATCTATAACTTTCTGTTTTTACTCTCCATAGTTTAGGTGTCAAGATCACATTTATATCATAGAAGGAATTTGGTAGAACTCCTTTCCCTATTTTTTTTACACAGTTTATATAGTGTTGGAATTAATTGTTTTTTAGATGTTTGGTAGAATTTGTTTGTTTCATGATCAGACCATGTTGTCCTGAGGTTTTTGTCTTAGGGAGCTCACTTATGACTTGTTATATTTCTTTTTCTAAGATAGGGTTATTTAGGTATTCTATTTCTTGTTCTGTTAATTTGGGCAATTTATATTTTTTGCCCAGATGAAAGTAAATATTCATCCATTTTATTTATATTGTTCTGGGGGCATATAGTTGGACAAAATAGGCCCCAACAATTGCTTTTATTTCCTTTTTTCATTTTTGATAGTGGTAATTTGGTTTTCTTCTTTAAAAAATCAAATTCACTGATTTTAAAAATCTATTTTATGGTTTTTATTTTTATTTTTTAAAAACCTAGTTCCTAATTTTATTTATCAGTTCAGTGATTTTTAAAAAAATTTTAATGTTACTAATTGCTCCTTTGATTTTCATGATATCTATTTAGGTGTTTAACTTTTTAAAATGTGTTGTTTTTCTAGTTTTTTTTTTTTTACTTGCATGCCCAATTTATTGATCTGCTTTTTCTCCCTTTTGTTGATGTAAATATTTAAAGATATAAATTTTCCTATAAGTTCTGCTTTGGCTGCATCCCATAATTTTTTGGTATGTTGTCTCATTGTCGTCTTTAATGAAATTATTTGTTGCTATGATTTGTACTTTAACCCACTCATTCTTTAGAATTAGGTTATTAAGTTTCCAAAGATTTTTAAAACTGTACTATTGCCCTTGACTAAAAGTAATTCTTATTAAGTTATGGTCTGAAGAGGAGGCATTTAATATTTCAGCTTTTATGCATTTGTTTGTGAGGTTTTTGTGCTGTAATACATGGCCAGTTTTTTTGGAGGGGCCATGCACAGTTGAGAAATAGGTATACCCTTTTCTCTTTCTATTCGGTGCTCTCCACAGATCTATCATATCTAACTTTTCTAAAATTCTATTCATCTCCTTAAATTATTTCTTGTTTATTTTATGATTAAATTTATCTAGGTTTGAGAGAGGGTAGTATAGTTTTACTGTCTATTTTCTCCTGTATCATTTATACGTTCAGTATTGATATTTATTCATAGTCTATGGTACTTTTAAACAAAATGTAATTTTACTGCATATCTCTTTTAATTAGGTCTAATTTTACTTTTGCTTCATCCAAGATCCTGCTTGCTATCCCCACCTTTATTACTTTAGCTGAAGCATAATGGATTTTGCTCCAGTCCCTTATTTTAATTCTGTATATATCTTTCAGTTTCAAATATATCTCTTGTAAATAACATATTGTTGGATTCTGATTTGTAATCCATTATTCTACCCTCTTCCATTTTATAGGTTAGTTCATCTCATTCACATTCACAGTCATGATTGCTAATTATATATTTCCCTTCATTCTATTCTCTTCTATTTA
>NW_020944756.1:0-2571 GCF_900497805.2 Vombatus ursinus | reverse complement strand
CCTATCCCACCCCCCCATTTAGTCTATTTTCTCCTTTCACCCTGTGCCTCCTCAAAAGTCTTCACTTTTGACTACCCTCTTCCCAATCTGCCCTCCCTTCTATCACCCTCCCTCTTATCCCCTTATCCCCTAATTTCTTGTAGGATAATATAGATTTCCATACCCAATGGAGTTTGTATGTTACTCCTCCTGAAGTCAATTCCAAGGAAAGTGAGGTTCCCTCACTCCCTCTCACCTCTCCCCTTTTCCCCTCCACTGTAAAAGCTTGTTCTTGGCTCTTTCAGAGGAGATAATTCATCCCAGTCTATCTCTCCCTTTCTCCCTCTCCCAATACATTCCTGTCTCACCCCTTCACTTTATATTTCAGTTATCATACCTTCATATTCAACTCACCCTGTGCTCTCTACATATTTTCCCTCCAACTACCCTCATCCTGAGAAAGTTCTCATCAGTTACAAATATGATCTTTCCATCTTTCCATTTCAGGAACTGGAAGGATTGCTCACAGGTTTATGCCTCTTCTAGATTTCTACCTCATTATTTTTTTTATGTCTTTAATTGAATTTTATGGTAAACTCAAACCATAGAACACAAATACAGAATAGAGAAAAAAACTTATCATAAACTTCAATACTGGAACTTAATTACAAAGTAAGAAAAAAAAAGGCTGTCACATGTAGAGCAGAATATGAGAGGATTCGAAATATGTAACAATAAGTTTCATTTCACGAAAGCCCATATAATAAACACCATTTGTGTTGAGAACTGTCCATCGTTTCTTGGCTTCCTCGTAAGTTTCATTTTATTCTCTGCTGTGCAATTTTTTAACTTTGTTCTTTTTGTCCCCCTACTAGACAACCCCTCCCACACCCAGCAAAGGCTACAATTGAGTGTGAATATATTTCTCTCTTTCTATAGATATATACATACACAAATACATTTATACACATATAAACATATATATATAGTATGAGAAATGCTAACAGTTTTGTTCTCGCTGAATCGGTAAGAAAACAGGAGAGGGGGACATTGGTTTTTTGGGTTTTCTGTTTACTGGTTTACACAAATATGTAAACAAGATGAAGGGGAGATTGTTTTTTTTTTTTTTTGGTTTATTGGTTTACACAAATGTGTAAACAAGATGAGGGGAGATTGGTTTTCACAGACTCTATAGAAACAATAGATACTGCATTGCAAACACAGAGGTCACACAGGCCATATAGGAATGTTGGGATAAGTTGGGGGTTAAAGCCAAGTAATCCTATGTAACCACTTGCTCTGCTCCTGTATAGGTGTGTGAGCTCTGTGAAGGAATCTACACACCCATTTCTGGAGAGAATAGTCAACAAAGATATCTCTTCTTTCACTCCTAAAATTGAGATTTCCTAATTAGCCAGGTAACTCCTGTTCAGGGAATTCACCAAGCCCAGTCTCGGGCTGAATTCCAAATTGAGTCTGGGGTTGTTATAACAAACATGGGGGGTCGGTCCAGAATACTCCGGAGGCCCCTGGGTTAGTTGTTGAAGGGATAAGTGGAGGAATAGTGCTCCTACCAATTTTTGGCAGTCTTCTGCTTTTCTCTCTGGCTCTCCCAGGCTGCACATGAGACCTGAGACTTCAGTATTTGCCGACTGGAGTGTTTGAACAGATCCAGGGAAAAAAGGAAGAACCAGACCTAGGCCAGGTTAAGTCGACATGTTGATCAAAGTAGGGAAAAATTGGTGGCTAGAGTACCTGCCTTGTGGGTCTACAGAACCTTCCTTTCTGGAGATTGTTGAAGCTAGCCCAGGTGGGGCTTTGAGAGGAATGGTTTAGAAATGGGAGGGAGGAGCTCAAAGGAAAAGGCACCAATGGAAGGGAAGGAGGATCCCCTGCCTGAGATTCTCCAAAAGAGTTCACAGGGAGGGCTGCTAGGAGGCACAGTGGATAGAGTACTGGTCCTGAAGTCAATAGGACCTCAGCTCAAATCTGCCCTTAGACCAAATACTTGACCCTTACTTGCTCTGTGACCCTGGGCAAGTCACTTAGCCCTGATGTCCTTAAGAAAAAGAAATAGTTCACAGAGGGGCTGGAGAATGCTAGTCATTTGGGGTAGTGGGAATACCCAGGATACTGAAAACTATTAGCAGGGGCAGTCAGACTGTGATTCCTACTGGAAGGAAAGACTGGTCAAGATCAGAATGAGAATCGTGTGCACATTGTCTGTCTGTATGTAAATGTTTTTTTTCTATCAGAAGAAAAAAAAAATTAAGTCTGAAATGAGAGAAAGAACAGTGGGAAAGAACTCCCACTTTAGGCTTTCAGTGTGAGATGAAGACTTTTTTTTTTTTTTGGATGGTCCCAAAACTGACCACTTTGGCATACCAGAATAAGTGAGATAATGAGTAATGGAATCATTACGGATAAGGGTTTGGAGGATGCTGCCCAAAATGGCAAGGAGGACTGAGAGAGGGAAGGGGCTGAGAAGAATTTGAGTTGAGATTTGGTCAATCCCATGGCTAAGAGTTTGAATGGCTGTCTTTGTATCCCTCCCACCAATATATCTGACATTAAGGCAATGTGTTTAGAGTT
>NW_020944755.1:0-18486 GCF_900497805.2 Vombatus ursinus | reverse complement strand
CTCACCTGTAAAATAAAGGGGCTAGCGGCCTGAATTCCCTCACAGAATGGATGAGAGGGAAGTGGGCTTGAAGTGGGAGTTGTTTTTATCTAGTCTCATTTTACAGATGAGTTATTTTATAGAAGTGAAGTGAGTTGCCCTAGGTCCCAGGTAGTAAGGAGCAGAGCCCAGATGTCTGCCTGGTTCCCTGACTCCAAATCACCCAGTCCATGCTTCTGATCTTGCCCACTCTAGCATTCACTGCCATGTGACTCTGAGTGAGTCCTTTCCACATTCTGAGCCTCCATTTATGCCTTAATCATTCTCAGTCTTCTCAGGAGTTATAGTTAGGGTTAGTTTCCTAGCTTTTCATGCTTATACATTTTCCTTTTATTCTCTATTTCTCCCTTGACAGTATCTTTTTTTCTTTTTTTTGAGCAGGATCACTTAGAGGATCCAACTCAACTTTTAAATACTGTGTGTCAAAAATACCAGGTGAGTTGCCAGACCTCATTTAGAAACACTTCCAAGATGAGGAGTCCCTGGAACTGGTCAGGGCCTTAATTCAAGAGGGCCAGTGGTGGTGCTAGGGGGTTGGCTGGGGCTGAGGGTGCTGGTGGTAGTGGTAGTGGTATCAGGCTCCAGGACTCAGGCTCTCAGACTCCACAATTCCCAGCAGGGAGAGGAGGGGACGAAGATGAGTTGGGACCTAACAGTAACAGTGTCAATATCTTTTGTAGGGGGAGGAGCCTGAAGCCTGCAAAAGGAATACCTTTACCTTCACCAACTGAATCTTCTTGCAGTGAACCTGCAGTGGCCTCAGGTGCATTAATGCAGGCCTGGTATACTAACACTACCAGTCATATACATCAGGAGGGAGCTGGTTGGGCTGGGAGGGACCAAGTGCCCATGAGTAGTAGCCCAGAGTTTGACGCATCTGAGTACCCTGATCTTTTTGTATCTTCCTGACAGGCTCAGGAAATCTCACCCTCTCCAGGGTTTTGTTGAAATAAAAACCTATTTTTTAAAGATGGTAATAATTTATTTATTTTTAGTTTTTAACATTCATTTCCCTAAGATTTTGAGTTTCAAATTTTCTTCCTTTCTCCTCCTTCCCCCTCCCCAAGACGGCATGTAATCTGATGTAGGCTCTACTTATACATTCATATTAAGCATATTTCCCATTAGTCATCAGATATAGAAGAATTAGAACCAATGGGAGGAACCACGAGAAAGAAGAAATAAAAACAACAAAAGAAAAGGGGAGCAAATAGTATGCTTCCATCTGCATTCAGACTCCATGGTTCTTTTTCTGGATGTGGATAGCATTCTCCATCATGAGTCTTTTGGAGTTGTCTTAGATCCTTGCACTGCTGAGAAGAGCTAAGTCTATCAAAGTCAGTCATTGCACAATGTGGCCGTTTCTGTGTACAATGTTCTCCTGGTTCTGCTGACTTCACTCAGCTCATCATCTTATACCACAATAGTACTCCAGTACATTCCAATACCATAACTTGTTCAGCCATTCCCCAATTGATGAGCATCCCCTCAATTTCCAATTCTTTGCCACCACAGAAAGAGCTGTTACAAATATTTTTGTACATGTGGGTCCTTTCCCCATAAAAACCAGTTTTTCAAAAGATTATTGAAGAGTTTAAAAAACAAAACAAAAAACAAGAAGGACAGAGGGCCCAGGTCCTGCCAAGCTCTGACATTCTATGTTCTAAGGTTCCTTCCAGATGTGACATTGTGTTCTAAGGTCCTTCCCAGCCTTGGCATTCTATGGGCCAAGTTCTCTTCTAGTTTGGATCATGACCTAATTCTCTTCTAGCTACCTTTCTCTTCTCTACACTTGGTGGTTTCTCCCAGGAATAACATTCTTTACTGCCTTGATAGTCAAGTTCCACAGTCTCTTCTCAGAAACACATCTGAAATACAGTAACTTTGACAGTTCCCATTCATATGACCCTTTACTCTTTACAATGAATCATTTTTTAAAAAAAAATTTATGTTTTCTTGCACATACAAGACTTGGTGCCCAAATAGTTGCAATTTCTCCAGGAGATACAACCAGACTCAGGAACCAATTAGACAACAATTAAATTCTGTGATTGAGTGTTGGGTTACTGGGGCCCCATGCTCTGCTGGGATCTGAGAAAACAGGTCACAGATCATTCCATCAACAGTAGTCTCTGAAAATCACTTTTGGCAGTATGAAGGATGGACTGGAGTGGGTAGAGACTTGAGGCAGGCAGACCACCCCCCTATCCCTTCCCACTCCAAGCTATTGCAGTGGTCCAGGGATGAGGTGATAAGGGTCTGCACTAGAGGGGTGTCGGTGTCAGAGGAGAGAAGGGGGCTTATTGGAGAGATGTTAGGAAAGTGAAGTTGGCAGACCTTGACAACAGCTTGGATATGAAGTTGAGAGATACTGAGAAGTCCAGGATGACTCCTAGGTTGTAAGCGTGAGGGAACTGGAGTGTGGTGTTGCCCTCTACAGTAACAGAGAAAGGTGTGTGTGTGTGGTTGGAGGGTTCAAGGGGGAAAAATGATGAATTTGTTTTTGGGCCTCAGTTTAAGATATCTACAGGGACATCCAATTTGACATCTCTAATAGTCATCTGGAAATGGGACTCAGGATGTATATAGAGAGGTTAGGTCTAGATAAATAGATTTGAGAATCATCAGAATACAGAAAATTGAATCCAAGGAAAGTGATGAGGTCCTGAAATGAAGTGGAATTGAGGGAGAAAAGAGATCAGGACAGAGCCTTGGGGGATGCTTAAACTTGGTGGGTGTAACCTGGATGGAGTATGAGCAAAGGAGACTCAGGCATCTATAGACAGACAGCAGAACTGGGAGAGAGCAGTCTCTTTTTTGGGGGTGGGGGGCTATTAGCACATAAATCTTGTGTTTACTGAGCCTGCTGAAATGTAATACATGGTCAATTTTTGTGTAGGTGCAATGTACCACTGAGAAAAATGTTCCCATTCTCTTTCTCCAGAGATCTAGCATATCTAACTTTTTCAGAATTTTACTCACCTCCTTAACCTCTGTTTCGTCTATTTTTGGGTTAGATTTCTTGTTTGGAGAGGGGAAATTTGAGGTCCCCACTAGTATATATTTATTGTCTATTCCCCCCAGTAACTCTTTTAATTTTTCTTAAAAAAATTTAGATGTTATACCATTTGGTGCGTATATATTTAGCAGTGATATGACTTCATTGTCTCTGGTACCTTTCAGCAAGATATAATTAATTTCCTTCTTATCTTTTTTAATTAGATCTATTTTTGCTTTTGCTTTGTCTGAGATCATGACTGCTGCCCCTGCTGTCTTTGCTTTAGCTGAAGCATAATAGATTCTGCTCCAGCCCCTTATCTTTACTGGATCTCTGTGCTTCAGGTATGTTTCTGGTAAACAACATATTGAAGGATTCTGGTTTTTAATCCATTCTGCTGTCCACTTGTTCTATAGGAGAATTCATCCCATTTACATTTATAGTTATGATAACCATGTATTTCCCTCCATACTATTTTCCCCGGATCATCCCCCTTTACCCCTTCCCTGTCCCTTCTCTGTTTTACTTCTGATCACTGCTTCCCTCATTCTGCCCTCTTCTATCATTCACCATCCCCCTTCTATTATTCCCATCCTTTTTTATATGGTAAGACAGATTTCTGTATCCAGCTCAGTGTGTAACTTATTTCTTCTTTGAGCCAATTCTAATGAGTAAGGTTTAAGCTTTGCCTGCCCCCATCTTCCCCTCTAGTATAAAACCTCTTTCATTTCTCTCTTATGTGAGATGATTTACCTCATTATATCTCCACCCCTTCTTTTTCCAATGCAATTGTCTTTCTCACCCATTTTGTTTTTGTGGGTATCATTCCATCAAAGTTATCTTTTATTCACACCATCTGTCTACATATACTCCTTCTAACTATTTATTAGTAATAAATTTCTTAAGAGCTAGAAATATTATCTTGCCATACAGAAATAAAAACAGTTTAAACTTATTGAATCTCTTATGTTTTCTCTTTTTCTCTTTTTTTTTAAACCTTTTTAGGTTTCTCTTGAGTCTTGTATTTGGAGATCAAATTTTTTATTCAGCTCTAGTCTTTTTATTAGGAAAGTCTGAAAGTCCTCTATTTCATTAAATATCCATTTTTTTCCTTGAAGGATTATATTTGGTTTTGTTGAGTAGGGATTCTTTATTGTAATGTTAACACCTTTGCCTTCTAGAATATCATATTCCAAGTCCTTGGGTTCTTTAATGTGGAAGCTCCCAAATCCAGTGTAATCCTAACTGTAGCTCCAGGACATTTGAATTGTTTCTTTTTGACTGCTTGCAGCACTTTCTCCTTCATCTGTGAGCTTTGGAATTTGACTATGATGTTCCTGGGAATTTTTACTTTGGGATCTCTTTCAGTAGGGGAACAGGGAATTCTTTCAATTTGTCCTCTGGTTCTAGTATATTGGTGCAGTTTTCCTTGATAATCTCTTTAAAGATGTTGTTCAGGCCTTTTTATTTTTAAATCATGACTTTCAGGGAGTCTGATAATTTTTGAATTCTCTCTCTTGGATCTATTTTCCAGGTTAGTTGTTTTTCCAATGAGAAATTTCACATTTTCTTCCATTTTTAAAATTTATGTTTTAATTGTATCTCAATGTCTCATGGAGTCTTTAGCTTCCATTTGCCCAGTTCTAATTTTTAAGGAATTATTTTTTTCATTGAGCTTTTATACTTCCTTTTCCATTTGGCCAATTCTATTTTTAGGGAGTTATTTTCTTCAGTAAATTTTTCTATAACTTTCCATACTGTTGACTCTTTTTTGGTGATTTTCTTGCATTACTCTCATTTCTTTTCCCAATTTTTCTTCTACTTTTCTAATTTCCTTTTTAAAAAATTTTTAAGCTCTTTCAGCAGTTTTTATTGTGCCTGAGACTAAATTACATTTTCTTTGAAGTTTTACATGTACCATTTTGACAATGTTGTCCTATTCTAAGTTTCTGCTTTGCTCCTCCCTGTCATAGTAGCTTTCTATTATCAAACTGGCTTTTTGATCTTTTTTTTTTCTCCCTATTTTTTGACTCAGTATCTTTATTTGAGAGTTGGGCTCTGGTCCTGCACTGTCCCACGTTTCTGGTGCTTGGGCTCAGGGCCTTGCTGCTGGCTTTCACTGGGCTTCAGGGCCTAGGCGCTGGCTTGTACTTGGGGGGTGAAGGGTAAGGCCTCCCTCATAACCTCTCCTGGGTGTGTGGATTCAGTGCTGGCCTGCTCCCTGCAGCATGGAGTGGGGGGAGGCTTTGTGCTTGGTTGCTGTGGAAATAAGGCCTCTCTTCTGGCTGGCCCCAGGGGCAGGGCCTCACTACTGGTCAGTCATAGGGATCAGGCCTTGATGGTGGCCTGTGTTGGGGATGGGGCCTTGCTAGACTGCCTAGACTGCTGGGTTGCAGGAGGGTGGGGCCCCCTAGTAGATTACCCCCATCTTTGAACTTTGCTGCAGGCTCCCTGTTGTGAGGTTAGCAGCTGAAGAGCAGCCACTTTTAAGGACTCCTGGTCAGGTTCAGTTTGACCAAAACCACAATTTCAAAGGACTCACGAAACATGATAGCCATCCCCAGATAAGACAGCTGAAGGCCTCACAGGGCAGAGAGACGAATGTTTTCTTCTTTCTTGATTTTTCCATTTTGGGGGGGGGGGGAAGGGGGCGGGACATGGCCAAAGTGGAAAGATGTTCTGCAAATTTCTACCAGAAGGAGGGAATAAACATTTATATAGTGCCTACTATGTGCCAGGCCTGTTGAGCATTTTAGGAATATTGCCTCATTTGCGTCTCACAACAACCCTGGGAGGTAGGTGGTTGTCCTCCCCATTTTACAGATGGGGAAACTGAGGCTGACAGCTGAAGACTTACCCTGGGTCCCAGAGCCAGAAGTGCCTGAGACTGCACCTGCCCCGGGCTCTTCCTGACCGCCCAGCGCTCTGGGAACACGGCGGCCCCCAGCGGGTTTCTTTAGTGAGTTTTATTCTTCTTGCTTCTCCATGGCTGGGGTTGGGGGGAGAATTTGGAACTGAAAATCTGCATCTCCACAAGGCACGTGAGCCCGAGCCTCAAGCCGCTCAGACGGGGGCGCCAGGTCACGCGGAGGGAGGAGCTCAAGCTTGAGTCTGCGCAGTTCCCACTTCCGCCCCAGGCAGCTGTGGGCCGGGACCGGAGGCGGGTCCGCGCCTGGTGACGTCACCGCGCAGCCGGGCGGCCGTCGGAAGCGCGCGTGGGCAGCAACGCGGGCCGTTTGGGAGCTGGCGCCGAGGGTGCGTCCGTGGCGGTGTCGCGCGCGAGCTTCCGGCTGCTTCAGGGCGTGCGGGGCCCGCGATGCCTCTGTCCGGGCCGCGAGTCGTCGTGGGTCTGTGGGCCGCGTGGCGGCCGCTGTTCCGAGGCCGGCTCCTGCTGGTCACCAACACGTTGGGCTCCGGGGCGCTCATGGCGGCGGGGGACGGGGTGCGCCAGGCCTGGGAGCGAAGGCAGAGCGAGGTGGCCTCTGGGCAGCCCCAGCCGATCGACCTGCGCCGCACCGGTGAGCCGACCCCCCGGCCCCGGCCCTGGTCTGCGTGTGACGTGGGACCCGCGCCCAGGCGGTCCCTGAGTCGAGGTGACCCCGACCCGCTGCCCCCGTCCCGCGTCCTCCCATGGAGCGCCGAAACACACCCGGACCCCCGCACGCACACGCCCACGCCTGCACAGGGGCAGCCCCTCGCCCAGCTCACCATTCGTTAGGGGAGCGCGTTTGGGTTCATAGCAGTGGAGACATGCAAAAAAAATGAAAAGAACATCATAATTTTTTTCAAGAATAGAAAACTAGAGGGACTTCAGCTTGTAGAAGGTTTTGAATTTCTCATTTGTCCTCCGCAGACATTAGGGAGTCACCCCTGAGGCTTTGTGAATAGAGGAATCAGGGCCAGATTGAATTCATTTCAACAGTCATTTGTTAAGTACCTACTGTGTGCAAGACTAGAACTTTGAGTAAGGAAAATTAGTCTGACTAGATGGGAAGGATGAAAGGGAGAAAGGGATGTAGAGAGACAGGGCAAGGAGTCTGATATTGTAGAAATAGAAACAACAATAATAACAATAGCATTTACATTCACTTTAAAGCTTGTGAAATGCTTTATAAAAACTCTGTCATTTGGTCTTCACCACACCCCTTGGATGTCGGTGCTATTATGATCCTCATTTTATAGATGAGGAAGCTGAGGCAGATAGAGGTTAAGTGCCTCTTTAAGGGTGACAGAGCTAGGAAGTGTCTGACCTCTGATGTTTCTGCCTCCAGGTCCAGGACTGTAGTCTCTGAGCCACCCAGCTGCCTCTGCAGCAGAGGGTTTTTGTAGGGAGACAGGAGTAGATTAGGTAAATTGGAAGGTGATTGGTCAGGGCCTCTCATGCCAGGGAGGGCTGGCACTTTCTAGGAAGCCACTGAAGATATGTGCTCAGAGGGATGTTTTAGGAAGGTAATGCTGGCTGCCTAGTTGGGAGAAGAGTCTGGAGGTGGGAAACCTGTTAAAGGTGAAAACGCTTTAAAATAACTCATCTTTCCTGGCTCTCCACTGCCTCCCAAGGAAAGATCAAACCCTTCCGTTTGGCATTCAAACCAGGCTTCCTGATTCCCAGTCCAGAACTCTGTAAGCTGCCCCAGGTGCCTTTGGGACAACCACCTGGAGCTGTCCAAAAGGCATTTGGACATGCAGGAGTGGATTTCCAGAGAAAGGTTGAAGCTAAACAGGTAGATCTGTGGGGGTGATGAATGTCCAGAGAGTAGATGAAATCTCAGGATCAAATCTAGTGAGAAAAGAGCAAAGGACTCCATTTTGAGCTTTGGAGAAGAATCAGAGTTGTAGAAAGATGGCTATGTGTGTGTGTGCTGGTGGCGGGGCATTATCTCCTGCCTCTTCTCTTCTTCCCCATGCTGGCTTTCAGGTACCCTAAGGGAGCGCAAGAGCCTGCCAGGAGTGTATTCTCTCTGACCAGTTTGTGCTCTGTGCTTCTGTGGGTTTGGATTCCTTTTAGCCATCACCCAAGGGGAGAAATTGACCTCAAGCCCATAGCCAAGGAGAATGTGAGCCCTGCATGGTAGCACTGGCCAGCAGTCCTTTCTCCTAGAGTGGAGGTTGAGGCTGGGGGATCTGGAGAGCTCAGGAGTTCTGAGCTGCAGCAGAGCTAGAATTAACTGGGTGACCACGCTAAGTGTGGCACTTCTTTATAGGGACTGTAGCCCCTGGGGGTCCAGGCCCTCAGGCTGCCTAAGGATGGTCTAACCAGCTCAGGTCATAAATGGAGCAGATCATAACTCAGAGAGAGATAGAGAAACAGAGAGAGAATGTATTCAGAAAAAAACGCTGGGCTTCTAGATGATCCCATACAGACAGCTCTGAGAAACTGGGGCTCCCAAGAGGTTCAAGGGGGATGTTATGCAGCTGTTTAGGTGAGGGGATTGTGACAAGAAAGGTAATCTGGATAATCCTGTGTGAGGGATACTTTAAGGCTCAGAGTGGGAGGCTGAAGACTGAGAAAACATTGGGAACTCATTCCAGAGAGCAGCTTCAGCTGAGTGGTGGGGATGGCAGGCATCTTCTCAGGGCTTCCATGGAGACTAGGGACTATTCTGCTTGGCTAGGATCTGTGGTTTCATTGGGATGGGAACTCCCAGCAGAAGACACTCCCTCTGCCAATGCCAGTTGGTACCTGCTGTGCCACTTAGAGGGCTGGAGAGAGCTGTTGGAAGCACTGAGAGGGGAGCCCAGATTACAGCCAGTCTGGGTCAGTTCTTCCTGGCTTTGAGGCCACTGGGTTATGCTGTTTCCTGGGCTAGCTCCAAATGCCTTTTCATTCATTCATTCATTCATTCATTCATTGAAGGTTGCAATAACCTTGTCCTTGTCCTCTGGGACCCAAGGGACACAAACATAGATAACTGGACTTGAATAACAAGAAAAAGCGTTTCTTGTGCTACCTATGGACCAGGCTCAGCACTGGGGATCCAAATACTAGTAAAAAGGAAAGATAGCCCCTGCCTTCAAGGAGTTTCCATTCTAATGAGGGAAGCACCAATCCAGGAGTTAAAAAGAGCGGGGAGGGAAGGATGTTACCCACAAAGGTGAGTCTGGGAGAGGTGGACCTTTCCTCAAATGGCCATGCCAGAAAGAACTGACCAGTGGGAGAAGGGGGTCAAAAGGGTGAAAAGAGTATTCCAGGGCAAGAAGTCCAGAAGAGATCACCTCCAGGGGGAGAAGGCAGCTGAGGAATAGTGTCAATGCTGGAAGAGTCACATGCATTTTAGAGACATGATCTGAGTAGAAGGGAGGATGGAAAGTGTGACCCATGGGAAGGGATGAGATGACCCAAAGGGAGACGGAAAAGACAGAAGATGACAGAGCAGAAAACAACCTTGAGTGACTCCTACATTATGGGGTAGGAGGAGGTGGTTGGAAGGAAGAAGAGGTACTGCAGAAGAAGCATTCCAGGAGAGGAGAGGCCCCGAAAGTCTGGGGGTTGCCTGCCTGAGTCCTCAGAACTCAAACCTCTGGGTGAGAAACAGGCTTCCGGGACCAGAGAGGAAGAGCAGAATCTTCTAGGTTTCCCCAGCTGAAAAGGCTTTTTCTCTGGAATTTGTTTCAGGGTATCTACATCCTGTTCCTGTATCAGTGACTACCTCCCCTCCTCCCCTCCCCACCTTGCCTCCAAGTCCCTCAGAGTCCAGGTGTTTCCTCTCCCTACCTTCTTTCCTTGCTGATATACTTTGAAAAGCAATTCACAGGAAATTCAAAAGTCCTTTGGGTTTGTGTAGGAGGGGCTGATATGGAATAGGGAGTGGGAGGTAGGTTGGGTAAGTAAAACAGCCCTGGGAATTCCCAGGGCTCAGAGGTGATACTGTTCTATCAGAATTCAGGTTGACAGATGACATACTGATGCAGAACTGATCTGAACCTTGCCCTGATCAGACCCCAGGCCAGCCCTTCTCAAAAAGCACCGAAGATAGCCCAAGACCCATGAGCTACCCCAAGTAGCACCCCAAAATAAATCTATGGTCTTCTGCCTCCTTATTAGAAAAGAGAAATGAAGAGTGGCTCTTTTGGGCAGAGTATGGTTTTCTTTTCTGACCCTGCTGAAGTCTTGGTGGGATGGGGTGTAGAGAAGAATGTGGACACCCTGGGGAATCAGGGCTGGAAAGATTCCAAGACTACAAGTTCTCTGCCCTCATCTTCAACCTGAGGAATGGAGCCATCACATCCATCTATCCATCCATCAGTCCATCCATCCATTCATCCCTTTAGTTAGGCAGAAGACTGCTAGGTCTCTGATATCTCTGACTGCAGAGCTGGCAGCAGTGGGGGATGGCATTCAGTTGGGAGTTGACCTGTGGTCCAGCCAAATGGCCTATTTGTTCTCCTGGACACAGCATTCTGTCTTCCATCTTCCTTGGTATAGGCTGGCTCCCATACCTAGAATGCTCTCAGAACCCTCTGGCTTCTTTCAAAGCTCAGCTCTAGTGTTGCCTCTTCAAGAGGCCTCATCTGATTC
Organism: Vombatus ursinus; assembly: GCF_900497805.2. NCBI lineage: Eukaryota > Metazoa > Chordata > Mammalia > Diprotodontia > Vombatidae > Vombatus > Vombatus ursinus. Next base: position 7,933 of record NW_020944755.1, on the reverse strand, counting down.
CCCCCAGTTGGTAGTGTTCCCCCTCTTCTCAGTGAGGGGTATTTCTTTAGTCCATATCTTGTATTTCTCTATCTGAGAACATGGAATCAAAGATGGAGGCAGCCACCATGCTCAACAACCTTCTTACTCTGGAAGGTCCCTCCAGCCCTTTGGCCCCTTTCATTGACTAGTCATCTCCTCCTGGACCCTCTCTTTTAAAGGCCCAGGCTAGACTTGTTTCCTCCTTCATTCCTCACCAGGGTCCATTCCTGACTCTCTGGATTTCTTTCTCCACCATGCCCACATTCCGGGGCTTCCTTTTCTCCCTTCTCAGCATCCTTTTCTATGTTGTCTCCTTTCTCTTCTACATTTAAATGGAAGCTCCATGAGGGCAGGGAATGTGTTCTTTTTTGCTTCTGTTTGCACCTCAGTGTTTAGCACTGTGCTGGGCATACAGTAAGTGCCTAATAAATACTTAGGGAAACATATCTCTTATAGCCCCTTTCTCTCCTCTGATACCATCACCTCTCTGGTGCGGTCTCATCACCTCAGGCCTGGACTGTTGCAATTGGACATGAAAGGGATACCCATCTGTTGGGGAATGGCTGAGCAAGTTGTGGTATATGGTTGTGATGGAATACTATGGTGCTCTAAGAAGTGATGAACAGAATGCTTTCAGAAAAAACTGAAAAGACTTACATGAACTGATACAGAATGAAGTGAGAGGAACCAGATGATCATTGTGCACAGTAACAGCAATGTTGTAATGAAGATCAGTTATGAAAGACTTGGCTATTTTGATCAAGACAATGATCCAAGACAGTTCCAAAGAACCCAAGGTGCAAAATGCTATAGATTTCCAGAGAGAGCACTCTGGGGGCCATCTCCAGTTGTCCTGATCCATAGCTGGCCACTGGACTCAGATGGCTCTGGAGGAGAAAGTGAGGCTGGTGACTGCACAGCCTTCCCACACTTAAATACAATTGACTTGCAATTCATGACATTATCTTCCTGATGTCATGGTCTTCTTCTAGAATGAAGGACAACCCACATACACAAAGATGTATTCTGAGTGCATATTGAAGCATACTTTTATTCACTTTATTTTTATTGTTTTATTTAGTGTTCTTTTGCAACCTAGCTAATATGGAAATATGTTTTGCATAACTTCACATGTATAATCAATATCAAATTGTTTTCCCAAGAAGAGTGGAGAGGCAGGAGGGAGAGAGAGAATTTGGAACTCACAATTTTAAAAAATTATTGTTAAAATTTTTTACCTGTAATTGGGAAATATCTAATGAAATAAATAAAAATTATTTAAGAAAAAAAGCTCTGTCTCCCTTTCTAACCAGAATCAAATACAAAGTCCTCTCTTTGGTGTATAAAGCCGTCCTTAACCTGGCCTCCTCCTGCTTTTCTAGTCTTCTTACATCTTACACTGTCCACGTGGCTCCCCTCACCCATTCCCCTTTCTGTCCAGTGACACTGGTGTCCTTGTTCTTCCACCTGACTCTGGTCATTTTCCCTGCATGTCTCCCATGCCTGGAATTCTCTGGCTCCTCATCTCTGCCTCCTAGCTTCCCTGATTTTCTTCAAGTCCCTGCTAAAACCCTTACCTTCTACAGGAAGCCTTCCTGATCCACCTTATTTCTCCTGTCTTTGCTGTGATATTCTCACCAAGTTACCCTCTTTATGCCCTGTTTGTACATAGGTGTTTTCACGTTGTCTCCCACCACAGATTGTAAATATCTCCAGAGCAGGGACTTTTTTTCCCCCTTTCTTTGTATCCTCAGCACTTAGTACAGTGCCTGACACACATAAGTGATTGATCAATAAATAATTATTGATTTCACTTCTAAACTCATTTTACAGAGTAATAATTACAACAACAACAAATTGGCATTGGTATAGTAACTTAAGGTTTGCAGAGCACTGTACATGTCTCATTTGATCCTATAACAGCCCTGTGAAATAGGTGCCATTATTGTCCCCATTTTACAAATAAGGAACCTGAGACTATGAGAGGTTAAGTGACTTGCCCAGGTTCATAAAGTTAGTAAGAATGTGAGGCAGGGTTTGAACTCAGGTCTTTCTGATACCAAGTGCAATGTACTACCTGATGAGTAATTGAGACGCAGTATAAGTGACTTACTTGGAATAAATGTCCAGACAAGTAAGTGTCCAAGGTAGAATTCGAACCCAGCTCTCTCCTATTCCAAGTCCAGCACCCTAGGCACTACCCAAAATGAGAAGTAGCATATTGTTCATGAGTTTTCAACCTCTTTGGTGTCCTAGACCCTTTTGGCAGTCCAGTGAAGCCTATAGACCTCTTCTTAGAACAACGTTTGTAAATATATAAAATCAGATACGTGGGGTTGCTGAGGAAACTAGTTATACTGCAATATGGTTATCAAAATATTAAAAACAAAATTCTCCGGGTTGAGAAGTCTACTCTTGCAGAATGTAAGATTTTAGCCTGAGGGCAGACCCCCTTTCACCTTCACAGTCCCACCTCCTGTGTTCAGGTGGTTCAGACTAGTAGCAGGCAGTTACTAAATGTTTGGGATTGAGTGATGGATTCTTTGAAGGGAGGGCAAAGGGTCTCTGGAGGCCTGAGTAGGGCAGTGGCTGCTCCCTTTCCTGCCTGGGGATTCTGTTCCAGGTCCTAGGCAGCAGAGGTTGGGGCCACTGACCCTGAGTCATGAGATCAGCAGTCATGGGAGCTAAATTGCGCGGGACACTCAAGATCATCCAGAACAGTCCAGTGTCCTCAGTTCAGAGATTAGGAATGTCCCAGCTAAATAACGGAACTCGAATGCTTAAGGTCACACAGGCAGTGAGGACCACAGCAGGGATTCCAACCCAAGCTCTTTGTTGGCACATCCAGAGCATCTTTCCCTTTGGACAACACGTTTCCCAGTGGGGCAAGGGAGGGCCAAGCCAGAGCCTGGGTTGGTGTTTCTGGAAGCAGGACAAGAGTAACAGTCCCAGGCTTCCCCGATTCCTCTCCATCCTTCTGTCACCCCCAAGTTTAGAACTGAGATGAGGAGCCTGGATGACCCCCTCCCCTCCTCCACGCTAGGCATCAGGCCCCCTTCCAGTGTCCAAGAGATTTAGTTTTATGAGGGTCCCTATGGAAAGTTGATCTGCTGAGTGTTTGGTGGGGGGTGGGGTGACAGGGAGTGGATATTTTGCCCAGGAGAACTGAGGGGAAGGAGTGGGAAGGTCCAGATAAGCAGGGTGACCTTAGGGAGATCTCTTCATCCAGGGGCCTAAGCATCATCTCATGTACAGTGAAGAGATTTTTATCTAAGACCATTTACCCTTTCATCCTTGATGCTCTCCGTTCTAAGACCCTTTTCAGTTCTAAAAATTTGTTTTAAGAGCCTGGCAGTGTATGATTTTAGGTCTCTTCCAACTCTGACTTTTATGTTTGGAGGCTAAACTGGGATGATGATAGCACCTGTCTGCCAGGGTTATTTTGAGGGTAGGATGAGATAATATTGGTAAAGCTCTCAGGGCTGTGCCTGACATGTACTTTTGTTATTCTTTTTTGCTTTTTTATTTGTCCTTTATTTGGTTTTTTAACCATTCTTTTCTTTTGAAATTTTGAGTTCCAGATTCTCTCCTTTTGTCTCTACTCGTCTAGAACCACTGAGAAGGAAGGGAATAGGTTATCAATTACACATGTGAAATCCACATTTGACATACCACCAGAAAAATAAGCAAGAAACTGACGTCAGTTGCACTCAGCATTCATTAGTTCTGTTTTTAGAGGTGGACAGCGCTTTTCGTCATAGGTCCTTCGGAATTGTTTTAGATCATTGTACTGAGAGAGTAGCCAAGTCTTTCAAAGTTAATCATCATTGCAACATTGCTGTTACTGAGCACAGTGATCTCCCAGTTCTTCTCATTTTCTTCTGTATCACTTCATATACATCTTCCCAGTTTTTCTGAAATCATCCTGCTCATCATTCCTTATAACACTAAAGTATTCCATCACAATTGCTTAGCACAACTTATTCAGCCACTCCCTAGTTGCTAGGTATCCCCCGGATTTCCCATTCTTTGCCACCACAACAAGAGCTGCTATAAATGTTTTTCTACTCATCGGGCCTTTTCCTTTCTCTTTGCTCTCTTTGGGATACAGACCTAGTAGTAATATTGCTGGATCAAGGGTATGTAGACACAGTCTTATAGCTCTCTGGGCATAGTTCCAGGGTATTCTCCAGTACTGACAGGGAGTATTCAGTGTACGTTCCTTCTTTCCCACTCTAAAATTCCATGTGTCTATTCCATTGTCCCATCCCAACCTAATTTTCTGTGTCCTAAGGCCCCTTCCAACACTCAGTCTTGTGATTTTATGGATCACAAGGACTGGGTAACCTGCACCCCAAATCCTGGGATTCCCTCCCCTCCTTCATTTCTCTCTCTCAGTCTCCAGTGAAGGCTGAGACATAAAGGGGATAAGGAGCTTCCAGGGAGCAGAGTCCATTCAGACTCTTTTCTATCCAAAGTCCCTCCCCTAACCTGCCTTAATGTCCCCCAAAGTCTGGGGCAAGGTCCAGGGAGTACAGGAAGGAGCCCAGAGTGCTCCATCCACAATCAAAATGGGGACCAGACTGAGACCTTTGCTAAATGTTCTTGACTCTCGGCCTTCCCCCCCTGCAGCCACAGATCCTCCTCTTTGTTGCTTTTTGGAAGGTGGCACAGGGTTAGGGGCATCCAGAGAGAATGGGGGAAATTCCCAATTCCAAAGCTGGCAAGGATCTCTGTAATTGTTAGCTGGTCCAGCTCAATTCTATGTAAGGAGAAGTTTTTTTAAAAAAAATATAAAAAGTGAATTTTTTAACCTATATTTTTTGAGTTCCAAATTCTCTTCCCACCTCCGGTTCCTCTCCCAGCCATTTTGAAGGGCTTGTGGGGGCATGCAAAACATGTTTCCATATTAGCCAAAAAAGCAAAAGGAAAAGAAATAAAGAAAATGGCCAAAAAAAACCAAACAAACAAACACCCCAACCCCAACCCTATGCTTCAATCTGCAGTCAGAGTTTATTAGTTCTCTCTGGAAGTGGACAGCATTTTCTCCAGATGATTTCTTTGAAATTATCATGGACATTGTTTTGATCAGAGTAACTAAGTATTTCCCAGTTGTTCATGGTTACAATATTGCAGTTACTGTGGACTGTGTTCTCCTGGTTCTGCTCACTTCGCTCACTTGGTTCAGAGAAGTCTTCCCAAGGTGTCCTTTTGAGAAGACCCTGGAACAGGATTTCCCTGGTGCCCTAATCAAGGGAGATGGTTGTTTTTTAAAGGTTGAATACCTTTATTCCACACCCTTTTATTTTTTCAGATGAGTTAACTTGTTGCTTGAAGAGAAGAGTCACGGGATTAAAGAAAGATAAATTTCAGAAGAGCCTCAGGGTAATATTACTTTTCCTAGTTCACCCTTCTCTCCCCCCACTCTACTGGAGCAGCCAGGACTGCTGGGCCGGGTCAGAGGTGGAGAGACCTGCCCCAGGGCAGCATGGGTGGGGGGTAGGCAGGGGTGGTGACAGGGAGGGCAGTCTGGACCCAGCTGGGCAAGGAGATTAAAAGCTGGGACTCTCAGGTCAACAACCACTTCTCCACTGCACCAGCTCTGACCAGCCAGGCAAGATGGCTTCAGTCAGAGCATGGGTTCCTTTAACATCTCTGCTGTTCCTCCTGCTCCTGGTGCAGGTAGTGCCCAGCCAGGCCTGGAGTCACTGTCACCTTCAACTCTATGGAAAATTCTGACTCACAATGAAAGTCTGTACCGAGCCTGTATACAATTGGTGCTGCTCCTGGGACACTGTCCGAAGCTGCCAGGTACTGGAATGGGGGCAGAACCGCTGGCTAGACCATGGTTGGGATGGGGCCCAGAGTTGGGGTTGGGGCAGGAGAATAGGATCAGATCCTGAGCTCTTCCCCCTACCCCCTGCCAGAAGCCAGGCAGTACCTGGTGGGGCACAGACAAGCAGCAGGACAGCATCCCAAGGCGGGGCCGTGTGTCATCTGATTCTCCCCTGCCCTGGGCCTGCACCAGACACTTGGTGAGATGGGAGCCAGCTACATCAACTGCCAGGCCAGGGGCAAAGGGAATAGGACCAGGGACTCTGAGTACCAGACAGGCAGATAGTTCCCTGAAGGACATGGCCGGACAGACAAAGTAGCAACTAGGTGAGAGACCCAGGGGCATACAAGCAGGGACCTGGACAAAGAAACCAGGAGGGCAAAGCGCTTTTCCCCCAGAGCCTAGGTGGTACCCTTGGATGGGTGGGCCTTCCTAGGGCTCCAAGTGGTCCCACACTTTTTTTTTTCCTACTGCTTTTCCTAGCAACTTAGACTTAATTGCGGTTTGACTTGAGGGTGGAGGTGCCCATGGGAGATTCACCTGAAGTGGGACTATCCTTGCCCCTGTAGGGCCCTGAACTCCCTCTTGCCCCTGCCTGGGGTCATTGGGCAGCCAAGCGTCTAGAGGCTCCTTCCTGGGGAGCTGGAAGCTGGGAAGAGCAGGAGGAGAAAAGTGCTGAGTGGAAGCCAAAGGTGCAGCCAGTTGAGAGGGTCAGGATTTGCTCAGAAACCCCATGACAGGCACATGGTGACTAACCTGGAGCTGATTCCTCAGTGGTTTCAGAGGATGGGGAAGGGGTGGCCAGAAAAGTAGGAAGTTGTCCCCAGTCAGTGGCCAGAAGGGACCTTCTTTATCATGAAGGATGGGAGAGCTGAGAGGGCTCTTAGAACAGAGAGCTGGAAGAAGACTGCGGGCATCTATTGATAGAGTGACAGAGCCAGAAATTCTGGGGAGAATGCCTGTGCCAGAAGGGGCCTCCAGATTATCAGGGGCCAGCGTCCTCATTCTGCAGATTGGGAAAGAGGCCAGAGAGTTCCTTTCTGCCAGACCATCAGCCAGCCAGTATTTATTAAGTGCCTACCACGTGCCAGATGCTGCTAGGGCTGGGGCTAAATCACCAAAGGGAGATAGTCCCAAAAGACTAGCTCCATGAAGGAGCTGCCACTCTGCTGGGGGATAGAACATGTCCACTGCACACAGGTCAATCTAGCATGTAGGAGACCGGCACTCCAGTGGATGTCTGCATTCATTGGCATAGGGAAGTCTGGTGAGCAGTGTCCCTCTACCAGGGAAAGTTGGTATTCTCTACAACTTACCATCTTAGAGAGTGTCTCAGGCACTGAGGCCAAGTGACTTGCCCAAGACTACTTAGCCACTATGGGCTTAGGACAGGGCTTGAACCCAGGTCTTCCTGGCTTCATGGCAGCCTTTGCATGTGGGACAGGTATAATATGTATGTATATGTCTAGATAGGTATATAAATAGCATGTATGTCCATATGAATATATCTAGAAGATAAACAACATATTGATGGGGGCAGGGGGAGGACATCGACAAAGAGGTCTCTTGAAGGAGGTGTCACTGAGCTGAACCTTAAAGGAAGCTAGGTGTTCCAAGACAGAGGTAGGGAGGTAGAACATTGCAGGCAGGGCTAGGATCTGGAGGTGGGAGATGGGGTCTCATGCTCTAGAAAGAGCAGTTGGCTGAAGTATAGAATGAGTGACAGGAAGTAATGTGTAATGAGTTTGGAAAGAGAGGCTGTGTGGCCAGAATCTGGTGGGCATTCAGTGCCAAAGAAAGGAGTTGGGTGTTTTTTGTTTTTTTTTTTCACAACAGCAGAGGAGGGCCAGTGAAACTTCTTGAGTACAGGAAAATCACTCTGGCAGCTGTGTGGAGGATGGATTGGAGAGAGGAGAGGCTGGAGGCAAGGGACCCAGTCAGACCCTGCAACAGTCCATGCAAGGGACAATATGAGGGGACTCAGCTGCTGTTGGCACTCAGGGTCCCATAGTGCCATAGTAGGTGGGGAGTGGGGAGGGGGAAAGTAAGGTGCAGCTTGGCCTCAGCAGCCTGTCA
>NW_020944754.1:688-2115 GCF_900497805.2 Vombatus ursinus | reverse complement strand
CTTGTGGTGCCTAGCTAGGATTAAGGGTGGCCAGAGGAAGGGGTTTGGTTGGGTCTGTTTGGAAGGTAATAAACAATGAGAATAGATATGAAGGGAGCTGAAAGAGGGGAAGTTTGCTTTCAAATGGAGATAAGGCAGTTTCTACAACTTTAAGGTTTTCCTGGGACTGGTAGATGAGTTGAAGCCAGGTTCTTTTTGGGTCCAGGAAGGAAAGCTGCATATCAAAAGGTCAACAAATGGGAGCCAAATTCCTTTTGGCGAAAAGGGGCAAAGGCAAACCCCTTCAATACCACTGTAAGACCATCACAGCAACCCCATGTTTAAAGATGGGAAAACTGAGGCTGAGAGAGATTAAATGACCCCTATTCCATACACTTCCCCTCCTACTATATCATCCCCCTACGTAGGAATTTTAAAGAAAGAGAATAGTTATGTTGGAAAACATAAATATTGTCTGACCCCCATCTAAAAGAACAGTCTAGAATTGGCCCTGCGGGAAGCTACGGCATTTGTGTGATATGGGGACACAAATGTACCTGCTCCAGAGAGACACCATGTAGTGTAACCATATATGGAGCGCAGAGGTGACGCTGCAGATGTGGTGCCAGGATTCCTGTGTGTCCATGCATGTCCATTTACTGACTTTGCTACTACATATGACTGACGTGAGCTTCTCATACCTCTGCTTTCCCCTGGTTTGGCCCTTCCCTTCACACACACATCCCTCCCAGCCTGGCTGAGGCCCTGGGCCCCAAGGTGGGTGACCAGCCCCCCACTTTGCTCTCCTCTCTGTCTGTGGGCTCCTCTTGTGGCTGTATTTTTGGTTCCCTGGGGGGTGGAATAAGTTTGCCTCAGTGAAAGTGAACTCCCTCATTGAAACCTGACTCCACAGTACTGCAGCCACCTGCTTTGTTAATTATCCTGTAGTTCTAAACTGATTGCTGTACACTAAGCTTAAACCCTCCTTTATTTATTTACCGACTACATTAATAGTTAAGCCTGTACTTCTTTCAGAGGACTCACTGAATGCTGCACCTCATTCCCATCCCCAGAAAGGAAGAGGCCTGGTATATGGAGAGTTTGCCCTTTGGCGTCCAACACTCATCTGCCTCCATTTTCTGAACCAAACAAGCCTGGGTTGGGAGATCTGTCGAATGTCAGACTCACCAAAGCCTCTCTGCATCCTTGAGGGGTCATTTGGTTCACCCCCTTGCCTCCGGGTGAGGCCAGCTCTGCCTTAGCCCAAACAAGCAGGACTCTGTGTCCTGTTCTGAGAGCTCTACAGAGGAGGAAATGGCCTTAGGCCTCCACAGGCTCCATCAGCTTTGCATTCCTGTGGCTTCTTCTCCTTTCATAGAGGAGTGCTTTCCTGTGCCTAACCTGTGTTTCTCACAGCCCCCTCCCCCCACTGCCCCCATTCTGCCTCA
>NW_020944754.1:0-678 GCF_900497805.2 Vombatus ursinus | reverse complement strand
GGACTGTCCCCTATGAACTCCTATCTGCTAAAGGTTGGATACCTTAACACCTTGGTTTCTGGGGCATTTAGAATATTTGTGGAGGGAGTAGGAAGACAGGAGGAGAATGTGTGCTGCTAGATTTCAAGATTCACTGCATCACAGAATTAGAAGGGACCCCAATAACCATCCAATCCAACCTCTCCAGGAAAAAAGAATGCCTTCTGCAACCTACCTGACAAATACTTATTCAACCTTTGCGTACAGACATCTAATGATGTAGAGTCTCCCTTTTCCACTTTAGAATAGCTATCTGATTCCTAGGAAATTTCTACTTCCTTTATCTCCAAATGTCTCTTTGTAACTTCTGCTCATTGTTCACAATTCCCATTGGAGTCAGGTAGAATGAGTCTAATCCCTCTTTCACATGATTTGTTTGTTTTTGTTTTTTGGATGAGACCTGTGATTTCTTTAGTATGGGGGAACTCCCAATGCAGATCAACACCTGCTTTGCAACTTAAAGCCTTTGAGAATCTCTTGGGGGTGTTATAGGTAAATTACTTTCCTATGGTCCCAAAGTCAGAATGTGTCATAGGCAGCAATTTTAACCCAGGTTTTCTTTACTACCAGCTAGCTCTTGAGGTCCTAGTATGCTGTATTGCATATACCTGATGGTCCTCCAAATAGTGAAAGCTCTTC
>NW_020944753.1:0-10942 GCF_900497805.2 Vombatus ursinus | reverse complement strand
TAGAATCTTTGACTTTGTTGTCTTCTTCTGTTTGTATGTTTTGATCTACTTTGTTACCAAAAAATGATTCTATGGTCTGACACTTCTTACGAGGTTTGCTCATGATTCCAGGCAATTATTGGAGTTATAAATTCTTTATTAAGTTAGAGGTCTGCTTCCAATGTGGAGAATGTGCTGTCCCAAGATTCTGGGGTTTGTACAGCTGTTTTCAGAAATACTTCTAGGGACCTGTAAATTTTCAGTTCTTCCAAGGTGGTATGACAAGGGGCAAGGTGTTTATTCATTTCCTGGCCTGTGTTCTGGTCTATGAGTGACCACAAGCACTCTTTTCTATCTTAGAACTGTGAGGAGGATTTCCTGTCCACAGCTACTACAAGCTCACCATGTCAGCACTCCTCCTCATCCCAGGACCACCACTCAGAACTATGACCCACATCCAAGCAAGAGCAAAGGAAGAGATTCTTGCCTCAGCACTGGCAAAGGGATGCATGCAATCCTCTTCTGATCAGCCACTGGATTCCCTCTAAGTCTGTGGGTAAGAAGCTCAGGAAGTAGCCACCACCCCTTGACCATGCTCAGGAACTGGGCGTGAGACCTAGCTTCTCTCTCACCACAGACACAGACTTTTCCCACTGACCTTCTTAGTTGTTTTTGGCATCCATGGGTTGAGAGGTCTGGAAACCACCACAGCTGCCTGCGATTCAGTCCTCTGAGGTGTGCTCCAGGTTCCCTGCAGCCTGCGTACCCACGCCAAACTGAGTTCTCCCAGACAGGCGTGATTTACTTTTCTGATCAACCATCCAGGTTATCTTGGCCTGGAAATTTGTTTCACTCTGTCTTTATGTGGGTTCTGCTGCTTTAGAATTTGTTTAGGGCCATTTTTTACAGGTATTTGTAGGAGTTTGGGGGGAAAGCCCAAGCGAGTCACTGCTTTCACTCTGCCATCTTGGCTCTACCCTGGGAGCTCTTTCAATGAGACTACTAAAACAATTACATATTTTTTTTTAGCACCACATGGACCTTTTACATAAATTGACCATGTATCAGGGCACTGACAAATTAAAAATAAAGGAAACATGTAGAAATGTCAAGACTACAATACAATTATAAAGATACGACAAAACAAAAGACATTGTCCAAAATAGAGCATTAATGAAACTTTAAATAAGATGAGCATAAAAGAACAAAGTCTAGATGTAATGAATAATTATGTTGAAGAAAATAATGAAGAAACAGAATAAATTTTTGATATAGCTACATGTAGTTATATCAAATAACTAGTTCAAAGTGGTAAATCAAATATGTATATATATCTATATCCAGCTATATCAAATAATTATATGAAATATATGATTTAACTTCAAAAAATAGGTTACAGCTGAAGTAGTATTCAGAGGAAAATCATTTTTTACCAAAAACACAGGTTAAACAACAGGATAAGAAAGGATTTGTGAATTCAAGATGATTTAAAAATAGAAATTCATCAAATAAACAAAACTTAAGGAAAAATAAAAACAGAAATCTGGAGAATCAAGCAAGGATTAAAGAAATCCAAAAGAAAAAGCATTAGGGAAACAACAACCTAAAAATTAAGCTGGTTCTTTGAAAAAAAAAACAACTTCTAAATTTGATAAGACATTATTTAACTAACCTGATTAAAAGGAGGGCGGAAAATCAAATAAATAAAATAAGAAAAATGAACAAAGAGATATTACACCTAAAACAGAAGAAGTGAAAAGGAATTTTAACAGAACTTACTCTGTACAGTTATATGACAGCAAAACTAAGACAAAACAAAGGAGATTAACAGAGCATAAGAGAGATTTTAAACAATCCAATCTCAGAAAATTAAATAGAACTACCTGGACAGGACTACTAAAGGAAGGAGAAAAGGGTAAATTCTCTTCCTGATATATTTAAATGATGTTTTTCAAAGCAAAAACAAATTTAATATCCCTATTACAAAAATTATTCTCACAATACTGGAAAACAAAGCACTCGGCTAAACTCCTTACATGAATCAAATACATTCCCATAATCAAGGAGGACAAAAAGCAAAAAAAAAAGCAAAATTAATTCTACTGAAGGAAAGAAAGAAATTCTTAATAATTATATCTATGCAAACCTTGAATTGTACATCATCAGGAATTAGTGAGTTCTCCAACACAAGCATCATTCAAGGAAGGTGAATTGAGGTCAATTTTAACTGCAATATTGCTTTTCTAGGAAATACTGATTTTCAACCTTTCTGATCTCTAACTGGGTATTTGACCTTGGACATCTCTGGGTAGGTAATCATGTGATACAATGTAACAAGCATGAACACAGGAGTTTGGGGATTTGGGTTCAAATCCCACCTCTGCTGATATTTACTATGTGATCTACAAGTACGTGATATGTGACCTAGGGCAAGTCATTTCACCTCTGTGATCCTCTTTTCCTCATCGATAGAATAGTAGAATTTGGCTAAACTACTTCCAAGTCTTTTCCAGTTTTAGGTCTAAGCCCTGACCATTCTGTGCCTACATTTTGGAAAAACTCAGCAAAATGTGCAGTTAGATAGATTCATTTCTAATATCCCTTCTATGTCTAAAGCCCTATAATTTGATGAACATTTACAAACATTTGAAGCTAGGAAAAATGAGGCAGCTGCCAGAGTTTGGATTCTGCCTAGTCATTTCATTCCATTTTGCATATTCCCCAAAGACTAACACTACATGAAAAACAAATTAGGAACAAACAGAGTAATATCAGTTATTGAATTATCCCTACCTTTTTTTTGTTTTGGTTTTTACTCTTACTATTACTGCTACTAGTTCTACTGAATATGAAGCCATAATTGGAGGCCAAATTGTCAGGAAACCTATATGAATTACAAGGAATTTGGTTTAAAAAGAAAAGGAGCAGCGAATGAATAATTTTTTTTCTACCACATACATCTTTGTTATACCCTGTAGGGAATGAAACAAAAACATAGACTGATTTTTAGTAATTCCTAATATATATCATTTTAGTGTTATTTTTTTAATCAATTTATTTTTAGTTTTCAACATTAACTTCCATAAGCTTTTGAGTTTAAATTTTTTCCCCCTCCTTGCCCAACTCACTTCAAAAGACAGTGTGCAATCTGATATAGGCTCTACATATACATTCCTATTAAACATATTTTCATGTTAGTCATGTTATAAAGGATAACTAGAACCAATAGGAGGAACCACAAAAAAGAAGAAACAAAAGAGGATAAAAAGAGACAATGGTATGCTTTGATCTGCATTCACACTCCATAGTTCTTTCTTTGGTTGTGGATAGCATTTTCTATCATGACACATTTGGAGATGTCTTAGATCCTTACATTGATGAGAAGAGCTAAGTCTACCAAAGTTAGACATCGTACAATTGTCTGTTACTGTGTACAGTGTTCTCTTGGTTCTGCTCACTTAACTCAGCATCAGTCTGTACAAGTTTTTCCAGGTTCTCTGAAGTCTGCTTGTACATCATTTCTTATAGAACAATAGTTCTATAATAGATCAAAAGGTATGCACAGTTTTATAGCCCTTAGGGCCTAGTTCCAAATTGCTCTCCAGAATCACTGGATCAGTTCATAACTCCACCAAAAATGTATTAGTGTTCCAAATTTACCACATCTCCAACATTTATCATTTTCCTGTTTTGTCATGTTAGCCAATCTGAGAGGTGTGATGTGGTATGTCAGAATTGTTTTGATTTGCATTTCTCTCATCAATAGTGATTTAGAGCATTTTTTCATAATGAGAAGACAGAAGTTATTGGAAAAGACATTGATGCTGGGAAAGATTGAAGACAAATATACTTCAGCTGAAGCATAATATATTCTATTCCAGTCTTTTACCCTTATCCTATGTGTATCCCTCTGTTTCAAATGAGTTTCTTGTAAACAACATATTGTAGGATTATGGTTTTTAATCCATTCTGCTATCCACTTCCATTTTATGGGAGAGTTCATCCCATTCATATTCCCTGTTATGATTACTATCTGTGTCTTTCTCTCCATCCTATTTCCCCCTCCCCTATTTATGCTTTTCTTTCTCCTTTCTCCCTTTCCCTGCTCAGTAGATTTTTGCTTTTGACCACCACCTTCCTCAGTCTATCCTCTCTTCTATTAGTTCCCTCTCTTTTCTTCCCCTTTATCTTTTCTACTTCTTCCCTCCCTTTTATCCCCCTTTTCCTTTTCTTTCCCCTTTTCCTTCATTCTGCCTATAGGGCAAGTTAAATTTCTGTATCTAATTGAGTATGTTATTCCTTCTTTGAGCCTTATCCAATTACAATAAATGTCAAAGAATACTCATCTCCCTCCCTTCTTTCCCTCTACTGTAAAAGGTTTTTATGTTTTTTATGTGATGCATTTTACCCTTTTTTGCTTCCTCCTTTCTTCTTCTCCCATTACAGCTTCTTTTCACCACATCATTAGGTTTTATATCATCACCTGTAAGTCAACTTCAATCCACCTCATCTTTCTATGTGTATCCCTTCTAAATGTCATAATAAAGATATGGTTCTCAAGAGTTATAAGTATCATTTTCCGATGTAGGGAAGTAAACAGTTTACACTTATGGAATAACATGTTTGTCTTTTCACTTTCCTGTTCACCTTTTGATGCCTCTCTTGTATACCTTTTATGCCTTGTCTTATATTTGAAGATCAAATTTTCCTTTGAACTCTGATCTCTTCATCAGGAAAGTCTGGAAGTCCCCTATTTCACTGGATGTCCATCTTTTCCCCTGAAAGATTATGCTCACTTTTGCTGGATTGTTGATTCTTGGTTGTAATCGAAGGTCCTTTGCCTCACAGAATATCCTATTCTAAGGCTTCCTATCTTTTAATGTAGAATTTGCAAGGTCCTGTGTAATCCTGACTGTGGTCCATAATATTTGAATTGTTTTTTTCAGGCTGCTTGCAAAATTTTCTCCTTGACCTGATAATTCTGGAATTTGGCTGCAATATTCCTTGGCATTTTCAATTTGGGTTCTCTTTTAGGAGATTGGTGGATTCTTTCAATGACTATTTTACCCTCTGGTTCTAGGGCCTTAGGGAAGTTTTCCTTGATGATCTCTTGCAAGATGCTGTCCAGGCTCTTTTTTTCATCTTGACTTTCAGGTAGAAAAATAATTCTTTTTATTTCTCTGGGATCTATTTTCCAAGACAGTTGTTTTTCCAATGAAGAATTTTACATTTTCTTCCATTTTTTCATTCTTTTGATTTTGTTTTACTGATTCTTGATGTGTCATAGTGTCATTAGCTTCCAATTGCCCAATTCTAATTTTTGATGACTTGTTTTCTTCAGTTAGCTTTTGTACCTCCTTTTCTATTTGACCTATTTTACTTTTTAGAAAGTTATTTCCTTCAGTGTACTTTTGTCATTGTGTCAACTGTATTTTTAAATGAATTGTTCAATTTTTCCTCTATCTCCCTTATTTGACTTTTAAAATCCTTCTTGAACTCTCTAAGAAAGCCTTTTTAGGCTTGAGACCAGTTCTTATTTCCATCCAAGTTTTCAGATGTGGGTATATTGACCATGTTTTCCTGTCTTGAATTTGTGTTTTGATTTTCTCTGTCACTAAGATACTTTTCTATGGTTTTTGTTTTTCCATGTTGCTTCTTGTTCTTGTTGGTTGCCTTTTTTCTTGCTTTTAAAGTTCATCTATGCTTCTGGGCACAGGGGGCACTGTCCCAGACTTCTTGTGCTGGGGACTAGGGGATTGGTTACTTGATTGCTGATGTGGGGCTTGCCACTGGCTTGTTTGCACATCACCCTTCCAGTACTGGTCACCTTCAGTCAGAGCAAGAGGGACCTTTCCTGTTAACCCCCCTAGTCTCTGGAGCTAAAAGACTGTGTATGTAGTGATTCTTCTGACCCTGCTATTTCAGGATTTTTCCTTGGGCAATATTCTTTGGGTTTTTCAAGGTTCATAAGAGAGGATGAGAGCTACTTACTGCTAACTGTGCCATCTCATCTCTTGGAAGTCTAAATGGGTGACTTTCAAACATTCATTCTGTATGTTCATACATCCAGGACCAGTGCGCCTGCTGCTGCCACTGCTGCTGCTGATTCAGCCATTCCCAAGGCCTGCTCCTGTTTTGCTGGTGCAAAGGCTGCATTGGCATGCCCTGTAGCCCTGAGATGGAGTTGCCTCTTTCCTACCCATTTCTGACAGGCCCCTCCTGCTAAACCTCTAAGTGGTCTCTGGCATCTATGGGTAGAGAAGACTGGAAGTCACCATTGCTGGTGGTGATCCAGTCCTCTGAAGCCTGCTCTAGCTTTGCTTAGGCTGATTCTGTGCTATACCCTGTGTGCTGGAGGCTCCTCTCCCCAGCTGGTGCAACAGACCTTTCCTGTGAGTTTCCAGGTTATTTTGGCCTGTAAATCTGCCTCACTCTGTCTCTTTGTGGGTCCTTCCATTCTAGAATTTGTTCAGAGTCACTTTTTAGAGGTATTTGAAAAGATTTGGGGGAGAGCTCAGGCAAGTCCCTGCTTTCACTCTGCCATCTGGACTCTGCCTAGGAAGATGAGATTTTAGTAGAAACTTAAAGATGGCCAGGAAAGCCAGTAAGTGGAAATGAGGAAACAGCATTCCAGGCATGACAGCCAGCCAGAGAAAATGCTCAAAACCAAGAGATGGAATATCTTGTTTGTGAAAGAGCTGAAAGGCCAGTGTCACTGGATTGAACTTTATGTAGTAGAGAATAATGTGTAAGAAGACTGGAAATGTAGGAGGGGGCTAGGTCATGAATGACTTTAAACACTCAAGAGTAGATTTTGTACTTGATCCTGGAGGCAATAGGAAGCCATTGGAATATATTGAGTAGGGGAAAGAGCACTGTAGGAAAGTCCCTTTAGTGCCTGAATAGAGGAAGGATTGGAGTGGGGAAAGACTTGAGGCAGGCAGACCCACAAGCAGCTACTGCAGTGGTCCAGGTGTGAGGTGATGAAGGCTGGCACCAGAAGGATGGAAGTGTCAGAGGAGAGAAGAGTATGTGTTGAGGTCTGGGGTGCTGGAAACCCAAAATTCAAGGGCCAGTGACACAAGTTCTGCCTCAGCAGTATTCGACTCAAGCCTTCTTTCAGCCAGAGATAATGTTTATTAGAACACCAGGTGAGTGAGGGTGGTTAAGATTTTAAGAATCTGCCTTATAGGCCAGATTTTAAGAATCTGAGCCTTTGTAATGAGAATACAACTGGACCAGGATCTTAAGAAATGTGAGCGTAGACATCATCTTGCAGGAAGTTATCAAGGAAAACTGTGCTGATATTCTCGAAGCAGATGTTAAAATACAAGTGGAAAGAATCCAGTGATCACCTCCTGTAAGATACCCCAAAATGAATATTCCCAGAAATATTATAGCCAAATTACAGACCTGCCAGATCAAGGAAAAAATACTGCAAGCAGCTAAAAAGAAACAAATCATATATGATGGAGAGATAGTCTGGATAACAGAAGACTTAGGAGCATCTTCATTAAAGGATCAAATGGTTTGGAATATACTATTCTAGAGGACAAAAGAGTTGTGTTACAGCCAAAAATGTCCTATTCATCAAAACTGAGTAAAATCCTTCATGGTAAATATGGACATTCCATGAAATAGAAGATTTTCAAGCATTCCTGATGAAAAGACCAGATCTGAATAGAAAGTTTCACTTGAACAAGATACAAAAGGAATAGGCAAAAAGAAATAATAAATCCTAAAGGATTACATAAGGCTAAACTGTTTACTTTCCTACATGGAGAAATGATATTTTTAAATCCTAAAAATTTTCTCATTATTAGGGCAGTTAGAAGGAGTATACATAGACACAAAGCAGAGATGTGAGTTCACTGTGATTGTATGATTATCTAAAAAATATAAAATTAAGGCAGGAAAAAGAATGTGTTGGGAGAAGGGAAAGGGAGAGATACAATGAAATAAATTGTCTGACATAAAAGTTGCCTGAAAGACATTTTGCAGTGGAGGGGAAAATCAGGATAGCAGGGAGGGAAGCACATGAACCTCATTCTCATCGGAATAGACACAAAGAGGAAATAATATACACACTCAGTATAAATCTGTCTTACCACACAGGCAAGTAGGAGGTAAAGGGAATAAGAGAAGGGTGGGGACAGTTGATAGAAGGAAATACAGTTTGGGAGAGATCAATGTCAGAAGAATGACACTTTTGAGAATGGGCATGGTAAAAGGAGAGAAGGAAGTGTATAAGCTGGGAGGAAATGGAATGGAGAGAAATACATAGTTGTGGCTCATTACTGTGAAAAAAAATTGTTCAATGAGTTTCTCTGCTAAACACTTTACTTTTCAAACACAGAGAAAACTGAGTCAAATTTATAGAAAGAAGCACCATTCCTCAATTGATAAATGGTCAAACTACAGGAACAGGCAGTATTCAAAGTCATCAAAGCTATCTATATTCATATAAAACATGCTGCAAATCATAATTAATGAGAGAAACTCAAATTAAAACAATTCTCAGCTACCTCACACCTGTCAGACTGGTTAATATGATAGAAAAGGAAAAATGACAAATGTTGGAGGTGATGTGGGAAAATTAAAACACTAATGTTGGTGAAGTTGTATGCCGATTCAACCATTCTGGAGTGCCATTTGACACTCTGCCCAAAGAGCTTTTAAAACCATGCATACCCATTGAACAAGCAATAACACTACTAGGTCTGTATCCAAGAGATCATAAGGAAGTGAAAAGGCCCTACATGTACAAATATTTATAGCAACTCTTTCTGTGGTGGCAAAGATTAGAAACTGAAGCGATGTCCATCAAGTGGGGAATGGCTGAATAAATTGTTGTATATGATTGTGATGGAATACTATTGTGCTTTAAGTAATAATAAGCAGGGTGATCTCAGAAAACCATGGAGAGAGGTTCTGATGCTGAGTGAAGTGAGCAGAACCAGCAGAACCTGAAAACAGTAATAGCAATGTTGTATGATAATCTACTACAGAAAACTTAGGTACACTCAGCAATACAGTGAATGAAGATAGTTCTATAGGACTTATGATGAAAAGTGCTATGCATCTCCCAAGAAAGAACTGGTAAAAACTGAATGCACACAAAAGACACATTTCTTTATTTACTTCTTTTTCATGATTTTTTTTTGCCTGAGTTTTCTTTCATAGAATAGCTTAAATGGAAATGTGTTTTGCATGTGTACATATGTATAACCTACGTCAAATTACTTGCCTTGTCAATGGCAGAGAAGGAGAGGAAAGAGAGAATTTGGAATTCATAATTTGAAAAAAGAGAATTTAAAAATTTTGTTTACATGGAATTGGGAAAAAATGAAATATTAAATATATAAGATCTTCCTAGACCTGAGGTCTCCTCCAAAGCCCATGGCCTTTATGGATCATTCAGAGGAGGCTATGGAGGCAAACTGTAAAGAGAAGACATCATGAAGATCAGTATCTGCTTGGAATATTTCAGTCATCTCTATGCATGTTACTGTGGGTAGAGCCAACAAAAGACTGGCTGAGTTACCCAAACCATCCCATGCAGACAACACCAAACCATATTGAGTCTTCAGGAGTTGCGTGAAATATATTTCTTTTCTAGGGAAGCATAATGGAGAAATTCATCACACTACGTCCACTTACAAAAGCCCTTGTATTTTCTGTGAACATGGCCAATGGCACTTGATAATTTATGGTAGCCAACTGGGAAATAATCATCATTATCATTATCATCATCAACAACAAAGTTTATATAGAGCCTATTGTTTTTACTTATTTTATTACAAGCATCCAGGGGCTGATTTCTTTTACCAAGAGAAAAGAGACTGAGTCAGTTAAGTAAGTGGGGAGTGTGCTAGAAGGAAGCAAGCAAGGAATGGAATAAGCACAGAAAGTAGAAAGGAAGGAAGCATGAATTAAGTGCATTCAGTGTACTTTATAACCTCTTCCATCTCACCTTTCTGATCTTTTTATAACTTATAGTTAACTTCCAAAGGCACTCTGTAGTCTAGTGACACTGGCCCTCTTGCTTTTTCTTGAGCAAGACATTGCATCTTGCAACTCCAGGCATTACCTGGTATGTAGCTTGCTTGCACATTATTTATTACATATTGTTCCCTATTAGATTCTAAAGTTCTTGAGAGCAAGGGCTATCTTTTGCCTTTTTTTTGTCCCTAACACTTATCACATTCACACGCAGCAGGTGTTTGAAAAGGTTTATTGACACACTAACAAAAATTAAAAGGGGGATTTCATGAGTTCTGTTATTCTAATAACCATAGTTAAGAATTTGAAAAATCTGCAAGGAAGTAGCATCATTACAGGACTATTTCAAATGTTCAGTAGTAGAATAAAAATCAAATATAATCATTTAAATGGATGAATAAGGGCACAAAATGTGAGTTGTATGCAAAGTACAGGGAGTATAGTATAGGGAGATATTTTTGAAGATTAATTAGATAATACACAACAGGACAATCCTTTGGTCCTGAACTTTTGCAAAACAGAGTAGAGGAATGGTTTAGAATAAGGCATTCACTCTATACATACAATTATACTGAAATGAAATGGATCAAAACAAATAAAATCACACTTATTCCATGGAATTTAATATTTGATTATTTCTTCCTATTTGATTCAGTGCCACTATAACCACTTTCCTCAACTTCCCCAAGAGGATATTAGAATGATACAGATACAAACAATATCACCTCAAACACATTACTGACATGGAATGATTTCAGGACAGCATGATGAAAACAAAAATCCAGATGACAGCATTCTACAAAGAAAATAATTTTATAACAATTGTGATCACTGCAAGGATGGATTATTTCAGGTGAGGAGGGCCTCAGATAGAGCAATGAAGAGATAATCATGACCAAAGTCCTGTAAGAGAGGAAAATCCAGTAACTTTTTTCCTATGATGAGCTCTAGAGGTTGTGAA
>NW_020944752.1:0-9307 GCF_900497805.2 Vombatus ursinus | reverse complement strand
CAATATCTTAAACCATTTACCAAGACAGGATCAAAATGCATAAATGACCTAGATATGAAGAGAAATATTACAAGAAAATTAGAACATGGACTACATTACTTCTCAGACTTATGGATAGGTGAGCAATTTATGAATAAACAAGAGATAGAGAACAAAGTTAGGCATAAAACAGATAATTTTGATTACATTAAATTAATTTTATTTTGTACAAATAAAGCAAATATAGCCAAGATCAGAAGGAAAGCAGAAAATTGGGGGGAAATGTCATAGACAGTTTCTCAGATAAAGGTCTCGCATCTTAAATATATAAAGAACTTTGTCAAATCTATAAGAATATGAGTCATTCCCCAATTGACAAATGGTCAAAGGATATAAACAGGTAGTTTTCCAATGAAGAAATCAAAACAATTTATGGTGATATAAAAATGCTCTAAATAATTATTGATTAGAGAAATGCCAATTGAAACAAACTTGAGATATCATTTTATACCTGTCAGATTGGCTAAAACAATTGAAGAGGAGAGTGACAAATGTTGAAAGGGATGTGGAAAAACTGGGACACTAATTTATTGTTGGTTTAATTGTGAATTTATCCAATCATTTTGGAGAACAATCTGCTATTATGCCCAAAGAATTATTAAACTACCTATATCCTTTGACTCAGAATTACTATTACTAGGTCTAGTTCTGAAGATGATTAGGAAAAAGGGAAAAGAGCCTATGTGTTCTAAGATATTTGTAGTAACTCTCTTTGTGGTAGCAAAGAACTAAAAATTATGAGGTTGCCCATGAATTGGGGCATGGCTGAATAAGTTGTGGTATATTATTATGATGGAATACTACTGTGCTACAGGAAATGATGAGTTCAATGATAGAAAAACACAGAAAGAATTGCACAAAATAATTAAGATGGAAATGAGCAGAACCAAGAGAATGTTTTAATAGTAATATTGTTTTAAGAAAAACTTTGGGTGAATAAGTCATTTTGACTATTATAAATACCCAAATTAACTACAAAGGACATATTAAGGAAGACACTATCTGTATCCTGAGAAAGAACTTATAAATAGAAGTATGTATGGAGTGATTTTACACATACATGTATATATACATGTATGTATGTGTGTGTACATACATTTTTATGACTAATGGTAGCCATCTCTAGGACAAGGGGCAAAAGGAAGGGGAGAAAAAGAAAAAAATAAATTTATTCAATAACTTTACTATATATTTAAAAGGAATAGCAATTTGTACATAATAGATTTGCAGTTTCATGTGCAATCTTTTTAAAAAAAATATACTACAGGGGGTGGAGCCAAGATGGCGGAGGGAAAGCAGTGACTTGCTTGAGTCCTCTCCCCAAACCCCTCCAAATACCTATAAAAATGGCTCTAAACAAATTCTAAAGCAGCAGTACCCACAAAAAGACATAGTGAAACAAATTTTCAGCCCAAGACAGCCTGAATGTTTGATTGGAGAGGTATATCGCACTGGGTGGGGAGAGGAGTGCAGTTTGGAGTGGGCGTGCAGGCCACAGCAAAACTGGAGCAGGCCTCAGAGGACTGAATCACAGGCAGCTGTGGCAGTTTCCAGACCTCTCAACCAATGAATTCCAAAGACAACTTAGAAGGTCAGTGGGAAAAGTCTGTGACTGTGGTGAGAGAAGGAGCTAGGTCTCAGCTGCCCCTGGGGCTGTGGCTGCCTCCTGAGCTTCCAACCCACAGACTGAGGGGGAATCGAGTGGTTCATCAGAGGGGTATTGCAGGGATATCTTTGCCAATGCTAAGGCAGGAATCTCTTGCTTTACCAGTGCTTGGATCTGGGTCACAGTTCTGAGAGGTGGTCCTTGGGCAAGGAAGAGCGTTGGTGTGGGGGAGCTTGTTGAGGCTGTGGAGAGGAAACACCTCGCCCCTTATCATAGCACCTTGGAAGAACTGAAAACTTTCAGGTCCCTAGAAGTATCTCTGAAAACAGCTGTACAAAACCCCAAAGCTTGGGACAATACATTCTCCACATTGGAAGTAGACTTTTACCTTAACAAGGAGTTTGAAACTCAAGTAATTGGCCGGGATTATGAGTAAGCAGCGCAAAAAGAGTCAGACTATATTATCTTACTTTTGTAACAAAGAAGATCAAAACATACAACCAGAGGAAGCTCCTACATTCAAAGCCTCCAAGAAGAATGTGAATCAGTCCCAGGCCTTGGAAGAGCTCAAAAGGGATTTTGAGAAGCAAGTAAGAGAAGTAGAGGAAAAACTGAGAGTTTTACAAGAAAATCATGAAAAACAAGTCAACAGCTTGATAAAGGAGACCCCAAAAAATACTGAGGAAAGTAACACCTTAAAAAATAGCCTAACCCAAATGGCAAAAGAGGTCCAAAAAGCCAATGAGGAGAAGAATGCCCTAAAAAGCAAAATTGGCCAAATGCAAAAGGAAGTCCAAAAACTTACTGAAGAAAATACTTCCTTAAAAATTAGAATAGAGCAATCAGAAGCTAGTGACTTTATGAGAAATCAAGACACTGTAAAACAAATCCAAAAGAATGAAAAATTAGAAAACAATGTGAAATATCTCATTGGAAAAACAACTGACCTGGAAAATAGATCCAGGAGAGAGAATTATTGGACCACTTCACCACTTCTGGGAGCCAAGATGGTGGAGTAAAAAGGTGGTCACTCTCACCCTAACCTCTGAAAACCTAGAAAATATCACCCCAGGAAAAACCCTGGAACAGCTGAACGAGAAGAAAGATGAGGTGCAGCAGTGCAGTAGCCCAGGTAGCTAGAGGAATTATTGGGAAAGGCCCCTCTTACCCTGGGGGAAGGGGAGCAGTATGAAACAGGAGTCACCCAGCCAGCTAGTGGAAAGACCCACTTTAGCACACCAGGAGGAGATTCTGGTGCCTCATCATTCTACAGCAAATGGGTCTCCCAGCAAAAATAAGGGAAGCAGCACTACAAAGGGCCCTAGGCAGATAAGCACCTGGCAGCATTCATCTGAAAGGAGCTGAAGAAAGCAACCTAGAGGTGCCAAAAAGTTCCAGCCTTGTTGATTCCAGCCCAACATTAGGTAAGCTGTCAGAATCCTATAGCCTCCAACTGCCAACCAGGAGGAGATCCCAAAGCCTAGGTGGTCAAGCAGGCAAATGCCAACAGCTGTATCTCTGAGTGCCTCAGTGAGGGTGCGGTAACTGGTGGAAACCAGCTCAGAAAACAACCAGGTGACTCGGCATTCTACAGCAAAGAAGTCTCCCAGTACCTCAACAGAAATAAGGGAGGCAGCAGTACAAGGGGCCCCAGGCAGATAAACACCCGGCAACACTTATTTAAAAGGAGCTAAACAAAGCTAAAGGAAAGGAAAAACAGGCAACCTAGATTTACCTGAAAGTCCCAGCCTTGCTGATTCCAGCCCAACACCAGATAAGCTGCCGGAAATCTACAGCCTCCAATTGCCAACATAAGAGGCCCCAGCTCCCAAAGCCAGTGACTAAGACCTAGGATCCCAACACAAGAACCTTGGGTCAGTGCCCTCTGCTTCCCAGCAGGACAGCTTAATCTCTGTAAAGGCCAGGGAATAAAGAAACACCATGAGTAAAAAGAAACATATGATAGATTCTTATTATGAGAAGAGTGAAGATCAAGACAGAAATTCTGAAGAGGACAACACTGTCATCAAACCCACATCTGCAACATCAAAAGGGAATATGAACTGGTCTGAAGCCCAAAAAGCCTTCTTAGAAGAACTCAAGAAGGATTTTAAAAGTCAAATGAGAGAGGTAGAGGAGTCCTTTAAAAGTACAATCGGCCAATTGGAAAAAAAAAGTACACTGAAGAAAACAAGTCCCTAAAACACACAATTGGCCAACTGGAAAAAAAGTGCAATGAAGAAAATAAATACCTTAAAAATATTGACCAATTGGAGAAGAAAGTACAAAATATAACAGAAAAAAAATGTTAAAAATTAGAATTGAACAAATGGAAACCAATGACTCCATGAGAGAGCAAGAATCAGTCAAACAGAAACAAAAAAATGAAAAAATAGATGAAAACATAAAATACCTCATGGGTAAAACAACTGACCTGGAAAATCAATCCAGGAGAGACAATTTAAAAATTATAGGCCTACCTGAATGTCATGATGAAAAAAATTGTTTTTTTTAAAAAGAGGATTTTTTTAAAAGAGTCTGAAAACTCAAGCCAGAAAGCTTGACTCCCTGAGAAGATTCTAAAATGGTTCATTAAAGAAATGATTGGTGACTATCTAAAAAGGAAGCTGTGATTATAAGGAGCCAGCTTGTTTTCATCAGGAGCAGATAATGCGAGACCAACCTCCTTTTCTTTATTGGCAAGATTGCTAAGCTAGTAGATAAGAGGATTGCTTCAATATTGTTTACCCAGATTTAAGCATTTAAGAAAGTAGCATACCATACTTGGGGAAAAGATGGAATTAAGGTGGGCTAGATAACAATAGATAGATTAAGAATTGATTGAGTCAATTCAACAAGTATTTATTAAACTGTGGGTTGTAAACTGTACTAAGCACTGGGGATAAAGGAGAGGCAATAGATGTAAAGGCTGATACTATAAGCAAACTGAGAGAGCAAGGAATAGTTTACCTGTCAGATCTATGGAGAACAGAAGAATTCATGCCCAAACAGGAGATAGAGAACATTACAAAAAGCAAAATAGATAATTTTGATTACATTAAATTGAAAAGTTTTTGCACAAACAAAGCCAATGCAACTAAGATTAGAAGGAAGGTAGAAAATTGGGAAAGAATTTTTACAACCAGTCTCTCTGATAAGGGCCTCATTTATAAAATATATAGAGAATTAAGTCAAATTTATAAGAATACAAGCCATTCCCCAATTGGTAAATGGTCAAAGAATATGAACAGACAGTTCTCAGATGAAGAAATTAAAGCTATCTGTAGTCATATGAAAAAATGCTCTAAATCACTATTGATAAGAGAAATGCAAATCAAAACAACTCTGAGGTACCACATCACACCTATCAGAATGGCCAACATGACAAAACAGGAAAATGATAGATGTTGGAGAAGATGTGGGAAAACTGGAACACTAATGCATTGTTGGTGGAGTTGTGAAATGATCCAACCATTTTGGAGAGCAATTTGGAACTATGCCCAAAGGGCTATCAAACTGTGCATACACTTTGACCCAACAATAGCACTTCTAGGGCTGTATCCCAGAGAGATCACACAAATTAGAAAAGAACCTACATGTACCAAAATATTCACAGCAGCTCTTTTTGTGGTGGCAAAGAATTGGAAATTGAGAGGATGCCCATCAATTGGGGAATGGCTGAACAAGTTGTGGTATATGAATGTGATGGAATACTGTTATGCTATGAGAAATGATGAACAGGCTGACTTCAGAAAAACCTGGAAAGACTTGTATGGTCTGATGCTGAGTGAAGTGAGCAGAACCAAGAGAACGTTGTACACAATAACAGCGATGTTGTGAGATGACTAATGTTGATAAACTTAACCCTTCCTGGCAGTACGAGGATCTAAGACATCTGCAGAGGCCTTGTGATGGAAAATGCTATCCACACCCAAATAAAGAGCTATGGAAGCCAAATTGTTATTTTTTTTCTCTTCTATTGAGTTTTGTTTCCTCTTTTTTATGGTTCCTCCTATTGGTTTTAATTTCTACTTACAACATCACTAATGTGAAAATATGTTTAATATGAATGTAAATGTATAGCCTATATCAGATTGTGTGCTGTCTTGGTGAGGGTGGTGGGGAGGAAGGGGGAGAAAAATTTTAAACTCAAAAGCATATGGAAGTGATTATTGATAAATCAAAAAATTAATAAAGAAAAATAAAATTAAAAAAATTATTGGACTATCTCAAAACCATGATCAATAAAAGAGCCTAGACATCATCTTTCAAGAAATTATCCAGGAAAACTGCCCTGATATTTTAGAACCAGAGGGCAAAATAGAAATTGAAAGAATCCACTGATCACTGCCTGAAAGAGATCCCCAAAGGAAGACTCCTAGGAATATTGTAGCTAAATGCCAGAGTTCCCTGGTCAAGGAGAAAATATTACAAGCAGGCAGAAAGAAACAATTCAATTATGGTGGAAATACAATTAGCATAACACAAGATTTAGCTGCTTCTACTTTAAGGGACCGCAGGGTGTGGAATATAATATTCCAGAGGGCAAAGGAGATAGGATTACAACCAAGAATCACCTACCCAGGAAAACTGAGTATAATCCTGCAGGGGAAAAAATGGTCATTCAGTGAAATAGAGGACTTTCAAGCATTCTTGATGAAAAGACCAGAGCTGAATAGAAAATTTGATTTTCAAATACAAGACTCAGGTGGAACATGAAGAGGTAAACAGGAAAGAGAAATCATAAGAGACTCATTATGGTTGAACTGTTTACATTCCTGCATGGAAAGATGATATTTGTAACTCATGAGACCTTTGTCAGTATTAGGGTAGTTGGAGGGGAAAAATTATATGTACGTATATATAGATATAGACAGATAAATAGATAGATAGAGGGCACAGGGTGGGTTGAAAGTGAAAGGGTCATATCTGAAGAATAAATTTAAGGGGTGAGAGAGGATTATACTAGGAGAAGGAGAAAGGGAGAGGTAGAATGGGGTAAATTATCTCACAAAAAAAACAGAAAAGAAAAGGCTCTTACAGTGGAGGGGAAACAGCGGAAGGTGAGAGGCAATGAGTGAATCTTATTCTCATAGAATTTGACTTAAGTAGGGAATAACATACACACTCAATTGGGTATGGAAATCTGTCTTACCCTATAGGAAAATGGGGCAGGAGGAAGGGGACAAGAGAGTAGGGGGATGATAGAGAAGAGGGCAGATTGGGAAAGGGGTAATCAGAAGCAAGTACTTCTGAGGAGGGTCAGGGTCAAAAGAAAGAATAGAATAAATGGGGGGGATAGGATTAAGGGAAATAGAGTTAGTTTTTCACAGCATGTCTACTATGGAAGTGTTTTGCATAACTGCACATATATAACCTATATTTAGTTGCTTGCCTTATAAATGAGGGTGGGTGGGGATGGAGGAAGGGAGAAAATTTGGAACCCAAAGTTTAAAAATACATGTTTAAAAAGTGTTTTCACATGCAACTAGGAAATAAGAAATACAGGAAATGGGGTACAGAAATCCATCCTGCCCTATAGGAAAATTGAAGGGGAAGAGGATAAGAGAAGGGGGGGGAGAGATAGGAGGGAAGGCAGACTAGGGGAAGGGGTATTCAGAAGGCATGCCATCTTGGGGTGGGGGGAGGGGTGAGATGGGGTGAAAATTTGGAACTCAAAATCTTGTGGAAGTAAATGTTAAAAACAAAAAAAAAATTACCATAATAAAAATATATTATGTTATGGAAATGCTTGTTTGATCTCATAAATTAAGAATAAAATAAATAAAAAAAATAAAAATAGATTGTCTAGTGTTTTATAGGAAGCAATATCCAATAAGGGAAGAAATAATAAAGCCAATGGTCTCATATGACTATATTCATGTGTGCTAAGTATGTCATAAACAATTAGAGATGTTAGTAGCATTGGTAAATATGATTCTCCTATTGTGGAGCATTAGGAGGAACATGAGAAGGAGAAAATACTTCTAGCTGACCTGTCAAACCTGTGGGAAAAAGTCTCTAGGTTAATCTCTTTGTATATTTCCATGCCTAACCTAGCTGTAGACCATGCTCATGGGAAAAGTAGAGACAAAAGAGAGATAAGAGTTCTGGAATTTCTCATGTCAGGAAAATTATACATCTACAAGGAAGCAAATTAGACCACATAGACATTTTAGTGTAAAGAACTTTGGATTTTGAGTGAAAAAATTGTTTCAATACTATATCTGTCATTTATTGCCTTTTTTTTCTGCTTTGGGCAAGTCACTTACTCTTTTTAAGCCTCAGTTTATTCAGTATTTAATATGATCAGGATGCGCTAGATTTCTAAAATCTTCATGAATTCTAAATTTTATAAAAATCATGATATCACTGAGACTTAGAGTGATGTGGTTTCTATCTGTAACAGAAGGTAAATCTAATTAAAAAGTGAAAAAGTCTCCTCCCACCCCTGCACAGTGTGCCATATTCATAACTTATTTTGCAAACACATTATCTATTTCCAGTTTCTGGCTGTATGATCCGTAGCATTCTCCCACCATATCACTCTTTGTTTCGCTCCCTCCACTGGTTATTACCTAGCTGCTCTCAAGCTTGCTCCCAATTGTGAATTTCATTACAAGACTACATCTTCTAGATTTTATCTGTTTTTCCTTTGAGGGAGGTATGATCTCTTTCATGTCAATTATTCCTTCACCGATACCTCTTGCCACTCCTTCATGGATAACTTCTTTCAAAGTCAAAGGAACATTTTTACTTCTCTTTTTTCTTTTTAAGTTAGATTTAGCTATTTATTTTTTTCCTTTTTTTGTGAGTCACATTCTTGAGGTTAAGAAGCTTTTATTCCATATTACAAAATGAGCATTTACAAAAGTACCAAACCCACATGCATCAAAGAATAATGTCCAACTCCATATGTAGTACACTTGGCAAGGATTAGCTTACTAGATGAAATGAGGGCAAAAAACCCTTAGGGAGGCAGATGTATGAGAGTGGTGACAAAAGGATATCAAGCAGTAGGAACATTCTTTCTCATCAGGATAAACCACAGATCAGTATTTGACTAAAACCAATGGGTATGAAAAAAGATAGGATGTGACGTTGTGGTTAAGTTGTGGAAAATGAGGTACCACTGGCTGTGATCTAATTGCTGCAACAAAATGGTTGGAGGAGGAATTTAGTTTCCCTGATATTATGAACACAGTAACAAAAGAACTCAAACTCATTTCCAGGGGCTTAAATTACTCCAGTCAGGAGCTACAGAATGGGAGGCCCTGTGCTGTGCCCATCTCACAAAGGCATCCCCAAGCTATATAAGGAATGTTAAATAAGTGAACACATTACGTTCGGCTACACAGTGCATGGCTTTCATGATGCTTTATTCCAGATGCATGTTGAAAAGATGTTCTCACATTCTCAAGTGATACCTGAAGCTCTACTTTTTCTTTAGGTGCCATCCAGCAGTGATCACTCCCTCCACCTGCAGAAGAAGCTTTCAGAGCTGATCACCTGTCTCTGGATGTTTCTCAGCCCATTTGTGCTCTAGGATCTTCTATAAGAAGTATTCCTGGGGATTCATCTCACAGACATTTCCAAGAACAGTTTTCCTTGCAAAGTATTATCCCTAAAGTCACCTCTAAGTTGAAACTTGATAAGAAACAG
>NW_020944751.1:0-3006 GCF_900497805.2 Vombatus ursinus | reverse complement strand
TCACTTAGGGCAGCTCTCATTGCTAGAAAGTTTTTGCTGACACCTGGCCTGGATTGGGACTCTTTTTTTGGCAAGGCAATTGGGGTTAAGTGACTTGATCAGGGTCACACAGCTTGTAAGTGTCAAGTGTCTGGTCTGAGACTGGGTTTGAACTCAGGTGCTCCTGAATCCCTGGCTGATGCTCTATCCACTGTGCCACGTAGCTGCCCCAGGATTGGGACTCTTTACAACTATTTGTGATGTGATCTCACCCCACCTCCTATCCCTGAATATTATAGGACCTTATATACTGCTTTAAAGTTTACAAAATGCTTTAAAACTGAAATGATCTCATTTCAGTCTTAAGAGATGCATCCCTAGGGACCAGAGAAGAGAAAATGGTGCAGGTGTGTAGGACTCTGTGGCTTTGGCACAAATCTCTACCCTTTGATTAAGTTTATCTTGCCTGTAGGCAGTACTGCTGGTTCCTGGAATCTTGTTAGTTGTAGGTGGGGAGTTTGCACGATGAGGGGGACATGTGAAGGTGGTTCTGGGACATGCCCCCTGGCACCAATGTAGCCCCTGTGGCAGGTTTACTGGTGTAAGAAGAACAGTGATGCCCTGTGTAAGCACACATCTGGAACAGAATATATGATATAGAATGCCTAAAAAGCATAGTGATTACCCTAATGCAGCCTCTATGCAGAGCATGTAACTTTCTCAGAGCACATCCCCATTCATCCTCTCACTGGCTCAGGAGGACAGGTACAGGCAGTCCATGGAATGTTCTTGGCTGGGTGTTCTGGGCTACCTGGGAGGGAGAGTGGCAATGTATGGCACAAAGTTCGGGGAGTTGAACTCAACTGATCCCTTCTTCCCTCGAATAGGCCCACTCATTATCCCTTCTGAGCAGCATATCAGGGAAAGCAAAATGGGTTAAGGACCTGAGGGTATGTGGGAGAGGATCATGGTCCTGAGGGTCATTGCAGAGGTATTTCTGGATGTAGGTGAGGAGGAATGCAAAGACAGCTGTTCTATGAAGCCAATGATTGGAGTTGGAATAAAGAGCAGAAGGGACCAAAGGACCTTTCACAAGGTTTTGGTTGTAGTGAGGAACTTGAAGGAGAGAAGACACAAATCACTCCCTCCCAAGTTTCCAGAATTTAGAGGTGCTCCTCTATGTGGTAGCTGAGACCTGGAAACAAAGTGGATACCCATCATTTGGGAATGGGATGAAAAAGTGGTATATAGGAATATGAATGGAATAGTCTGACCTCATCATTTCCCTGAAATTGATCTCTCCACTGGGACAATCATCTCTTAACTGACAAGTCTCATGGCCTTCTCTCATCCCCCACCATTCTTGACCTCTCTGCTGCCTTTGACGTTGTTGATCACCCTCATCTCCTGGATACTCCCTTCTCTCTCAGGTGTCATGCCAGTGTTCTCTCTTAATTCTCATCTTACTTGACTATGCCTGACCAGTCTGAATGACTGAATCTTCACTCAGGTCATGCCCATGAACTGTGGGTATTCCTCAAGCTTCTGTCTGATCATTCTTTTCTTAATCTATGTACTGGAAAAGAATCCTTCTGTGAGTCCATGTAGGCCTTCTGCCAGAAGGAGCTCTGCTTGTGCCCCATCATACCTCCACAGGTATGGTTTCAGTAACTGTGTAGGTTGTTGTTTGAATTTCTCCTATAACCTTCATTTATTAAATGTCTACTATAGTTTTAAATGCTGAGGATAAAAAGAAAGGAAAAAGATATTTGTGCTTTCAAGGAGCCCACAGTCTGTTTGGAGAGACAACATACGAATAGCTATGCACAAGAAAGCTAAAAGCAGAATGAATTAGAAATAATCAACAAAAGGAATGCACTAAAATTAAGAGGGTTTAGGAAACTCTTCCTATAGAAGGTGAGATATTGTTTGAGACTTCAGGGAAGCCAGGAGAAGCAGATGTATTCCAGTCCTGGGGGAACAGTCATTGAAAAGGAATGGGAGTTGGGAGATTCTAATGTCATGTGACAGAACCAGAAAGGAGGCGAGTGCCAGTGGATGTCATAGCATGTGAGAGGTGAGTGTCAGGTCTTATAGGACTGGAAGGGTAAAGAGGGCTGTTTAGGAAGGGCCTTGAATACCAAACAAAGGATTTTACATTTGATGTGGTAAGTGGTTGGGAGCCATGGAAGTTTATTGAGTAAGGAGAAGGGTGACAGCATCAGAAGTGTGCTTTTAGAAGATTACTGAGAGCAGGAAGAATTGGAGTTGAGAGACATGAAGCAGGGAGGCTAACTTATTGCAGTAACCCAGGTGTTAAGTGCTGAGGCACTGCACCAGGATGTTGTCAGTGCCAGAAGAGAGAATTGGGCATTCAAAAGATCTTAGGAAGGGGGAAATGGACAGATCTTGTCAACAGATTGGATACGAGGAGGTGAGAGAGTGTCAGAAATCTGGGATGACCTCCAACTTGCAAGCCTGGGTGATCTGGGTGATGTTGACAATATTGGGCTGCCCTTAACAGTTATAGGCTAAATAGGAAGGAGGGATGGTTTTTTTTGGGGGGGGAGGTAAGATAATGAGTTCATTGTTGGACATGCTGAATTCAAGATGTCTACAGAATATCCAATTGAAGATGTCTCATAGACAGTTGGAGATGTGAGGCTGGCTGTGTGCAGAGAGGTTAGGACTAGATAATTGGATTGTTGAATCATCAAGCTACCCAAACTCCAACCCTTCTGTGGTCAAAGTCCTATACCTGCCCCTGGTATGTGGTAATAGCATAAAGTAGAAACTCCTTTTCTTCTATGGCAGTTTTCCAGGTTTCACCTACTCCTCCTCATAGCCATTCTCCTTTATTGTTGTTGTTCAGTCATTCAATCATGTCTAACTCTTTTTGACCCCTTGGACCACAACATGCTAGGCCCTTCTTTCTTCCACTATCTCCTGAAGTCTGCCATAGTTCATGTTCATTGTTTGTATGACACTATTTATCCATCTTATCCTCTTCCATTTCCTTTTCCTTTT
>NW_020944750.1:0-8639 GCF_900497805.2 Vombatus ursinus | reverse complement strand
GGTGCCATCATTGGTGCGGGATAGAATCCACCTATGTGGCGTGGGGCGGTAGGGGTTACAGACTGCGGGATATTCCTTATAAGCAAACAGGAGAAGCGAAAGAATCAAGTTTTGGAGAGCCGGAGCCTTAGATCTGACACCGCCTCTGCTTTCCATTTCGCGGGCTCAGGAGCCGGAGTCTTCTTGACGTGTGACCGATGTATCCAAGCCTTTCGACCCGCGACTTTCACGGCCGATGGGTTGCAGAGGATCACTTGGTAGGGCCCAGTCCACCGCGGTTCCAGAGCCGATCCGGCAGGCAGTTTGCAGGTGAGGACCCAGTCTCCAGGTGTCAAGGCCTCCGAGGTAGCGGCAGGATCCGAACTTCTCCCCGCAGCCTTCAGGACCGATCGTACCACGTCTTGGACCCCCCGGAGTGCCTAAAAGGACTTAAGAAGAGTGGGGTTAGTAAAATCCGGGGCTGGGGTCGCCCCCGTTACCTTTCGTAGGACAGGTGGGGGTGCCCCATAAAGAATCTCGTACGGGGAGAGAGAGAGAGTGGAAGAGTTAGGAGTACACCTAGCCCGAAGGAGAGCAAAAGGGAGGAGGCTAACCCAGTTATCGCCAGTTTCCAGTTTGAGCTTAGCAATGTGCTCCTTCAAAGTCCTATTCATCCTTTCTACTTGCCCTGAACTCTGAGGCCAGTACGCACAATGTAGCTTCCACTTCAGTCCCAGCATCTTGGATAAATTCTGAATTGTTGCAGATACGAATGACGGCCCATTGTCGGACCCTATTGAAGCTGGCAAGCCGAATCTGGGAATGATTTCAAAGAACAGTTTTTTTGCAACTACCGTGGCAGTTTCGGCTTTTACTGGGAACGCTTCTGGCCACCCGGAGAACATGTCTATGAATACAAGGAGGAATTGGTACCACCCCTGTCCAGGTCCCATATCGGTGAAATCAACTTCCCAGTGATCCCCGGGGAAGGTCCCCCGCGGTCTATCAGCCAGCACCCTCGTCGCCGGCCGGGGGTTGATCTTTGCACATGTACTGCATCTCCTGGCCGCCTCCTCAGCTGCCTGTTTCATCCCTGGGCTGTAGAAATGCCTACTCACCAGGTCGTAGAGCCTGGTTCCGCCTAAATGGGTGAGGTCATGGAGGGTCATCAATAGAGGGGGCAGGAGGGCTTTGGGCAGGATTAACAGACCGTTCGGGTGTCTTCTCCATCCCCCCTTTTCAGGCACGCCATCCGGATTGCCGGACTGGTAAGAAGGTCGTGCGGGCAATAAGTTTTCCGTCTGGACAGCTAAGGCGGGGAGAGGCGTCCTCCTTGCGGCCGCACTGGCGGCTCTATCTGCAGCTGCATTTCCCTGCGACTGGGGGTCCGTCCCACGGGTGTGAGCTGGGACATGGATGACTGCCACCTCTTTGGGAAGCCAGACAGCATCCAAGAGATCCTGAATCTGCCTCTTATTCCTGATCTCCTTCCCTGCTGAAGTTAGCAGGCCGCGCTGCTGGTACACAAATCCGTGAACATGGACAGTCGCGAATGCATACCTGCTGTCAGTGTAGATATTGACTCTCTTGCCCTTCGCGAGCCGGAGTGCCTGCGTCAAGGCAACCAGCTCTGCCCGCTGGGCAGAAGAACCAGGCGGCAGGGCTGCGTCCCAGAGGGTCTCGGTCGGGGTCACCACTGTGGCCCCGGCCCTCCGAATCCCATCCTCCACGAAGCTGCTGCCATCTGTGAAGAGGATCATGTCAGGGCTGGTCATAGGTACATCGGTAAGGCCGGGCCGGGAGGTGTGGATGGCGTCAAGGACGTCCAGGCAATCATGCAGCGGTGATGCCGGCGGGGAGTTGGGAAGCAGCATAGCGGGGTTCAAGGTCACGGGCGCAGAGAAGGTTATGCGGGTTGGATCTAACAGGAGGGACTGGTAGTGAGTCAGACGAGAATTAGAGATCCACCGAGTGGGAGGGGTGTGCAGCAACTGCTCCAGGTGGTGAGATGCAGAAATCTCAAGGGGCTGGCTGAAGGTCAGCTTTGTTGCCTCCCTGACCAGGGTCGCAACAGCCGCAACGGTTCGAAGACATGTAGGCCACCCAGCAGCGACCAAGTCAAGCTGCTTGGAAAGATAGGCCACTGGGCGATTCCAGGGCCCCAAAGGCTGGGTTAGCACTCCCTTGGCCACTGCCTGAGATTCTGAGACATAGAGGCGGAACGGCTTAGTCAGGTCCGGCAGGGCAAGAGCGGGGGTGCTAGCTAACACTCCGCACAGTTTGTTAAAAGCCTCCTCCTGCCTTGGTCCCCACAGGAACTTGGCGGGCTCACCTGACAGTGCCTCATACAGTGGTTTAGCGATTTCCGCAAATCCTAAGATCCACAGTCGGCAGTACCCGGCCATTCCCAAAAATTCACGGAGCCCGCGGCGGGTTGCTGGGGCCAGCATGCCCAGGATAGCTGACACACGTTCCCGCGAAAGCAGCCTTTGTCCGGACTGCAGGGTGAATCCTAGATAGATAACAGATTGTAAGCACAGCTGGGCTTTCTTACCCGAAACCCGATAGCCCGACTTGTCCAATAGCTGCAGGAGGTGCAGCGTAGCATCTCGGCAGGTCGTCTCGGATGAAGCGGCCAACAACAGGTCATCCACATACTGGAGGAGTGTGACCTCGGGGTAGGACACACGAAACTTGGCTAGGTCCGAGGCCAGGGCTGAGCCAAAAAGAGTAGGAGAGTTCTTGTACCCTTGAGGCAATCGAGTCCAGGTTAGTTGGGAGGACGTTCCAGTTGAGGGGTCGGTCCATGTGAAAGCGAATATAGGCTGGCTGATAGGGGCCAGCGGAATGGAAAAGAAAGCGTCCTTCAAGTCCAAGACAGTGTACCACGTGTGGGTTGGAGTCAAAGAGGACAACAAGGTATACAGATTAGGCACAGTGGGATGGACCGTCTCCACCCTGGCATTCACCTCCCGCAAGTCCTGGACTGGGCGAAAATCTCCGGATCCGGGCTTACGGACCGGCAACAGGGGAGTGTTCCAAGGACTTTGACATGGCCGTAGTATGCCAGCCTGAAGAAGTCGGTCGATATGGGGTTTGATTCCCAGAAGAGCAGGCCAGGATACCTGATACTGTTGGACCCGCACAGGAGTAGCAGTAGACAGGAGTTGGACCACCACAGGGGCCTGGTGGGCAGCTAGCCCAAAAGGGTTTAACTCAGCCCACACTCCTGGCACTAAACTCCTGTACTGACTCAGCAGTGGGGACGGGGCATCAACCGACGGCCACCCGGGAGAAAGGAGGCGGGACTCCTCGGAGAGGGGACAGGTCAAGACGAGCTGGGGCACACTGACCCCCAGGGTGGGAGTAGGTCCCTTAAAAGAAATTACAGCTTGGAGTTTATGCAAGAGGTCTCGACCCAGGAGGGGGTAGGGACAGGCGGGCATGACCAGAAAAGAGTGAGACACCTAGCCTTCCCCTAGCCAGACCTCACGGGCGGTGGTGAAAGGCACTGCTTAGATACGGCCTGTAGCCCCCTGGACCTGTATTTTAGAGGAGGACAGGGGACCTAGTGGAGAGTTCAGAACTGATGCAGCCGCCCCTGAGTCTACGAGGAAAGAGATTGGCCGACCCCCAACAGTGAGTGTCACCCTTGGCTCCAGGGGGTCCAGGGTCATAGTAGACTTGGAGACAGGGCACCCCTAATCATCCATGTCCAAGGTTAGGACCGGCTCTGGTTTAGTCTTTTGCTGCCGATTTGGGCATTCAGACTTCCAGTGGCCAGTAGCTTTGCAATATGCACATTGGTCTCGGCCTAGGGGGGGCCTGCCCGTATTTCTCCCTCGAGGCCGGGGACCAGGCCTTCCCCCTTTCCCGCTTTGCCTGTCCCCCGGGATTTGTGCCAGAGCTGCCACGACTGCCCGTGTCATGGAGCGTGCCTGTTTTTCTTGCAGTTCCTCCCGGGAGTCATAAACCCGCTTGGCTACTTCCATGAGTTCAGTAAGAGTCTTACCCTCGAATCCATCCAATTTTTGCAGTTTTCGCCGGATGTCAGGAGCCGAATTAGACACAAAGTCTATCACCACTGCTCTCCGGTTGTTAGGATCCTCTGGGTCAATGGGGGTATAGGTGCGGTAGGCCTCATACAATCTTTCCAAATAAGCAGCTGGAGATTCACTTTTCCCTTGCCTGATCTCACTAACCTTAGACATATTGGTGGGTTTCCGCGCTGCTGCCCTCAACCCCCCTAACAGTAACTGGCGATACCTGTCCAAAGCCTCTCGCCCTCAATCAGAATTTGGGTCCCAGTCAGGGCGACTTTCGGGAAAAACATGATTCCGGCGGCCCGGATCAGTTGAGGGACGGCCGTTGGGGTCCATAACCCTTTTCCTGGCTTCCAATATGATCTTATCACGCTCCTCAGTGGTGAAAAGAACCCGCAGGAGCTGCTGACAGTCATCCCAAGTAGGCTGATGTGTATAGAAGACTGTCTCCAAAAGGGAAATCAGACTTTGGGGCTTGTCTGAAAAGGACGGATTCTGTTGTTTCCAATTGTATAAATCACTGGTTGAAAAGGGGACATAGACCATGAAGGGTCTCCCCGACTCCCCAGGGGTCGTAGGGACCTGTCGCAGGGGAAAGGCAGATACAGTGGAGTCGGGGGAAAACCCGGACCCGGAGGAGCCGTAAGGTGTCCCTGTTCGAGTATGAGGAGGACTTGTCAGAGGTGGGGCCGAAGGGTGGCTCGACCCCTGAACAGGATATGGTGGGGGTCGAGGCTCAGCCGGGTCCAGGGGGTCAGGATCAGAAGGGGGTAAGACCTTGGCTCCTACTTGCGTAGTCCCGGGAACCTTTTGGCCGGATGTTGGCCCCGAGTGCACCCCGACTTTGGACAAAGCTTGAACCCGGAGTGGCTTTGATGGGGGTTTAAAATCTATCCATGCAGTTATATATGGGATCTGATCGGGATGGCCAGGGGTCCCATAAGCAATCTTCCTGACCCTCCCAGTAATGGTCATGTCAAATGTCCCTTCCGGGGGCCACCCAACCCCAAATGTAGGCCATTCTTGTTGACAAAAAGTGGACAAATTTTCTTTGGTAACCTGAAACCTATATCCCTTGGCAATACGCCGAAACTGTTTAAAATTCTGTAGGACAACTGAGAGAGGGGTCCCCGGTGTGGGGCTTGACGGCCCCTGACCCATCACGGACGGGAAGAGGCGAATCAATTAGGACAATCACAGACGGATAAAACATATAAGACAGACATAAACAGTTAAGGCAACACTCCAGACATTAACATGCGGCGCCAGACTACAGATAATCAGGACTCTCACACGGCGTCCCATGGAGGTCAGTAAGGGCGTTACAGCTGCGTCCAGCCAGGCCACTTACTTCCGTTGAGTACTCACCGATCAGACTGAGACCAGAGCGCTCGGTGCCCAATTAAGAAATTTAGAGGAAGAATACGGGGCGGGCTGGTTCGCATGAGATAAGTCAGTGTTCGGGGCCGGGGCACATCTTCCCGGTGGCCATCCCCTGAACACGTCCCACCCCGGCCTTCCAGCAACGCCAAAGCAGCTGGCCCAAAGGGCGATCTCGGTGGGACCTCCAAATGAACTGGACGCCCGAGAGAAATCAGAGCATCACATCTAATTGACATTAATTGAGAGCGCGTTTATTTGAGCCGGCCGGCGACGTTCCCCAGGCGTGCATCCCAGGGACCGTGCCACCGAGGGTTTCACTGAAATATTTATACTGTCTGGTTACAAAACAGGGTTACAAAACAGGGTCCGGTGGGGTGCCGGGAAGAGGACAGGGTCCGGTGGGGTGCCGGGAAGAGGACAGGGTCCGGTGGGGTGCCGGGAAGCCAAATCAGGTTATTTACAGAACAGGATGTTGCACCCAGGCTGTTGCACAGCCGTTAGGGGAAGCTGAGCCAGAGGGCATGGGGCATGGTGCCCCTGGGCCCCTAACGGAGGGTCTATCACAGCTATTTCTCTGCTGCCTACAAAAAAAAACATGTTTCACCCATCCTCAAAAAATTCTCATTTGGTCTGTTCACCTCAAATAGCTCTCTGAAAGCTTATTAGTGCCGTGGCCCACCATTGCCATCATATGGGTCTTGAGTGTGAAGAGTAGTTGACTTCCTGTTGATTTAGCATTTAGCATTCCTCCCCATCCCACCCCATGTAGATGGCTCTCATTGAGAGCACCCGTGGCCCTATCAGACCCAACTTTGCTATTATCCCCCCAAAACTGTTCTTCCTCTATCAAATTGTTTTGGGAGTTTAGTCAACCCATCTATGAACAAAGGTGACCGTAAATTGAAAAAATGATATTAAATGTTTAAAAATCCATTGTAGGGTTAAACTCCTTGAGAAGGCTATCTACAACTAGTGCCTCTAACTTCCTTTCCTGTCATTCTCATTAAACTGCTCCCTCCAAAGTTACCAATGATCTCTTAATTGCCAAATCCAACGACCTTTCTTCAATCTTCATCCTTCTTGACCTCTCTGTAGCCTAACCCTACCACTCTATTATGCCAGGTCTCCATGACCTATGCAAGGAAATAGCAGTGGCATTTAAGAAGGAGACATTCAGGAAAATCAGTTAGAAGTGACCAGTGATATACAAGAGAAATACCTGTTAGAGATAATCTGAAACTGTACTTGAACATATGACATTTTCTGTCTTCGTGATGCCTTTAAATATTTCCTTAAATCATCTTGGAGTAGACACATGTCTGAGGGCAAGAGGAGTACTATGTTACTTTGGACATTACTCTCTCTCTAAACTAGAAAATATTGGATATTAGATTAATGTGAAATTAAATAAAAATTGTTTCTGGCAAACTTGTGCCTAAGATGCTAAGTACCATACCAATCTTTTTTTCTTCAACACCATATAACTTTTTTGTTTGTTTGCTTTTTGTTTTTGGTGAGCCAATCAGGGTTAAGTGACTTGCCCAGGGTCACACAGCTAGTAAGTGTCAACTGTCTGAGGTCACATTTGAACTCAGACTCTAACTCCAAGGCACAGCTTTATCCACTGCACCATCTAGCTGCCCCAATACCATATAACTTTTTTAAAAATATTTTTAAATTCATTTCATTAAATATTTCCTAATTACATGTGATTTTTAAAAAAATTTTGAGTTCCAAATTCCCTTTCTCCCACTCCTTAAGAAGGCAAGCAATATATCAGTTAATACAGATACCATATAACTTTTAATGAAAGAAAGTTTATTCAACAGTGGCATTATAAAGGACATTTCATCAAAGAGTGAATGTTGGTTCCTTTAGATGTAGCTCCCCTCATCTCTGTATTTGTCTAAATGACAAGCTTGGTCAAAAGGATGTGTTGACTTACATAGCAGTGTCAATGAAGTTCAAAAAACCTGATTAATTCCTAACTATTCATGATCTGGACTTTTATGCCTTAAATGATAAAGAAGCTAATTCAACGGTTTCAGCCTTAGACTCCTTGGCCAATTAAAACTTGAGGATAATTTCATTTTATTTTAAAGGAAAAACTAGCCCATGTGGCAGGGACCTCCCAGTTTTCTTAATCTATCAAACATGAATTTCTAGCCATTTAATAGAGACAACTGCCATGGGTTCCAACCAGTGTAGTAATAGATGTAGCTCCTATTGATGTGGTTTAGGGGTTGAGGGGTTCTGGGACCCCAAAATCACAACACTTGGGTCCTGCCTGAAAGAATTTGACCCAAGCCTTCTTTCAGCCAAAGACAAGGTTTATTAGAACATCCGTCATATTGGTCAGATTCTTAAGGAGTCAAAACATGAGTAAGCAGTGGCTAGATTATAAGAATCCCAGCCTTGGCTAGATTTTAAGAATCTAAGCAGTGGCTAGATTTTAGGAATCTGAGCATCTTAATGGAGATAAGATGGACCTTATATACAGAAAGCCTGTGGGAGGGACCTAGGAGTGGCCAGTAAGCTGGGGTGAACAGAACTCCTGGGACCTGGACCTCATGGCCAAGGGAGAATGGAGCCCAGCTAGGATTAAGGGTGGGAAATGGCCAGGGGCCATACATGGGGAGGTAAGACAATGGAGGGGAGATTGAGTGCAGCCACAATGAAAGGCCAGTTGATGGGATTATAGCCTTAGGCAAATGCCAAGAGGTTTGGCCATGTGGGAAAGTCCAGGGTTTTTCCTTTCTGGAACCCAGATCCCAACCCCATCACTACCACATCTTATTCCTTGGTGGCAAGGTCCTAAAGGTATTCTACATTTTTTTTAGAATAGTCTAGACTGGAGTATTCTAGCATCCAGCATTTTCATGACCTTCGTTGTTGTTGTTTAGTCATTTCCAGTCATGTCTGACTCTTTATGATGCCATTTGGGGTTTTCTTGGCAAAGATACTAGAGTAATTTGCCATTTCCTTCTCCAGCTAATTTTACAGATGAGGACTCTAAGGCAAATAGGGTTAAGTGACTTGCCCAGATTTGAACTTAGGTCTTCCTGAGTCCAGGTGCAGGACTGCTCCACCTCACTGTCCTGTTTCATGACCTCAGGGCCATTAATAACAGTATAAGTTAACCTCGACATCGGGAATGTGAGCAACCTGAGAGCATTGGAGGAGGCACCAAAAAAGACTCTGAAGGAACAAACACCAGAAACCACAGTCTTTGCC
>NW_020944749.1:0-5298 GCF_900497805.2 Vombatus ursinus | reverse complement strand
CCCCTTTTCCCTTGCCTCTTGTCCAAGAGGACATTTTGTTATTGGGCTCTAGGCCATTCTGTTTAGAATATAAGCCATAAAATATATTGATGAGGTGAATGAGTCAGTATTAACTATTTCTACAGTTAGAGGCAGTCATAAAATGCCTAAGTACTGAAAAAAAATAACTTTTAATTTTCATTGGAAGAAAATGTTTCAGTGTGAATTGCTTCAGAGTTGCTAGCAATGAAGCCAAGGATTATATTGGGGCAAGGATTCAAAGAATCTTAACTCTAGTGTCTTTTACTAGTAATGTGAAGAGAAGGAATTGTGAAACACAGCCTCATCAGTTATGGTGAGATGGACATCCAAAAGAACATGTTTTTTTCTTTTTCAGTGAGAACATAGGCTAAAACCCCAATCACATTTGCAGAAAACTATTGTACAATGGTATATCTTGTAAGGGCATGGAAAGTAAGAAGAAAAAAAGGCAGAGTACCTAATCCACCACTGTGCTGTTTTTCCAAGATAATGAGAGATAATGGATGCCTGATTTTTGATATCACAGTCTGTATGAGACTAGCAGCTGACTTCCCTGAATTAGACTGACTTGAAAACTGGTAAGGATCTGCTATGCCAGAGATAGCAAAAGCATGACATGGATCTTCTGGTGATACAGCTGGTTCTATAAGGAGATAATATATATGTCAATAAAGAGGAGGCCATGAGGTCCATCTAGAGTTGACAGCAATGTCTTCAGAAAGGTTCCACTTCAGTCTC
This sequence comes from Vombatus ursinus, assembly GCF_900497805.2. Classification (NCBI taxonomy): domain Eukaryota; kingdom Metazoa; phylum Chordata; class Mammalia; order Diprotodontia; family Vombatidae; genus Vombatus; species Vombatus ursinus. The sequence continues at coordinate 4,539 of NW_020944749.1, read as the reverse complement.
TTTCTCACTATTTAGAAAGTTCTCCTAGGAGCTGCCCCAGTTGAACTATGCTACCTGTCCTACTTGGAGCCAAGAAAGTGGGCTTTTGCTTCTAAAAAGATCATCAAACACAGTGTTTAGACTGTAACTGTTGAAGTAACTTGTGTTTATATACACGTATGTGTATATACATATCTGTATGTATATATATTTATATATGTACATATTGTGTCATCTAGTTGCCCATATATAAAAATATATAAATAACATATGAATCTTATATTACATTATTATATTAACCTATACAATTGGGTTATAGGCATTGATTGTTGTTCATCCTCTATTCTCAAAGAGGACCCGTGATACCAGTGACACTTGCAAAAGTGAATTGGATTTAAGTGAGACAGAGCTGTGCAGTCATCAGCCCCACCCTCTGTTCCAGCTGTGAGGGACTGTCTGATGTTGGCAGCAGCCAGGTGGGTGTTGTGGCAAGATTGGGGTAGAATCTGGGTATTTGGAAGTCGAGACAAGGGCTGTGGTAGGCGGAGTTGTGGTGAACTGGGATGGGCTGGGTACGGAGAAGCCCTGAGGCAGTGGGCAGTGCTATGTGAGATAAGCTGGGTGTAAGGAAGTAGCCGGAGCATGTGCTCCTGAGGCAAGGGGCGGTGCCACGTGGGAGTGGGACAGCAGAGGACGAGTTCCCTTTGCTTAGTCCCCTCCCTATATGCAATGTCAACCCCAGACGCCTCCTTCCTGTATCCGGTCCTAGCCTCCTGCGTCACTCCCTCTCCCTTGGTGCGCTAAACTCAGACAGCCCCTTCCGGTATCTGACCCTACAATCATTGGCTAGTAGGCGGGCTGAGGAGGAGGGGCTAAGTAGGTACTGAGGAACGGTCGTGGTTGGGAGCACTCTCTCTTTGCTCCTGCTCTGTTGTTCTGGCCTTCCTGCTTGGCCTTGCTGTGATGGCTTGCTGTGATGGCCTCTGAATAAAGCTCTGGTGTTGGCAGCCTCCCGATGGGTCCATCTCTGTGTGTGTACCCGGATAGGCTCCGAAGACTGGTGAGTATGACTCTGGCAGCCTGCTCCTTATAGGAGGAGAGTACGGCGCGGCCGGCACAAGGTTGGCGCGGCCGGTACACCAGCGTCTTCAGAGTTCCAGGCAAGACATAGATGAAGACCACTGGAGGTGGCACCAGTTGCAGTGGGAGACCTTGACTTTTTTAAGCTAAGGTCTTTTCCAAGTCTCAGTGTGTTTGAGGCAACACCCATTCGGTGATTAAGGCTAGGTAAAAAATGAGGCAAAAAATGGCCTATTATGCCTTCACAAAAGAATCCATTTGGGAGGGGAAACCCTCAGAGTTTCTGTCCAGAACAGAAGGTGCCTATTACATGAGGGTAGGCCTCTATAGCTAAAACAAGTGGTAACTGAAAGGAATAACATCAGTCATTTACATCTTTGTTCTAATTAGTCAGTTCCTGAGAACAAAATCTTGCCAGTCATGTAAAATTTGCTGGATGAGGAGGGAGAAACGTATAATCCAACCTGGGGATTATATCATCTAAACTGGGATTTTGTCTAGGAGGGCAGACTTGGGTGTGAAGCATGACAATCCCTGGGCTGGTAGAGAGCAACTGGGCATCACTTTCAAGAGGAAGGAAGGTGACAAAGAAATGTAGATGGGAGGAAGGGGTAGAAATAACGTTCCTTAAGACAAGCTTTACCTCCTTCACAACTTAGCACAGGCCCATCCCTGTTTAAAATGTATCCTTGTGTCAGTACCCATGTATATTTCAGTACAGGATTTTTCCAACTGGGGCATTCCATTATGACTCTGGAGGAGCCTCTTTGGGATGGTCCCAAGAAAGATTCTTTGCTCTAAATGTTCCTCAGGGTGCTTATCTTTGATTAAGTTAAAATGGTGACATATTTAAATTTGTGTTACTTTAATAGGATTGACCTTGAAGAGGGCAAAAGAGTGGATTAAACAGGTCAGGCGTCTTTAGGAAATTTGGTGCTGTAATTGAGCAATATATGTTTTTGGTGTCCTCTACTTTCCTTTTCAGCATTCTCCCTGCGGGATGGCCAGTGCCCCAGAATACTTTCCACCCTCATTGCCACACTGCACTTTGTCCTACCCTCTCCAAATCATCTCTCTTTCACCCTTTACTCAGAGCCTTGTCAAGCCCAAAGGTTCTAACACATCCCTACTGTATCCTAGAGCAATGCTAGACTAATTAGTTCTATTACCCTAATGACTATTAATGTAATACTGTTCTCTGCCTAAGGAATTTGCAAGATGAATCCAACACGGATGATTCTAGTACTATATAATGAGTAAATGGTAAGAGTGGGGTGATACATTGAGACATTTGGGGTTTTCTGGTGCCTGTCCCTCAAATACTGATAACTTAATAATACCTTTCTACTGTTTAATCTTTTGCTCTCCATAGAACACCTTCAAAGATATTATTATCTTGTCTAATTTGATCCTCATCATACTGCTATGAGGTAGAAAGGGAAGCTATTATTACTTCCAATTTTTTCAGCTGAGGAAACTGAGGCTCAAAGGTTATAACATTTGCCCAAGGTTATATATCACATAAGAATCTTCCTACTCTGACTCTGCTTAGGTCTGACCCTATACATGGTGGTGTATTCTTTGAGGACATTCTTTTTTCATTTTTCTATGTTCCCACTTTATGAATCTTCTGTGCTCCAAATGCAAACTTTGCTTAATTAGAGTTTCATTGATTTTGCTTCTGAGAAAAAACCCAGATGTGGACATATTATGTCCCCAAAATATACTGAATATATAGGACAACTGAGTTATATTAAATTCCCAAAACTCAGTTGTCCTACACGGCAGGATTTAGTCCTAGCTCCAAAAACCAGTGCTATAAGGTAGGCACCAGATATTAACTGAACAGTTTTGGGAGTGAAATATAATGTCTACAATATAGTAGTGTGACTAACTATTTATTTATCTTAATTTGTACATTTTTAATTATTAAACATAAATACAAAATAAGAAAAGGAAAAAAGAAACAAACTTAAATAGTAAAACTAAAAGAGTGTAAGAAAAGGGGAAAAAAGCATTGCCATGTGCATAGCAGAGTATAAGAGAAAATTCAAAATATACAGCAATAAATTTCCATTTCAAGAAAGCCTATATAAAAAATACTACTCATTGTGTTGAGAGCTATCAATCTTTGATTCCTTGTAAGTTTTCTTTTGTTCTCTGCTGTGCACTTTTTACTTTGTTCTTTTTCCCCTTTCCTCATCCTCCTGCCACCTCCCCCCCCAGAAGGCTACAAATTAAGAGCGGATATACTTATATGTATACACACACATACACATATACACATACATATCTATATACACACATATATGTATACATATACACACATATAAATGACCAACTATAAGAACTATAAAACAGCTGCTTGGAGATCAGATCACCCTCCTATGATTTTGATGACTATATGTCTCTTACCTTTTTCCAAAATAGTCTTACAAAGGCTATAAAGACTTGAAAGTAGAAGTATATGATGTACTATGCTTTATCTAGACGATAGTTGAAGTCAGAAGTTTTTGCCATATCAGGTAAAATAGTAAAATGTAAATCCAAGACCAATCCATAGAAGGATCCTGTATCTTATTAAATGACTGCTCTGCTATGCCAATAGAATGTTGACATTTCAAAGAAATGGTTGCTGAGTGATGATATCACAAGGACTAACCATCAGGAAACTTAATAGTGATTTCAACTCAAATCAATTCAACAAATATTGATTAATTGCCTAGTATGTGGCTAGAGATACCAAACTGAGTAAAACACTAAGGATCTGGATTCAAATTATGATTTACTATTACATGTGTGAACATGAACACATTACTTCATCTCTCTTTCATCTGTGGTTTCTTCATATGTAAAATGAGGAGTACAGAGTAGAACATGTTTGAAACCCCTTCTAGCTTCAAGTTCTATACTTAAGTATCCTTGCCTTCAAGGGGCTTGCAATCAAGTTAGGGGGAATAAGATAGATGGCTATTTATCTTATACATGCCTATTCGTCTTATAAGACCAATACACATAATATAACATGTGCCAAAGAGAGTTAAAAACAAAGTGCCATAGTTGTTCAGAGAAGAGAAGGATTATATCAACTTGAGAGGATCAAGGAAGTCTTCACAGAGGAAGTGGAACTTGAATTTTGAAAGAAGGGAAGAATATGACAAATATAATGGCTTTTCAAGTAGTCAAATTAAAACCCTAAGTAGTTTCAAATAAGTTTCTCAAAAAAGCATCTAACTGACCCATTAAAATCCAAAATACAAGAAAAGGTGAAAATTGTGTTTTGGATCTTTCTGCCTTTTAAAAAATTACTTTTCCTTTAGAAAAAAAAAATAAACAAGAAAAAACCTAAGCCCTCAATGTGACAACATATTAACGGTTGTACGTGCACACTCACCCTTCCATTATTTACCAAATGACAAAAGAAATGAAGAGCACACAAATTAACAAGGAGGTATCAACACTGACGTTGTATTTAAGAGT
>NW_020944748.1:0-10696 GCF_900497805.2 Vombatus ursinus | reverse complement strand
CACAATAGTATTCCATTACATTCATATACCACAACTTGTTCAGCCATTCCCCAATTGATGGACATCCCCTCAATTTCCAACTCTTTGCCACCACAGAAAGAGCTGCTATGAATATTTTTGTACATGTGGGTTCTTTTCCCTTTTTTATGAACTCTTTGGGATACAGACCTAGAAATGCTATTGCTGGGTCAAAGGGTATGTACATTTTTGTAGCCCTTTGGCCCTAGTTCCAAATTGTTCTCCAGAATGGTTGGACCAATTTACAACTCCACCACCAGTGCAGTAGTGTTTTAATTTTCCCCACGTCTTCTCCAGCAGTTATTATTTTCCTGTTTTGTCCTGTTAGCTAATCTGATAGGGGTGATGTGGTACCTCAGACTTGTTTTGATTTGCATTTCTCTAATCAATAATGATTTAGAGCATTTTTTCATATGATTATAGGTAACTTTAATTTCTTCATCTGAACATACTGCCTGTTCATACCTTTGACCATTTATCAGTTGGGGAATGACTTGTATTCTCATAAATTTGACTCGGTTCTCTATATAATTTAGAAATGAGGTCTTTATCAGAGACGCTGGTTGCAAAAATTCTTTCCCAGTTTTCTGCTTCCCTCCTAATCTTAGTTGCATTAGCTTTCTGCAAAAATGTTTCAATTGAATGTAATCAAATTTATCCTTTTTGCATTTCATGTTTTCTATCTCTTGTTTGGTCATAAATTCTTCTGCTCTTCATAAATATGACAGATAAACTACTCCCTGCTCTCCCAGTTTGCTTATACTATCAGCTTTGTATCTAAATCATGTACCTATTTTGATTTTATTTTGGTATACAGTGTAAGATGTTGATCTATGCCTAGTTTTTTCCATACTGTTTTCCAGTTTTCCCAGTAATTTTTGTCAAATAGCGAGTTCTTATCCCAGAACCTGGAGTCTTTGGATTTATCAAACAGTAGATTACTATAGTCATTGACTGTTGTATCTTATATACCTTACCTATACCACTGATCCACCACTCTATTTCTTAGCCAGTATCAAGTAGTTTTGATGATAGCTACTTTATAATACAGTTTAAGATCTACTACAGGTTGGCCACCTTCCCTTGCATCTCTTTTCATTAATTCCCTTGACATTCTGGACCTTTTGTTCTTCCAGATGAATTTTGCTATTTTTTCTAGCTCTGTAAAATAATTTTTGGTAGTTTCTATTTGATTTTGACATCACTGCTGTACATGACACCTCCCTAGCTTCTCTATCCTTAAAAGGATTTGTAAGCTGCCTGCCTGTTAGAGGTGCATATTAACCCAGGACTGGCAAAGCAGACACTTGCTAATATCACTTCGCTTCTGTGCATCATACTATTTTTCAGCCAAAGAAGTGTGGTGGGGGCAGAGGGATGAACTGTGTGATATAATTCTCACATGGGAATTAGACCACAAAGCCCTAATAATGTGTAATGAAAATGCCCTACACCTCTCTTAGGAGCACAAGCAGACATTTTGTAGCTGATTCCAGTCTGTTGACCACATGGTGAGAGTTTGACAATCGATTGGTTGTGCTCCCAAAGTTGAGAGGCATTTACAAAAGGCACTGGTCAGCCAGGGCCTGGCCCCTACTTTGGTGATTTCTTTCCCACTCTGAATGTTTTTCACCATAATCCTTCCAAATTTGGAAACCTAATGGTGTGTGTGTGTGTATGTGTATCTCCAGAATCCTCTTTTCTTTAGCTGCCATATGTCCAATTTTTAAAACATAGGTATACCACTGGTGTAGTATATTGGAAAGAATATGTAACTTGTAATCAGTATCTATGGGTTTGGGTGCCAGTTCCTACACTTACCAGCTGTGTGACTCTGAGCAACTCACTAAACCTCTCTGAGCCTCACACTTTCCTCATCTTTAAAATGGGCAGAACAATGTTCAAACTACTTTCAGGATTGTTTTGAGGAAAACATTTAAAAACTTTGAAGTACTATATAAAGTGTGAGCTATTTTTACCCTTTCACATTCCTGCCCGGTCCTTCCAGAATGTGGCAAATGGTCCTTCAATTAGTTAAATGAGTTCTGATACTAAGCACCTGGCTTGTTTTTTTTTTTTACATTTTTCCAAACGGTGTGCTACTGATTTCAAGAATCAGAAAAATGTTTAATTTTTCAAAAAAAAAAGGCTCTTTAAAAAGGCAAACATGACCCCAAGTCTAGTGGCCTAAAAATTTGGAGACCAGATTTGAGATTACTTCATTGTGAATGGCTTTGATTCACCACTAAGAACATGAAAGTATCCTAACACAACACACCTTTTTCTGGTAGGCAGACTTTAAGGGCATCAATCAGCGAGGAAGGAGGGGCTGGCCAGTCTAGTGGGTCTCTTTCCTTGTGGATCCTCTGGAGCTGGACTTCCTGCTACCATGGCAACCAAGCAAGGAATACTGAAAAAAAAAAAGGATTGGGGTGCTGAAAAATATCCTGAGCTTCCAATGGTGTTTTTCCACTGGAAAGATACGGGCCTTCTGGCATCTCTCAAATGATCCCAACTGGAGATATGGGGGGGGGATTTTTTTTTTCCCCAATGTGGATAGCATTTTTGTCCATGAGTCATTTGGAATTGTCTTCAATCACTGTATGGTTGAGAATAACTAAGTCATCCACAGTTGCTTATCATACAATATTGTTACTTTGTACAATGTTACAATTCTTCTTCCTTCAAAAAAATCCAAATTCTTTCACCTGGGACTTGAAGCCACTCTTTCCCAACTTGATCTCATTTTATACCCTTTCATGAATTGTGTATAGCAGTCAAACTCCTTTTCTCATCCTGCCACTCTCCGCACCACCAGGATTGGGAAAGCCCAGAATCTGAACAATGGCAAACTCTGCTTCAGTGACCAATGGCAGGGGGCTGAGGTCACCCTCCCAGAGACTGGAAATAGTTCCTAGACTGGGACACAGACCTCTGCTTATAAACTGCTGCATTGTCTGCAGGCTTGGGGGGAGCTGACTGTTTAGAACCAATTAGGAAGAAGAAAGGCAGACACAGGGTAGAAGGATTGGCACTGGGTTTACGGTGGAGAGAAAGTGACTCAGCCTGACTACATCAATTAATGCCTCTGCAACCTGGGGCAAGTTACTTCCTCCCTCTGGGTCTCAGTTACTTCATCTGTAAAATGAAGGGTTTGAATTGGATTCTCTCTAAGATCCCTTCCAACTCAAGATCTTTTTCTAGGACTTTGTTCACAAAAATGACCAGTTCCTTCTATATCACTATGATTGCCTAAAACTTCAGAACCTTTGCTCCTCTTCTAAAGGAGTCATTATGAGTAGAAAAGATTAACTCCTTAATCCTGTGACTTACTTTTGCACTCCCACCCCCACCCCCATCTTAAGGCCTCAATTATATCATCCTATCATGAAAGCAATTCTACAAACACAGGTCTTCCCCAAAGTCTTAGTGCAGTAGGTTTTTGTTGTTGTTTTGTTTTTGAGTCATTAAAATTTTTCAACTGCACTAAGACTTTTGGGACACCCTTTATCTATTTAATACCTACTATGTGGAAAGTATTCTACTCACATTTATCTACTAAGATTTTAAAATAAGCCACAGTTCCTATGCCAAAGAGTTTATAATTTGTAGATACTGGAAAGCCAGAAGATAAGACCTCTATGCAAATAACTTCATACAAATTAAAATGTGAAAATTGGAGAGGATCTAGGAAGACCTTATATGAATAATAATAGCTAACACTTACATAGTGTTTTAAGGCTGGCAAATGTTATCACAACTCTGTTATTATTCCATTTTCCAGATGAGGAAACTGAGGCTGAAAAAGTGCCATGGGGCACACAGCTAACAAGTGTCTGAAGAAACCTGAATTCAGGTCTTCTGGAATCCAAGGCCAGCACTCTATCATCTGTTCCACCTAACAGCCAGTCCTCATGAAGAAGGCAAGTCCTGAGTGAGACCTTGAGAAAAGGGAAAGTTTCATGTGGCAGAGAGGGGAGTAGAAAGAAGGGAATCCATTGCAGGGGACATAGCCAGGATCAATCTGAAGGTACAGTGATGGGAGAGGGCAGGATGAGAAAAGGAGTTTGACTGCTATTCACAATTCCTGAAGGGGTATAAAATGAAATCTAGTTGGAGAAAGAGTGGATTCAAGTCCCAGGTGAAAGAATTTGGATTTTTTTGAAGTAAGAAGAACTGTAACATTGTACAAAGTAGCAATTTTATATGATGAGCAACTGCGGATGACTTAGTCATTCTCAGCAATACAGTGATTGAAGACAATTCCAAATGACTCATGATCAAAAATGCTATCCACCTGCAGAGAAAGGACCGATGGAGTCGGAATGCAGATCAAAACTATTTTTTTTACTTTATTTTTTACGTATTTTTTTTAGTCTATGTTTTCTTTTACAACATGACTAATATGGAAATATGTTTACATGACTGCATGTGGATAACCTATATCAAATTGCTTGCCATCTTAGGAAGGGTTAAAGGGAGGGATGGATTTTGGAACCTATAATTTAAAAAAAAGTGTTAAAAAATTACTTTTACATATAATTAGAAAAAAATAAAATATTATAACAGCAAAAAAAAGAACTTAGATTTTCTTCAGTAGGACACAACTAAAGACTTTTGAGCAAGGGTATAATATAAGAAAATGTGTATTTCCAGAAGATACTTCATAGGTGTGAAGGGTGGGTTAGTGAAAAGTGAAGCTGAAAGCAGGAATACCAACCAGGAGGTGTCAATTCAACAAACCTTAATTAAGAACCTACACTACAGGAAAGGCTCTGTGCTAGGTTTTGGAGCTGTAGTACAACAGATAGAATTTCAGGCCTGGAATCAGGAAGACCCAAGTTCAAATCCTGCCCCAGAGACTTCTAGCTGTGTGACTCAAGGCAAGTCACTGAACCTCTATTTGCCACAGTTTCCCCATCTAGAAAATAGGGCTAATAATAGCACCTACTTCCCCTGTGAAAATCAAATTAGACAATCATGGCAGAGTGACTGATTTATAGTCAGCATTATATGAATGTTAACTATCACTTCATTATGATTATTATTATTACTGTAGCAAAAACAGAAGTGAAAAACAGTCCCTGTTCTCAATGAGATTAGTCTCCTTAGGAGGGTGCAGGAGGCAGGGCATGCTATCTGTAGAGGAGGAAATACAAAGTCATTTCAAAAGGAAGATAGGACTTTAGCAGGTGGCACCTGAGCTGATCTTCAATTCAAACTCAACATTCTATCAGGTGAAGGTGATGAGGGCATGGACTAGGGTAGATATGTCAGGCAACATGCTAAGTGCTGAGGATACAAATAGAGGTAAAAGAGAACCCCTGTTTTCAAGGAATTTCCAGACACCAGCTGCCCTCTAGAGGCACAAAGATGCACATTAACTTCCTTCAGAGACAGACATTGAGGAAAGATGATCAAATACAAGGGTTTGTCTCCCGAGCAGACACATCCTATTCATAGAGGCACTTTTGTGGTAGCAGAAAACTGGAAACAAATTAGATGTTCATTAATTGGAGAATGGCTAAGCAAATTGTGGTACGTGAATGTAATGGAATGTTGTCATGCTTTAGAAAATGATGGAGATGATGAATATGGGGGAGCATGGAAAAACACATAAACTGATGCACAGTGAAATAAGCCAAACCAGGAAAAGAGGATACATAATGACTGTGGTTGTTTGTCCTTTATTCTTGAAGAGGACCGTGACATCAGGGAGGTGATGCCATGACTTGCAAGTGAATTGGATTTAAGTGAGGGAAGGCTGTGCAAAGTCACCAGCCTCACTTTCTCCTCCAGAGCTATCTGAGTCCAACACAACAATGTGGAAAGAATGCCAACAACAAATTGAAACCAAATGCTATGAAGTTATAATGACCAAAGAAGATATATGAGATGACAACTTGCCCAATTCTTTACAGAGGTCAGAGATTATGGGCATGAAACAACACTGCATATATAATGTCAAACTTTACGTGTGTGTGTGTGTGTGTGTGTGTGTATGTTGGTTACTTTTGCTGAACTTTTAAAAATTCTTCATTATACAGGGTGGCTCTTTGGGAGGGGGTGGGAGAAACTTCAGCAGGAAACAAAGGTGAGAAGAAAACAAATTATATAAATAAAAATTTAAAATTTTTATCAACAAAAAAAACCCCTCACCACATGGGGAAAGTTCAATGAGAAAATTATGAACTCAATTTTGAACACGTTGAGTTTGAGGTAACATCCATCAGGCAACTGAAAACATGGGACCAGAGCTTAGAGAAGCTCCAGAAGAGACTGGAGATACAGGGAGAGCAGTCATGGAAACAATGAGATGAAATTACCAAGGGAGAGAATATCAAAAAAGAAGAGGGCTGAAGATCAAGTCTGGAGAGTTATACCTACAAAGAGAGAGACTGAGAGAAGGAAGAGGAACCCCAAATGGGTTGAATTGAATACTCACCTATCTTTTTCTTGCATTCATCCTGAAGGACGATTTCAATCCCTTAGTAATCAATTTTAGCCTTTAGTGGTTACAGCTAAGATGTTTTCCCTCCACAGAGAATAGGCATCCCTCCACTGGAGTGGAAGGATGTCTTCTCTTGTTCCACCTTAGGCAGCTACGTGTTGAAGTGGATAGAGTGCTGGGCCTGGAGTCAGGAAGACTCATCTACCTGAGTTCAGATCTGACCTGCCACTTACTAGCTAACCTTAAGTCAGATCAGAACAGGATTTAGATGACAAAAAACAAAAAAATTCTGTTCCTTTCTAAAGTTTTCTAAAGGCAATAGAAATCCACCCGAAGTTTCTTGAGGGTGGGGAGAACAATTGGAATCTGTGTTTTAGGAATATCCATTTGACAACTCTGTGGAAGAGGAGAGAATGACTGTAAGGTGACCAATTAGAGGAATATTATAATAATCGAGGCAAGAGGTGATGGGGGCCTGAACCAGGGTAATTCTCATATAAGTAGGAAGGACAGATGAGAAAGATGTTGAGGAGCTGGAATTTATAAGTCTTGGCAATTGATTAGGTATGGAGGTGAGTGAGTGATGATGAAGAGTTGAGGATATGGCTTAGATTTCAAACCTGGGTGGGACTAGCAGAATGGTGATACCCTGGGAAAAATCAGCAAAGTCAGAAGGCAAGATCTGCCTAGGGCAGTGGTGTCAAACTCAAATAGGAGGGGATCCCTGCTGGCTGCATACTGACTTAGAAAAGCACAGATTAACATTATCTATGTTGTATTTTTATGATTTCATTAAATATTTCCCAGTGACATTTTAATCTGGTTCTGCTGGGCTGGGAATTTGACGTGTCTGGTTTAGTGGGGAAAATGAATTTTGTTTTGCACGTGTTGAGTTTGAGATGCCTGTGGGACATCCAGGTAGAGCTGTCCAGCAGGCAGCTGGAGATGCAAGACTGAACTCAGTTGAAATGTGAGGCTGGATATGGAGGTCTTCTGCATTGGGATGGTACTTGCACCCACCAAAGCTATAGAGAGAACCAAGATAGTGTACAGAGAGAAAAGAAGACATAGCCCTGGAGCACAACCATGGTGGGCAAGACATGGATGACAATCCTACAAAGAAAAATGGGAAAATGAGAAGGATGAGCCCAACAGGTAGGAGAAGGAGAGCAATAATCTGGGAAGGCTTCCATTATGGACCAGTTCTATTGTCCAAAGACCAGACCAGTTACATCAGAGAGGCTCCTCAGCAGAAACCCAAAGTCTCCTACTAGCATTATTTTGGCCACAGCAACCCATGAGCATGATCAATAAGGCCTGAAAGGATCACAATCTGTATTGTCACAGAGAATTCCAACAGTAATCAACTCCTAGATCCCTGGAATCAAGGACATGAAATGGGAACCCAGGTCTTTGCTATAACAACAGGGTTGTTGGCAGCAGTTGGCACCTTTGTCCCCTCCCTTTCCAGGGCTTCTAATGCTTTCTTGAGACTTCTCAGACCTTGGGGCATTTCCTGTGGGCTGGACCAACTCACCAAGAACTATGTTGGAAAGGTGATTAGGAAGGAACAGGCATGTTTTTTCTAGCCCCCAAAGATCCCCATCTTTGCCTATTGAAATTGTACCCTTTTATTGCTTTTCTTTTTTTTATTAATTTTTTTCAGTTTTCAGCACTCATTTCCATAAGCTTTTAAGTTTTAAATTTTCTCCCCGTTCCTCCCTACTTCCCTCCCCAAGATGACATGCAATCTGATATAAGCTCTAGATATACATTCCTATCAAACATATTTTCACATTAGTCATGTTGTAAAGAAGAATTAGAACCAATAGGAGGAACCTTGAGAAAGAAGAAACAAAACAAAACAGAAGAAAAAACAGAGCAAATAGTATGCTTCGATCTGCATTCAGACTCCATAGTTTTTTCTCTGGATGTGGATAGCATTTTCCATCATGAGACTTTTGGAAATATCTTAGATTCTTGTATTGCTGAGAAGAGCTAAATCTACCAAAGTTAGTCATCATGCAATGTGGCTGTTACTATGTACATAGTTCTCCTGATTCTGCTCACTTCATTCAGCATCAGTCCATACAAATCTTTCCAGGATTTTCTGCACTCTGCTTGCTCATCATTTCTTATAGCACAGTAGTCTTCCATTACATTCATATACCACAACTTGTTCAACCATTCCCCAATTGATGGACATCCCCTCAATTTTCACTTCTTTGCCACCACAAAAAGAGCTGCTATAAATATTTTTGTACACGTGGATCCTTTTCCCATTTGTATGATCTCTTTGGGATACAGACCTAGAAGTGCTATTGCTAGGTCAAAGGGTATGGCACATGTCCTTTGGGCATAGTTCCAAATTGTTCTCCAGAATGGTTGGATCAGTTCACAACTCCACCAACAATGCATTAATGTTCCAATTTTCCCACATCTTCTCCAACATTTATCATTTCCTGTTTTGTCATGTTAGCCAATCTGGTAGGTGTTATGTGAATTGGACCCTTTCTTAATAAAAGCTATCATAAAAGAAAGCTCTTACATCAATACTTGATCCCTCGGAGGGTAACCACCCTCTTCTTCAGACTCATGCAACACTTTTTGCAAATTTTCTATGAGCTTATCTTGAAATAGACATATATCTATATTGTGTCTATAGTGATGTCCTCAAGTGGACTCCAACTTACTCTTGAAAGCCAGTTGTTAAATTTTCAGTGTGAGCTTTTTCACCTAGAAAATCAGGAAATGCTACAATCAGTGTTTGATTTATTGCTTTGTTGATTGGCTAAACTTAGGAAATTGGTGGACAAAATGTTAATAATGAAGATTAACTTAAAAGGCTGTTGTGTATACTTTTTTTTTTAGAGAGGCCTTTGTGTAGCTGTACAGCACTGCTCTCATCCCTCTACTGAACAGTATGCAGAGGGACACTTTGCTTTCTCAACTTTGCATCTTACTCATTGCATGGACAAGTACTCTACACCTGGTAAGCCTTTAATAAAGGTTTGTTGGATGTTAGTCCAACAAATATGCTTCCATCCACACAGGCTAATTGAATTGAAAATTGCTGTTCAGTTGTGTCCAAATGTTTATGACCCCATTTGGGGTTTTTGTGGCAAAGATATGGAAGGGGTTTGCCATTTCCTTCTCCAGCTCATGTAACACAAGAGGAAATGGAGGCAAAAAGGGTTAAGGGACTTGCCCAGGGTCACACAGCTAGTAAGTGTCTGAGAAGATTCTTCCTGACTTCAGATCTGGCACTCATTTGAAAATACTATACTATACTATTTGCAAATCAACTAACAAGAAACTAGAGTTCCCTTATTGTCCAATTGGAATACTAATTCTAAATTTATCACTTTGTTGTCTTATCATAGTCAAATTAGACTGATAAGATTGTGTGTGCCATCTTGGGGATGGAAGTGGGGAGAAAAAAAACCCAAAGAAATAAAATGTTTTTTTCTTTTCCATGGAAATCTATACTAATTATAGATTGCACCCATTAGCATTTAAAGTCTTTCACTATGTTGCCCCAACTCACATTTCTACTCTTATTTCTATCACTCCCTCTTAAATAGGCCTGCACAACTTGCAGCCAGAGCACCCTCAGCACTTCAAAGGATTTCCTCTATGGACAAAGGATGTTTTCCTTGGGCTGTCCCAAATCCTTTTCCTTTGAATTCTTCCCTCCCATCTTGGTCAAGTCTATTAACCAATTAGCTAACCCAGAGAAAATGACTCCCAGAGATAAGGGATTCTTGGATCAACAAAGGCAGAATTTTGCCGCTAATTTCTTCCTACCTTTGTTAGATATATATCCACTTGAGTGATCCTCTGCCGTTTTCCGTTTTTTTTTCTTTGTTTTGTTTTTGTTTTTGTTTTTGTTTTTGTTTTTGTTTTTTTCCTACTGAGGTTCAACCTCCCTCTGCAGCAACCGCTGCCGCCTTCGGGATTTCACGAGCCCCGAGGAAAGCGAAATCTAGGAACCGGGACAGTTAAAATCAACGAGAGCGCTCTTCGCAGCCCACTCAGATCTCACGCTTCTCGGTGGTCCCGAAGAACCCCTAAATTGTTCTAAAGAAGACCCCAGCCTCGGTTCCGAAGACCGCTGTCTCAAAGACTTTTTATTAAAGATGCTGAAACGCTTTTATTTCTCACAACAAATATTATCTCTTTTGATCCTAACAACCCTGTGAGGGTAGGTGCTATTATCATCCCCAT
>NW_020944747.1:8424-11591 GCF_900497805.2 Vombatus ursinus | reverse complement strand
CTGACTCCCTCCCTCTCTTCCTTTCCATCTCCTTCTCTCTTTCTCCTTCTTTCTCCCCCTCCCTCCCTTTTTCCTTCCCTCCTTTCTTCTATCTCTCTCTGTCTCTGTCTCTCTATCTCTCTCTTTCTGTCACTCTCTCTCACTTTCTGTCTCTCTCTCTCTCACACACACACAACACACACACTGTCTATCTCTCTCTCCTCTCTCTTCCCTCTCACTCTGTCCAATCTGTCTCTCCCTCCTTACCTCCCTCCCTTTCTCCCTCTCCATCTCTCTCATTGTCTCTCTCTCTTTGTCTTTTCCCTCCTCTCTCTCTGTCTCTGTCTGTCTATTTCTGTCATTTTCACTTTCTCTCTCTCTCTTCCCCCCTCTTTCTCTCTCCCTTTCTCTCCGTCTCTTCTTCCCTACCTCTTTTTCTATATCTCTCACTCTGTCTCTCTCTGCCTACTCTCTCCCCCCGTTTCTGTCTCTCTCTACTTTTTCTCTCCCCACCTCTCTCTCCTTCCTCCCCTTTCTCCCTTTCTATGACCCTCTCTTTTTCTCCCTCCCTTATTCCTTCCCTCCTTTCCCATCTCTATCTTTCTGTCTTTCCTCTGTGTGTCTCTGTTTCTGTCTCTCTCTTGTCTCTGTCTCCCTCTGTCCTCCCTCTCTGTCTCTCTGTGTCTGTCTCTCTCTGTCTCTGTCTCTGTCTCTCTCTCCTTTCTCTCTCTGGCAGTCTCTGCCTCTGACTGTCTTTCTGTCTGTATCTTTCTCTCTCTGTCTCTCTCTCTCTCTTTTACTGTGACTCTTCCCGTTTCCCTCTCTCCCTTCCTACCTCTTTCCTTTCCTACCTCTGTCTCTCCCTGTCTCCTCTCTGTCACCCCCCTCTCTCCCTCTCCATTTTGCTCTTTCTCTCTCTCCTTCCCTCTCTCTCTTCCTCCTTCTCTCCCTCCATTTCTCTATCTCAATCTCCTCTTTTTCCCTTCCTGACTTCTTCTCTTCCTATTTTATTATTTCTCTCTATCTCTCTCACTCTCTTTCTCTCTCCCATTCTCTGTCTGTCTCTCTCTCTCCCTCCCTTCTTCCCCACTCCTATCTCTCTGTAACTCTGTCTCTCTCTCCCCTCTTTCTCCCTCCTTCTCTCCCTCTCCCTCCCTTTCTCCCTCTCCCTCTCTCTTCTTCTCCCTCATTCTGTCTTTTTCCCTCCCACCCTTCTTGCCTACTTCCTTTCCTATACCTCTCACAATGTCTATATCTCTGTCTCTGTCTTTGTCTCTGTATCTCTCTTTTCTGTCTGTGTCTCCCTCTCCCACCCACCTCTCTCTTGCTTTTCTCTTTCTCCTCTCTTACTCTTGTCTACTCTTTCTTCCCCTGCTTCACTCCATGTCCCTCTCTTTTTGTCCCTCTACCTTCTCTCTTCCCTCCCTTCTCTCTTATCTCTGTCTCTCTGTATCTCTGTCTCTCTCTCTATCTCACTATTTTCCTCCTGTCTCTCTCATTCCCTCTCTACCTCTCCATCCCCCTCTCTCTCCTTATCTCTCTTTACCTCCCCCTTTCTTCCCTCCCTCCTTCCCTCTTCTCTCTGTCACTCCTCAGTCTCTACTTTCCTCTCTTCTTCCTTCCCTCATTTCCTACCTCTCTCATTCTCTGTCTCTTTCTGTCTCCCTCTCCCCCCTCTCTCTGCCTCTCCATCTCATTCTCTCTTTGTAGCCTTCCCTCTCTCTCCTTCCATTCTTCCTTCCCTGCATTATCATTTCTCTCTTTCTCTGCCTCTCTCTCTCTGTCTCTGTCACCTCCCCACTCTCTCCCTCCCTTCTTTCTTCCCTTGTTTCCTATCTCTCCTTGTCTCTCTGTCTCTTTGTCTCTCTTTCTATATATGTATATGTATATCTATATCTGTATCTCTTTCCCCTCTTCTCTCTCACTATCTCTGTCTCTCTTTTTCTGTCTCTGTCACTGTCTGTCTCTATCTCTTTCTTTTGTTTCTCTTCTTTCTCCTTCCGTTCCTCTATACCTCCTACTCTGCCTCCCT
This sequence comes from Vombatus ursinus, assembly GCF_900497805.2. NCBI lineage: Eukaryota > Metazoa > Chordata > Mammalia > Diprotodontia > Vombatidae > Vombatus > Vombatus ursinus. Next base: position 9,580 of record NW_020944747.1, on the reverse strand, counting down.
TTCTCCTTCCCTCCATCTCTGTCTACTCTCTCTCTCTCCCTCCTCTTTCCCTTTCTCCTTCTCCATCTCTCTCTCTTTCTCTCTCTCCTTCTCTCTCTCCTCTCCTTACCTCCCTTTCCTTTCTCTTCTCTCTGTCCTCTCTCACTCTTGTCTATTCTCTCTTCCCTTCCATCACCCTTTCTTTTTCTCTCCCACCGTCCTTGCCTTCCTGTGTCCTTCTCCATTTCCCTCTCTCTCTCTCCCACCTGTCTTCCTTCCTTCTTTTTCTATATCACTCTATCTCTCTGTCTTTCTCCTTCTGTCTCTCTCTTTTCCCTCTTCTCCCTTCTCTCTGGGAGGGTCTGTCTCTCTTTTTCTGTCTCTGTCACTGTCTGTCTCTATCTCTTTTTTTTTCTATCTTCTCTCTCCTTCCATGCCTCTATGACTCCTACCCTGCCTCCCTTCTTCCTTCCATATCTCTATGTCTACTCTCTTTTTCTCCACCCTCCTCCCCTACTTCCCTTTCTCCTCCCTTTCTTTCTCTTTTCCTACCTTATTCCCTGCCTCTTTTCCTTTCTCCTCTCTCTTTCTTTCTCTCTCTCTCTGTCTCTGTTTCTCCCTCCCTCCTCCCTTCCTAGCTCCCTCCCTCTCTCCATCCTTTCCTATCAGTTTCCCTCTCTTCTTCCCTCCCTCCTTTACTATCTCTGTCTGTCTCTCTCTGTGTCTCTCTAACATTCTGTCTCTTTCTCTCCCTTTTCCTTCTCTCTCATTTTCTCTGTCTCTCTCCTTCCCTCTCTTCTTTTCTATCTTTGTCTCTGTCTCTCTTTGTGTTTCTTTTTCTCTATCTCTGTGTTTATCTGTCCATCTGTCTGTCTGACTGACTGTCTGTCTGTCTCTCTCTCTCTATCTATCTATATCTCCCTCTCTATCTCTTTCTCACACCCTTCTTGCCTCCCTCCTTTCCAATCTCTCTGTCTCCGTCTCTCTTTTCCCTCTTCATCTCACTGTTTGTCTTTCTGTTCCTATGTCTGTCACTTTGTCTGTCTGTCTCACCCTCTCTTCCCTTTGTCTCTCTCCCTTTCTCTTCTTTCCTCTCTCCTTTTTATTTCTCTCTTTCTCTCTCCTCTGTCTCTTTCCCTCCCTTTTTCTCTCCCTCTTTTCATATCTCTGTCTCTGT
>NW_020944747.1:0-8414 GCF_900497805.2 Vombatus ursinus | reverse complement strand
CCCTCCTTGCCTTCCTTCTTGTGTCCCTCTGCATTTCTCTCTCTCCCTAGCTCCCTCCCACCTGTCTCCCTTTCTTCCTTTCCTATCATGCTCTCTCTCTCTCTTTTCCCTCTTCTCCCTCCATCTGTCTCTGTCTACTCTCTTTTTCTCCCCTCTTCTTCCCTACTTCCCTTTCTCCTTCTCCATTTCCCTTTCTCTCTCTCCATCCCTTATTCCCTCCTTCTTTTCCTTTCTCCTCTCTCTCTCTTTGTCTTTCTCTCTCCTCTGTTTCTCCCTCCCTTTTCCCTATCTCTCTCCATTCCACTCTACCTCCCTTCCTCCTCTCCTCTCTGTCTCTCTCCCCCTATCTCTTTCTCACACACTTTATTGCCTCCTTACTTTCCTATCTCTCTGTCTCTGTCTCTCTTTTCCCTCTTCTTTCTCACTGTCTCTGTCTCTTTCTTATGTCTCTGTCACTATCTGTTTTTTTCTCTTTTTCCTCTCTTTTCTTTCCTTCTGTCCCTGTAAGCATCCTCCCCTGTCGACATCCTTCCCTCCTTCCATCTCTACCTGTCTACTCTCTTGCTCTGTCCCTCCCCCATCTCTCTCTCCTCTCTCTCTCTCTAATTCCTCTCTCACTCCCTCCCCTTTCTCTCTCATCTCTCTTGCTATCTGCTCTCTCTCTCTCTATCTTCTTACCTCCCTCTTTCTTCTCTCTCTGTCCTCTCTCACTTTTGTCTATTCTCTCTTCCCCTCCCTCACTCCATCTCCCTCTCTTTTGATCTCCCTCCCTTCTTGCCTCCCTTCCTTTGTCCCTCTTCATCTCCCTCTCTTTCTCTCTCATCTTTTGTTCCTCTTTCCCTTCCTATGTCTCTGTTTCTGTCTCTCTTTCCATTTCTCTCTCTGTCTCTGTCTCTCTCTTTCTTTCTCTCTCTTTTCCCCTTTTCCCTGCTTCTATCTCTCTATCCTTGTCTCTGTCACTGTCTATTTGTCTCTCTCTTTCTTCTTCTTTCTGTCTCTCTCTCTCTTCTGTCTCTGTCCATTTCTTCTTCTCTCCCTCCTTTCCAATCTCTCTCCCTCCCTTCCTCCCTCTCTCCTTCTTCTTCTCTCTCCCTCCTCTCTCTCTTTCCATCCCTTCTTCCCTCCCTTCTTTTCCATCTTTCTCTCTGTCTCTCTCTGTGTTTCTTTGTCTCTGTGCCTGTCTATTTATCTGTCTGACTGTGTCTGTCTCTCTCCCCCTCTATCTCTTTCTCACAGTCTTCTTGTGTTTTTCTTTTATATATCTCTCTGTTTCTGTCTCTCTTTTCCTTCTCTCTCACTGTCTCTCTCTTTGTTTCTTTGTCATTATTTCTATTTCTCTCCTTTCTCTCTCTTTTCTTTCCTTCTGTCCCTCTAAACTTCCTCCCCTGCTGCCCTTCCTCCCTCCTTCCATCTCTACCTGTTGACTCTCTCACTCCCTCCCTCTTTCCCTGTCTCTCCTCTCTCTCTCTCTCTCTCTCTCTCTCTCCCCTCCTTCTTTCCTCCCTCTCTTTCTTTTCTCTCTGCCCTCTCTCCCTCTTGTCCATTCTTCCTTTCCTTGCCTCTCTCTATCACTCTCTATTTTTCTCTCCTTCCCTCCTTCCCTTTCTTCCTGTGTCCCTCTCCATTTCCCTCTCTCTCTCTCCATCCCACCTGTCTTCCTCCCTTTCTTTCCTATCTCATTCTGTCTCTCTGTCTCTCTCTTTTCCCTCTTCTCCCTCACTAGCTCTGTCTCTCTTTTTCTGTCTTTGTCACTGTCTTTCTCTATCTCTCTCTTGTCTCTCTTCTCTCTCCTTCTGTACCTCTGTGCCTCTACCATGCCTCCCTTCTTCCTTCCCCCAATCTCTCTCTGCCTACTATCTCTTTTTCTCCCCCTTCCTTCCCTGCTTCCCTTTCTCCTTCTCCATCTCCTTTTCTCTCTCTCTCCCTCCCTTATTCCCTGCCTCTTTTTTTTCTCCTCTCTGTCTCTCTGTCTCTGTCTCTCTGTCTCTGCTTCCCTCTCTCTCTCTCTCTCCCTCCCTCCCTGGCTCACTCTCTCTCTCTCTGTGTCCATCCTTTCTCATCTCTTTCCCTCCCTTCTTCCCTCCCTCATTAATTATTTCTCTCTGTCTCTCTCTTTGTCTCTCTAACTGTCTCTGTCTCTTTCTCTACCTTTTCAACATTCTCTCTCCTTTTCTCTGTCTGTCTGTTTATCTGTCTGTCTGTCTGTTTCTCTCTCTCTCTGCTCTCCTTCTTACCTCCCTTTCTTTCTCTTCTCTCTGTCCTCTCTCATGCTTGTCTATTCTCTCTTCCCTTCCCTCTATCTCCCTCTTTTTCTCTCCCTCCTTCCTTGCCTTCTTTCCTGTGTCCCTCTCTCTCCCTCTCTATCTCTCCCTCCCATTTTTCTTCCTTTCCTATCTCACTCTCTCTCCCTGTGTCTCTTTTACCTCTTCTCCCTCATTGTCTCTGTCCCTGTTCCTCTCTCTGTCACTGTCAATCTTTCTGTCTGTCTCTCTCTCTTCCTTCTTCTCCCTCACTGTCTCTGTCTTTCTGTTCTTGTCACTATCACTGTCCATCTGTTTATCTCTCCCTTTCTCTCTCTCTGTCTTTCTCTCCTCTCTCTTTCCCTCCCTTTCTTCTTTCCACCCTCCTTTTCTATCTCTCTCCCTTCCTCCCTACCTCCCTCTCTCCTCTTCTCTCTCCTCCCCTTCTTACCTCCCTTTCCTTTCTCTTCTCTCTGTCCTCTCTCACTCTTGTCTATGCTCTCTTCCTTTTCCCCTCTCTATCACCCTCTTTTTCCTTCCTGCCCTCCTTGCCTTCCTTCCTGTGTCCCTCTCCATTTCCCTCTATCTCTCTCCTTCCCACCTGCCTTCCTTCCTTTCTTTCCTATCTCACTCTATATCTCTGTCTCTCTCTTTCTGTTTCTCTCTTTTCCCTCTTCTCCTTCACTGACTCTGTTTTTATTTTTCTGTCCCTGTCACTGTCTGTCTCTACCTCTCTCTTTTTTTCTCTCTTCCCTGTCCTTCTGTCCCTCTATGCCTCCTACCCTGCCTCCCTTCTTTCTTCTATGTCTCTCTGTCTACTCTCTCTTTTTCTCCACCCTCTTCCCCTACTTCCCTTTCTCCTTCTCCATCTCCCTTTCCTTTCCTTCTCTCTCCCTCCCTTATTCCCTGCTCCCCCTCACCCTTTCTCCACCTCTCTCCCACCCTGGCTTCCTCTCCATCCTTTCCTATCTCTTTTCCCTCCTTCTTCCCTCCCTCCTTTACTATCTCTCTCTGTCTCTCTCTGTCTCTGTCTCTTTCTCTCCTTTTCCCTCTTCTCTCTCATTTTCTCAGTCTGTCTCTTTCTGTCTCTTTCACTCTCTCTCTCTCCCTCTCTTTCTCTCTCTGTCTGTCTCTCTCTCTGCTCTCCTTCTTACTTCCTTTTCTTTCTCTTCTCTCTGTCCTCTTTCACTCCTGTCTATTCTCTCTTCCCTTCCCTCTATCTCCCTCTCTTTTTCTCTCCCTCCTTCCTTGCATTCCTTCCTGTGTCCCTCTCCATCTCCCTCTCTCTCTCTCCCTCCCAGTTTTCTTCCTTCCTTCCTTTCCTATTTCTCTCTCTCTTTTCCTTTTTCTCCCTCACTGTCTCTGTCTCTCTGTTCTTGTCTGTATCACTGTCCATGTGTTTATCTCTCTTTCTCTCTCTGTGTCTCTCTCTCCTCTCTCTCTCTTTCCCTTTCTTCTTCCCACCCTCCTTTTCTATCTCTGTCCCTTCCTCCCTCCCTCTCTCCTCTTCTCTCTCTCTCCTCTCTCTTTCCCTCCTTTCTTCCCTCTCTTCTTTTCTATCTTTCTGTCTCTCTCTCTGTCTTTTTCTCTATGTGTTTATCTGTCCATCTGTCTATCTGTCTGTCTGTCTGTCTGTCTCTCTCTCTCTCTCTATATATATATCCCTCTCTATCTCTTCTCACACCCTTTCTGCCTCCCTCCTTTCCAATCTCTCTGTCTCTGTCTCTTTTCCTTCTTCATCTCACTGTTTCTGTCTTTGTGTCCCTATGTCTGTCACTGTTTGTCTATCTCTCTCACCTTCTCTCTCCTCTGTCTCTCTTACTTTCTCTTCTTTCCTCTCTCCTTTTTTATTTCTCTCTCTCTCTTTCTGTCTCCTCTGTCTCTTTCCCTCCCTCTTTTCATATCTCTGTCTCTGTTTGCGCATCTGTCTGTGTGTCTGTTTATCTGTTTGTTTCCTTGTCTGTCTGTCTGTCTCTCTTTTGCTTTATCTCTCTCCCTAACTTCTTCTCCCCTCTCTCTTCTTTCTCTGTCCTCTCTCACTCTTGTCCACTCTCTCTTCCCCTCTCTCCCTCCATCCCTATCTCCTTTTCTCTCCCTCCCTCCTTGCCTCCCTTCTTTTGTCCCTCTCCACCTTCCTCTATCTCTTGCTCTCCTCTTTCTTCCCTCCTTATTTTCCTATCACTTTCTGTTTCTCTGTCTGTCTTTCCACCTCTCTCTCTCTCTCTCTCTCTCTCCCTCTCTCCCTATCTCTTTCTCACAACCTTCTTGTCCCCTTCCTTTCCTACTTTCCTATCTCTCTGTCTTTGCTTCTCTTTTCCCTCTTCTCTTTCACTGTCTCTTTGTTCTATTTCTGTCACTATCTGTTTTTCTCTCCCTTTCCTCTCTTTTCTCTCCCTCTGTCCCTCTAAGCCTCCTCCCCTGCTGCCCTTCCTCCCTCCTTCCATCTCTACCTGTCTACTCTCTGACTCCCTCCCTCCTCCCTTGTTTCTCCTCTCTCTCTCTCTCACTCCCTTACTGCTCTCGCCTCTCTCTTTTGGTCTAATCTCTCTCTGTCTCTCTCTGTCTCTCTCTCTCTGTTGCTCTTTCTCTCCCCTCCTTCTTTCCTCCCTCTCTTTCTCTTCTCTCTATCCTCTCTCACTCCTGTCTATTCTCTCATCCTTTCCCTCTCTATCACCTTCTATTTTTCTCTCCTGCCCTCCTTGCCTTCCTTCTTGTGTCTCTCTCCATTTCTCTCTCTCTCTAGCTCCCTTCCACCTGTCTTCCTTTCTTCTTTTCCTATCACACTCTATCTCTCTGTCTCTCTCTTTTCCCTCTTCTCTCTCACTGGCTCTGTGTCTCTTTTTTTGTCTGTCACTATCTGTCTCTATCACTTTTCTATCTCTTCTCTCTGCTTCTGTCCTTCTATGCCTCCTAACCACCCCTTCTTCCTTCCCTCCATTTGTCTCTGTCTACTCGCTCTTTTTCTCTCCCCTTCTTCCCGGCTTCCCTTTGTCCTTCTCCATCTGCCTTTCTCTCTCTCTCCATCCCTTATTCCCTCATGTTTTCCTGTCTCCTCTCTTTCTTTCTTTCTCTCTCTCTCTCTCTCTCCCTCTCTCTCCCCCTCCATCCTACCCTGGTTCCATCTCCATCCTTTCTTATCTCTTTTCCTCCCTTCTTCCCTCCCTCTTTTACTATCTCTCTCTGTCTCTCTCTTTCTCTCCCTTTTCCCTCATCTCTCTCATTTTCTCTGTCTCTTTCTGTCTCTCTCTCTGTCTCTTGCTCTCTCTCTTCCCCTCTGTGTCCTTCTGTCTCTTTCTTCCTCTCTTCTTCTCATCTTCCTTTTCTATCTTTCTTTCTGTCTCTCTGTCTCTCTCTGTGTCTGTCTGTCTCTCTTTCCGCCCTCCTCTACCACCCTACCTCTCTCTCTTCTCTCATTCTCCTCTCTCACTCTTGCCTTCTCTCTCTTCTCCTCCTTCCCTCCATCTCCCTCTCTCCTTTCTTGCCTCTCTCCTATTCTGTCTCTCTCTGTCTCTTTCTATATCTTCCTGTCTCTCTCTCCCCTCTCTCTTTCTCCCTTCTCTACTTCCTCCCATCCTTCTTTTCCTATCTCTCTCTGACACACTCTCTCTTTCTCTCCTGTCTCTCTCTCTTTTCTATCCTCCCTCCTTTCCTTTATCTCTGTCTCTATACCCTCTTTCTTATCACCCTCCCTCCCTACTTCCTTCCATCCTTTCCTATCTCTTTCTATCTCTCTCTTTCTCTCCTCTCTCCCTACTTCCCTTCTTCCTTCCCTCCTTTACTAGCTCTATCTCTCACTGAATATCATGTATCTTTCCCTGCCTCTCTCCCTTTATCTCCTTAATTCTTTCTCGCTCTCTACTTCCTTCCTACCTTTCCTGTCTCTCTCTCTTTCTTCTGTATCTCTCTTTTCTCTCTCCTCTTTTCTTCCCTTCATTATTTTCTCTGTTTCCCTTTCTATCTCTATCTCTGTCTTTCCTTTTTCTCTTTTTCCTCTTCATCTCTAACTTTCTGTCTCTTTTCCTTTCTTTAACTCTCTCTCTCTTTCTGTCTCTTTCTTTCTCTCTGACTCTGTCTCTCTCCATCTCTCCCTCTCTCCCCTTCTGTCTGTTTCTTCCTCTCTTCTTCCCATCCTCCTTTTCTATCTTTCTTTCTGTCTCTCTGTCTTTGTGTCTGTCTATCTGTCTCTGTCTGTCTCTCTCTCCCCCTGTCTCCCACCCTACCTCTCTCTTCTCTCATTCTCCTCTCTCACTCTTGCCTTCTCTCTCTTCCCATCCTTCCCTCCTTCTCCCTCTTTTTTCTCCCTCTCTCCTTTCTTCACTCCCTCCGATCCTGTCTCTCTCTATATCTTCCTATCTCTCTCTACCCTCTCTCTTTCTCCCTTCTCTCCTTTCTCCCCTCCTTCCTTTCCTATCTCTCTCTGTCTCTCTCTCTCTTTCTCTCCTGTCTCTCAATCCCTTCTATCCTCCCTCTTTTCCTATCTCTCTGTCTCTATACTCTTTCTTATTGCCCTTCCTCCATTCTTCCTTCCATCCTTTCCTATCTCTTTCTATCTCTCTCTATCCTCTCTCCCTCCTTCACTTCTTCCATGCCTCCTTTACTATCTCTCTCTCTCTCTCTTTACACCCTCTATCTTTACCTCCCCCTCTCCCTTTCTCTCTTCAATTCTCTCTCCCTACCTACTTCCTTCTTTCCTTTCCTATCTCTCTCTCTTTCTTTCCATATATATATATATATATATACATACATATATATATATATCTTTCTGTCTGTCCTCTCTCCCCTTTTCCTCCCCTCATAGCTCCCTCCTTAATTTCTCTGTTTTTCTCCCTATATCTTTCACTGCCTCTTTCCCTTGTTCTCTTTTCCCTCTTCATCTCTACCTTTCTCTGTCTCTTTCTATTTCTTTAACTCTTTCTGTCTCTCTCTGTGTCTTTCTCTCTCTCCTTCTTACCTCCCTTTCTTTTGCTTCTCTCTGTCCTCTCTCACTTTTGTCACTCTTTTCTATTCCCTCTTCACTTCCCTCTCTCTATCACCCTCTCTTTCTCTCTCCCACCCTCCTTGCCTCCCTTCCTGTGTCCCTCTCTGTTACCTTTTCTCACTGTCCTTCCCACCGGTCTTCCGTCCTTCCTTTCCTACCTCACCCTATATCCCTGTCTCTCTCTTTCTGTCTCTCTCTTTTCCCTCTTCTACGTCAATGTCTCTCTCTGTTACTGTCTGTCCCTATCTCTCTCTTCTGTCTCTCTTCTCTCTCCTCCTGTCCCTCTATGCCTCCTACTCTGCCTCCATTCTTCCTTCCCTCCATCTCTCTCTGTCTACTCTCTCTTTTTCTCCCTCCTCCTTCCGTACTTCCCTATCTCCTTCTCCAACTCTCTTTCTCTCTCTTTCCCTTATTCCCTCCCTCTTTTCCCTTCTCCTCTCTCACCCTCCCTCTCTCTTTCTGCCTCTGTCTCTGTCTCTCTCTCCCCCTTCTGTCTCTGTCTTCCTCTATTCTTCCCTTCCTCCTCTATTTTTCTTTCTGTCTCTCTGTCTTTATGTATGTCTATCTGTCTGTCTCTCTCTTTCCACCTCTCTCCCACCCTACCTCTCTCGCACCCTACCTCTCTCCCTCTTCTCTCATTCTCCTGTCTCATTCTTGCCTTCTCTCTCTTATGCTCCTTCCCTCCATCTCCCTCTCTCCTTTCTTGCCTCTCTTCTATTCTGTCTCTCTCTGTCTCTTTGTATATCTTCCTGTCTCTCTCTCCCCTCTCTTTCTCCCTTCTCTACTTCCTCTCATCCTTCCTTTCCTATCTCTCTACTCTCTCTCTCTTTCTCCCCTGTCTCTCTCTCCCTTCTATCCTTCCTCTTTTCCTTTATCTCTGTCTCTATACCCTCTTTTTTACCTCCCTCCTTCCCTTCTTCCTTCCCTCCTTTACTATCTCTCCCTCTATATATATACCCTCTATGTTTCCCTATCTCTTTTCCTCCCTCTCTGCCTTTCTCTCTTTCTCTCCTTAATTCTCTCTCCCTCCCTACTTCTTTCTTTCTCTTCCTATCTCTCTTTCTTTCTATATCTCTCTCTTTCTTTCTCTCCTCTCTCCTCTTTTCCTCCCTTCTTCCCTCCCTCTTTTACTTTCTCTGTTTCTCTCTCTATTTCCCTTGTTCTCCTTTCCCTCTTCATCTCTCACTTTCTCTGTC
>NW_020944746.1:0-9216 GCF_900497805.2 Vombatus ursinus | reverse complement strand
ATACAGTTTAAATATCTGGCCTTTATCAGAAAAAAAAAATTTCCTAGCAAAATTTTCCCTCTCTCCCCGATTATTTTTCTCTTCTTTTTTTAACCTATAAAGGATTTGTATCTGCAAAGCCAACATCTCATATCTTGTGTGGGAGCACTCCTTTGAGACCTCTCTGACTGAATTTTCCACCATGGCCCAGAAAATTCATTATTGGGAAAAATCACATCACCCTGCAAGATTCCATCAGCCTTGGTATTCCACTGCATCACCACCCTCTGTCTTGCTGATTGAAGGGCAGAGCTATGAACTTGAAAACCTTCATGTACGGAGGTAAGTTAGCTGAAATAATCTCATTTCTCAACTGTCTATATACTACTTTGGGACTTCCCTGATTTTCCTTTCATTCCCCTGTGGAGTACCTTTCCTGATGCCTCCTCCTACTTTTCATATTCCCTTTGTGTGTTTTCTTTTCCTCCCTGAGGGCTGGGGCAGTCTTAAATATATGTATATGTGCATGTATGTGTTCATGTGTGTGTATGTGTATATGTGTGTATGTATGTATGTATGTATATATGTATGTGTGTATATATCTCCAGAGCTTAGCACAGTGCCCTGCACATAGTAGGCACTTGATAAATGTTTAGTGACTGCCTGACTTATTTTATAGAAACACAATTTTACCTTTTATCTTCCGTGATCCTATCTATTGCTTGATTAGTTCTGAACACTTCCCCTATCCATAGATCTGAAAGGAAACTTCTCCCTTGGTGTCTAATATGGTTTTGTTGTGACCATGTATATGTCAGTCATGTATGTATTTAGAGATTATCTTAATATAGGATGTGAGATGTTGGTCCAAAACTATTCTTTGACAGACCGCTGTCCATTTTCCTAGTATTTTCTTCAGTATTGAGTTCTTCCCACAGTAAATGGAGTCTTTGAGTTTATCAAGCACTACGTTACTGTGATTCTTTGCTGCTGTGTATCATACATCTTGATCTCTTTCACTGACAGACCTCTCAATGGCTTATGCAGTACCAAGTTATTTTAATGATTATTGCTTTATAATACAGTTTGTGATCTTGGAATGACAAGCCCCTTCCCTGACGCTTTCTTTTCATTATTACCCCTGAGATCCTTGACCTTTTCTTCTTCCACATCATATTGGTTATTATTTCTCTAGTTCTATTAAACATAACTCTGGTAGTCTGATTAGTACAGTATGGTTTAAGTAAATTTATTCTAATGGTATTGTTATTTTTATTGCAATGGCTCCACCTATCCAAGAGCAACTAATATCCATCCCAGTATTCAGTCCGTCTTTATTTCAGCAGACTGTTTTATTCTTTTTTTTTTTAATTTTAACATGTGTTTTTAAAACTTTGGGTTACAAATTTTCTCCCTTACTCCCTCCCCACCCACCCTCATTGAAAAGGCAAGCATCTCCATACAGGTTATAGATGTGTAGTCATGCAAAACACTTCCATAGTAGTCCTGTTGTGAAAAACTAAGTTTATTTCCCTTCACCCTATCCTACCCCCCATTTATTCTATTCTCTCTTTTGACCCTTTCCCTCCTCAGAAGTGTTTGCTTCTGATTATCCCTTCCCCCATCTGCCCTCCTCTCTTTCGACCCCCTGCTCTCTTGTCCCCTTCCTCCCTTATTTTCCTGTAGGGTAAGATAGATCTCCATACCCCATTGTGTATGTTATTCCCTCCTTAAGCCAAATCCTATGAGAATAAGATTCACTCATTCCCTCTCACCTTCCCCCATTTCCCCTCCACTGTAAAAGCCTTTTCTTGTCTTTTTCATGTAAGATATTTTACCTCCCTCTCCTTCTCCCTTTCTCCTTCTCCCAGTATAATCCTGTCTCACCCCTTAATTTTATTTTCCAGATATCACCTCTTTATCTTCCATTCACCCTGTGCCCTCTATCTATCTATCTATACATACATATAATTTTTTCCCTCCCACTACCCTAAAAATGACAAAGGACTCTTGAGTTACAAATATCATCTTTCCCTCCAGGAATGTAAACAGTTCAACCTTAATAAATCTCTTTTGATTTCTCTTTCCTGTTTACCTCTTCCATATTTCACTTGAGTCTTGTATTTGAAGGTCAAATTTTCTATTCAGCACTTGACTTTTCCACAGGAATGCTTGAAAGTCCTCTATTTCATTGAATGACCATTTTTTACCCTGAAGCATTATACTCAGTTTTGCTGGGTAGGTGATTCTAGGTTGTAGTCCTATCTCCTTTGTCCTCTAGACAGAGTGTTTTATTCTTGGATTCACCTTGTTGCATCTGGCTAAATATACTTCTAAATATTACATAGCTTCCGTAGTTGTTTGAGTATAATTTCTCTTTCAAGCTGTTCCTGATGGGTATATTTGGTGAAATACAGGAATGTTGATAATTTAGGTGAATTAATTTAGTATACTGAAATTGCTGAATTTATCAAATACTTGAATGTTTTATTTGACTCTTTAGGGTTTTCTAAAGAAATCATTATATCCTCTGCAAAAAGTGATAATATGCTTTCCTCTTTGTCTCTGCACATTAACTCTCTCTCTCTTTCTTCTCTCATTGCAATAGCTAGCAGTTCGAATAGTATGTGAAATAATAGGGTCAATAATGAGCATCCCTCCTTTAACCGTGATTTTATTGAAAAGTTCTCTAATTTTTCTTTATTACACAATTAGTGTGCTTGGATTTAGATAGGGATTATTTCCTAGGTTCAAGAAAGTTCCATTTACTACTAAGCTTTCCAGAATATTTAAGACAAATAAGGGTTGGATTTTGTCAAAAAAAAAAAAACTGCCATCTCTTGATATAGAAATATGTTTATTTCATTTATGTTATTAACATAAATCTAATATATTTACAATCTGTCTTCAGTTGAATTTTTGTTGATGCTATTGTTCAGTCATTCCAGTCATGTCTCACTCTTCCTGACCCCATTTGGGGTTTTCTTGATAAAGATACCAGAATAGTTTTTAAATTCCTTCTCCGGCTCATTTTATAGATGATGAAACTGAATCGAACAAGGTTAAGTGACTTGTTCAGGGTCAGAAAGCTAGTAAGTTTCTGGGGCCAGATTTGAACTCAGGTCTTCCTGACTCTAGGCCAGCAATATAAACCCAATATGGTCATAGTGTATAATTTCTCAAATACATTGCCATTGCTGCCTTGATAATATTTTATTTAAAAGTTATCTATGTTTATTCAGAATATTGGTCTGTAGTTTTCTTTCTGTTCCTTGTGTCTTTCCCTTCTTTAGGTGTGAAGACAATGATTGTACCATAGAAAGAGACACTAAGAATGGTTGCTTTTCATTTAGTTGCAAAAAACATATTATGAAAATGACTAGAATGTTCTTAGGAATTTGGCATCATAATTTTCCTAAAGTCCCACAAGTCTCAGATCACAAATCTCACCTCCTTCAGGTCCGTGTTCTGCCTATATAATTGAGGCTTCTCCTCCAAGATTATGTTTCTTCTGTTCTCTATGTATGTACATACATATGCATATACATCTACCTGTTGTCCCAACCATTAGTTCCCATACCCAATCAGTAGCCAAATTTTGTAATTACTACATGCAAATCAACTTGGACAAGGGTCCTCCTATTTTTCTCATTGGAAATGAAGTTGTCAACAAGTATTTATGAAGCACATGCTATGTGTGAGGCCCTAGGATGGGCACTGAGTATATCAAAGCACCTCTGCCTTGTAAGAAACTAAATCTTGGTGGAGACATGTGCACGTATACTTATGTACAAAGTATTACAACATATGTTAATTGTTTGGAGGAAAGGAGGAAATTATCTCTAACATCTAGGGATCAGGACTCAAGAAAGACCTCAAGTAGGAAGAGGAATCATCTTACATTAGCTTGGAAAGAAAAATGGCAGAGTTGAAGATGGACTCCATTCCAAGAAGAGTGACATCCTCTGTAAAGGCTCATTTTTTATCCCACTGTTATCATTCTTCCTTGGCTCCTGTATCCAATTGGTTGTCAAATCTTCTAACAACAACCTAAATATGTCAGACGAGCATACTTATCTCTCCACTTACATAACCACATCACTTCTCCTTTGATCTATTAAAAATAATATTCCACGATGCCCTGCTCAAGTCACTCCCCTCTGCATTCCAGCCTCTCCTCAGCTGCCAAGGTGAAATTCTTACTTGATGATTCTAATTATGCCGATCCCTTACTGAGTAGTCTCCAGTGGTTCCGTAGTCCATCTAGGATCAAAGCCAGACAAGTCTGTCATTTAATGCCATTCATAATAGCTAAAACCTACCTCTCTAACCTTCTCATTCTATGTAATCTAAGAGACAGTCATATTGGCCTTGTTGCTGCTCTTCACACGTGACATTTCATTTTCCATCTACAAGTCTTTGTAGCACGTATAGCTCTGGCTTGGAATGCAATCCATCCTTATCTCTGCTTCTAAAAATACTTAGTCCTTTCAAAGATCAGTTAATATGTCCCCCCTTCCTACTTGTGTTCTTGTCTGAATACTGTGTGGTGGGGCCCAGATGTTAGAGAAATTTTCCTCCTTTCTCCCAAACAATTAACTTGCATTCCTTTTATATTTTGTATGTGATTATATATGTACCTGTTGTTTCCACCAATGAGTTTAATCTCCTGGAAGGCAGGGGCTGTTTGATCACTGTGTTTGTTTGTATCTGAGCACCTAGCCTTGTGCCTTACACAAAGTAAGTCCTTAAAAAATACTTGTTGACCACTTTAGGACCATTAAGAAAAATAGCAGTCTTTCACTGACATCTAGTGCCCAGAAAGAATATTACAGCATAGGGAAAAGTTTAGACCAGAAAATGAAACATGAAGAGCAGTCTCATGTCCCTTTGACATCCTCAGCTCTATAATAGGAGGATAATAGCAACTACGTCAGAGAGCCGTTTTGAGGATCACATGAGGTGATATTTGTAAAGTTCTTAGAACAATACTTAGCGTACAGTACATACTTAATACAAGTTTGTCCTTTCTTCCTCCCTGTGTAGTAGATATTTTAAAATAATCATACCCCAAAGCGAATTCATTATCTTTCCCTTGTACCCTTTCCTCTATCTACCTTCCCTATTATTGTGGAGGGTAGCAGCACTCTCCCAGTTACCCAGGCTGGAAGCTTGGAAGCTCAAATTCTCACTTTCTCTCAGCAACCCCACCCAAATCCAAGCAGGGCCATGGCCCATTGATTCTACCTCTGAAATATCTTTCATGTATGTCCTCTTCGATCCTCTAACAATGCCACCAAACTGCTGCAGGTCTTTATCACTTGTAGCCTGGACTATTGCACTAGTCTGCTGGATGGCTTCCCTGCATCAAGATTGTCGCCTTGAATCCTCCCTCCACTTGGCTGTCAAAGTATTCTTCCTAAAGTGCACATGACCCTTTCTCCATTCATCCCCCAACAATACACACAGTAGACTTCAGTGGCTCCCTGTCATCTCCAGGATCATATATAAAATCCTTTGGTGTTTAAAGACCTTAAATATATGCCCCTCCCTTTTCTGTTCTCTTGTACTTTAAAGCTGCCAGCCTTCCCAACTCCCAGCATCCTTTGATCCAACAGCACTGCCCTCCTTTCTGTTTCACTAACAAGAAACTCCATCTCTCACCTGGGCCATTGTCTCTGGTTGTCCTCCACACCTGCAATTCTCTCCTTCACCTCTGCCTATTGGATTCCCTAGAATGCCATATAAAATTCCACTTTATACAGCAAGCATTTCTCATTCCTGCTTAATTCTTGGGCCTTCCTACTGTTGATGATCTTTGATTTAGTCTTTCTGTATCTTGTCTACACATACTTGTTTCCATGCTATCTCCCTCATTAGACTGTGAACTCCTGGAGGGCGGGGACTGTCTTTTGCCTTTCAGTGCCTGTTCAGGGATTAACACAGGGCATGGCACATGGTATGCAATTAATATATGCTTATTTATTGACCAGAGATAAGAAAAATCACATTTGAATCTCAGCTCCATTGCTTAGTACAATGATTAAGGCAGTAGTCTTCCTTTTTGGATATTGCATACTCCAAGGTTATGAGTTTTTAAAAGCCCTAAGTCTAGTAAATTATAAGATAAAATGGTAAAAATATTCATTTAAAAAAAAACCTGGCTCTTTAAAAAAAAAACCATGCATATGTGTGTATATATGTATATGTTTATATATATATATATGATTATCATAAATTTTACTAAAACAAATGGTTATAGCAGACAATTTGGAAACACAAACAAAATAATCAATACCCCTTTCTGTAAATTCCATCTAGTCAACTGATTATCACAGATTGCTTTTACTGATTTTTGTGGATCTCTTTTGTCCATAGCTAACTTATGGTTACAGCTCAGCCATGATTTCAGAATTGGAGTTGCATGCCAATCAGTTAAGTTTTCCCCAATAAATTTACTATCATTAAATCAGGTAAGAGAAGAACAAACCAAAATCCCCAATTATACAACAAATTAAAACCCATGAATATCCAAGGAGAGATAGAAATGGAAAATAATAAAATCATTTAACTGATAAATATAACTAGGTGCTTGTTTTATGAAAAAAATAGATAAAAATTGGCAAACTTGATTTAAAAAGAAAAAAATCAAATTAAAACCAAATCAAAAAGGAAAAGGGTGAATGCAAAACCAATGATGATGCAAGTAAAGCAATACTTAGGAGCTAATTTACTCAACTACATGCCAATAAATCTGGCAGTCTAAGTAAAATGAATGAGTATTTACAAAAATATAAACTGCCCAGGTTAATAGAAGAGTAAATAGAATAACTAAGTAACTCTCTCTTTCTTTAAAAAAAAAAGTGAACAAAACATACATGAGCTAGCTCCCTATGATCAAATCTACAGCACCAGATGAATTTACAAGTGAATTCTATCAAACATTTAAAGAGCAATTAATTTAAATTCAAAAATGATATGGACAAAAAGGCATCAAACCAACTTCCTTCTATGATACAAGTATGGTTTTAATAACTACATTGAGGACAGCAAAAACAGAGAAAGAAAATTAGAGACCAATTTTCCTAATGAATATTGATGCAAAAAATATTAAACAAAATACTAGAAAGGAGATGAGAGCAATATTTCACAACAAATGAACATTATCACCAGGTTGGACTACAACCAGGAATGTAGGGCTGGTTCAATATTAAACAGACGATAAGAGTAACTGACCATATCAACAATACATATAATCAAAAAAAATTATTATATCAATAGATGCAGAAATAACTTTTGACAACAAAATACACCCATTCTTATTAAAAGTCCTAGAAAACTCAGGAATAAATGCAGCTTTTCATAAGGTGATAAGTAGGACCTATCTAAAACCAAGAGCAAACATTATCTATAATGGGAATAAAGTAGGACCCCTTCCAGTAAGACCAGCAATGAAGCTAGAATGTCCATTGTCACCATCAAGATTCAATATTGTACTAGAAATGCGAGTTATTGAAGTAAAATAAGAAAAAAAATCAGTGAAGTTATGAGAATATAGAATATTCCATGAGATAGAATGAGATAGAAAAAGTGCATTTAAAATAACTTCAGATGATCTAAAATATTTGGGAACTTACCTCTGAAGACAAACCCAGGAACTATATGAACACAATTGCAAAACCCTTTTCATAAAAATAAAGACAGATTTTAAGAATGAGAAAAATATTAATTATTCATGAATAGGCCAAGTCAATTTACTAAAAATGACAATTCTACCTAAATTAATTTGCTTATTCAGTGGCAAACCAATCAAGCTACCAAAGAATTATTTTATAGAGCTGGAAAAAATAATGACAAAATGTACCTGGAAGAACAAAATGTCAAGAATATCAAGGGAATCAATGGGAAAAAGTGATATAAGGCAGCCAGAGTTCAAACTGTGTTATAAGGTGGCAATGATCAAAACAATCTGTTACTGGATAAAAAATCAAATGGTAGATCAGTGCAGTAGATTAAGTACACAACATACAGCTGTTAATAACCATAATTATCTAGTGTTTGATATACAAAAAGATCCAAGCTTTGGGGGCAAGAACTAACTACTTGAAAAGAAAACTGCTGTGAATACTGGAAAGTAGTTAGGAAGAAACTAGGCAGAGGCCAACATCTCATACCACATACCAAATGGTTAAACTCACTTATCTTGGCAATATACTTTCCAGGGCTGTCCACACAGATGATTGTGTTGAGGTACATATTGCCAGAGCTAGTTCTGTGTTTGCAAAGATCTGAAGCAAAATATGGGAAAGAAGAGGTATGCTCTATAGAGCTCTCATGTTGACTTCATTCTTGTGAGCCTCTGAAACATGGACAGTCTACCAGCTTAATGCTAGGTAACTGAATTCCTTCCATTTGATTGGTCTTAGGAAGATTCTGAAGATCATCTGGCAATATAATGTCCTGGATGCTGAGGTCTTTTCTCTAGCCGAACTTCCAAGCATTCAGAATCTACTGCACAGAGCACAACCCCAATGGACTCTCCATATTGTTCAAATACCAAATGTACATTTCCCTAAAACTCTATTTTATGGAGAGCTCACACAAGGAAAATTGTTACACGAAGGTAAGAAGAAGTGATACAAGCAACTCTCAAGGTCTCTTGAGACAAAGAAAACAGATTCAGCAGAATTAAAAGGAAAACAGAGAAAAATGAGGAAGATATTTTACATCAAATATCTCAGAAAAATGCTTCATTTCTCAAGTATATAAGGTACAGAGCTACATTTATATATAAAAAATAGCTAGTCCCCAATTAATAAGTGGTCAAAAATATGAATAAGCAGTATTTAAAGAAGAAATCAAAGCTATCTATAGCCATGAAAAAAGTGTTCTAAATCACAATTGATTAAAGAAATACAAATTGAAACAAATCTGATATAGCACCTCACACTGATCAGATTGCCTAACATGACAGAAAAGGAAAATGGCAAATGCTGGAGGAGAAGTAGAAAAGTAGGGACACTAGGGCATAGTTAGTCAAGTTGTAAATTGATCCGAGTCTTCTGGAGAGCAATTTAGACTTATTTCCAGTAAGCTATAAAACTTTCCTTACCCATTGACCCAGCAATATCACTATAAGGCCTGTATGATAAAGAGAATTATTTTTTTAGAAAGGAAAAGGGTGTATATGTAAAAAAATAATAACAGGACCTTTTTTATGGTGATAAAGAATTGGAA
>NW_020944745.1:0-25945 GCF_900497805.2 Vombatus ursinus | reverse complement strand
TAATAACTTAAACAATAAACTTCAGATAACATCAATTGCATTTCCATGTTATCACATACAGAAATTATCACTCTCACTCTTAGCCCTTTTTCTTTTTGGTGAGGCAATCAGGGTCAAGTGACTTGCCCAAGGTCACACAGCTAGTATGTGTCAAGTGTTTGGTCTGAGGCCAGATTTGAACTCAGGTCCTCCTGACTTCAGGGCCAATGCTTTATCCACTGTGCCACCTAGCTGCCCCTTAACTCTTAGCACTTTTAACAATTACATCAAATCATAAATAATGCTACTTCTAACCTATGCCATAAGCATTCAATCATCATTCATTTTTCCCCATAATAACCATTTTTATAGAACAGTAAACTTACATCCAATCAGATCCTAATTTGTAATCACTAATGATAAACATTTAAAATATTTTTGTTTTAAATCCAATGCTCTTGGCCCTTTAAAAGGAAATATTCTCCACAAATTTATATATTCCCTTAAAAAGACACATGTAAATAATTCCTGCTCTAAACAGTTATCTCCCTTTTTCTTTTCCTACTTCCTTAAGGAGCAAAGAAAAAGTCCCCCATCATTTTTTAAAATATTTTTTAATGGTAATTATTTATTTACTTTTTTTGTTTTCAACATTTAATTCCACAAGATTTTGAGTTCCAAATTTTCACCCCATCTTGCCCCTCCCCCCACCCCAAGATGGCATGCATTTTGAATACCCCTTCCCCTAGTCTGCCTTCCCTTCTATCTCTCCCCCCCATCCCCTACCCCTTCAATTTTCCTATAGGGCAGGATGGATTTCTGTACCCCATTTCCTGTATTTCTTATTTCCCAGTTGCATGTGAAAACGGTTTTTTTAAAAACATGTGTTTTTAAAACTTTAGGTTCCAAATTTTCTCCCTTCCTCCCTCCCCACCCACCCTCATTGATAAGGCGAGCAGGTAAATATAGGTTATATATATACAATTATGCAAAACACTTCCATAGTAGACATGCTGTGAAAAACTATTTCCCTTAATCCTATCCCACCCCCCCATTTATTTTATTCTTTCTTTTGACCCTGACCCTCCTCAGAAGTACTTGCTTCTGATTACCTCTTTTCCCAATCTGCCCTCCTCTCTATCATCTCCCTACTCCCTTGTCCCCTTGCCCTCCCCCTCCCATTTTCCTGTAGGGTAAGACAGATTTCCATATCCAATTGAGTGTGTATGTTATTCCCTCCTTAAGTCAAATTCTATGAGAATAAGATTCACTCATTCCCTCTCACCTTCCCCCATTTCCCCTCCACTGTAAGAGCCTTTTCTTTTCTGTTTTTTTTTTGGGAGATAATTTACCCCATTCTACCTCTCCCTATCTCCTTCTCCTAGTATAATCCTCTCTCACCCCTTAATTTTATTCTCTAGATATGACCCCTTCATTTTCAACTCACGCTGTGCCCTCTATCTATCTATCTATCTATGTCTATCTATCTATCTATCTACTTTATCTATCTATCTATCTATCTATCTATCTATCTATCTATCTATCTATATCTATATATACGTACATATAATTTTTTCCCCTCCAACTACCCTAATACTGACAAGGATCTCTTGAGCTACAAATATCATCTTTCCATGCAGGAATGTAAACAGTTCAACCATAATAACTCTCTTATGATTTTCTCTTTCCTGTTTACCTCTTCATGTTCCACTTGAGTCTTGTATTTGAAAATCAAATTTTCTATTCAGCTCTGGTCTTTTCATCAAGAATGCTTGGAAGTCCTCTATTTCACCTAATGACAATTTTTTCCCCTGCAGGATTATATTTAGTTTTGCTGGGTAGGTGATTCTTAGTTGTAATCCTATCTCCTTTGACCTCCGGAATATTATATTCCATGCCCTGCAGTCCCTTAACATAGAAGCTGTTAAATCTTGTGTTATCCTGATTGTGTTTCCACAATATTGGAATTGTTTCTTTCTGGCTGCTTGTAACATTTTCTCTTTGACCTGGGAACTCTGGAATTTGGCTACAATATTCCTAGGAGTTTTCCTTTGGTGATCTCTTTCAGGAGGAGATCAGTGGATTCTTTCAATTTCTATTTTGCCCTCTGGTTCTCAAATATCAGAGCAGTTTTCCTAGATAATTTCTTGAAAGATGATGTCTAGGCTCTTCTTTTGATCATGGCTTTCAGATAGTCCAATAATTTTTAAATTCTCTCTCCTGGATCTATTTTCCAGGTCAGTTGTTTTTCCAATGAGATATTTCACAGTGTTTTCTAATTTTTCGTTCTTTTGGGTTTGTTTTACAGTGTTTTGATTTCTCATAAAGTCACTAGCTTCTAATTGCTCTATTCTAATTTGTAAGGAAGTATTTTATTCAGAAAGCTTTTGGACTTCCTTTTCCAGTTGTCCAATTTTGCTTTTTAGGGCATTCTTCTACTCATTGGCTTTTTGGACCTCTTTAGCCATTTGGGTTAGGCTATTTTTTAAGGTGTTATTTTCTTCAGTATTTTTTGGGTCTCCTTTAGCAAACTGTTGACTTGTTTTTCATGATTTTCTTGCATCACTCTCATTTCTCTTTCCAGTTTTTCCACTACTTCTCTTATTTGCTTCTCAAAATCCCTTTTGACTTTTTCCAAGGCTTGGGATTGATTCATATTTTTCTTGGAGGCTTTGGATGTAGGAGCTTTGACTTTGTTGTCATCTTCTGGTTGTATGTTTTGATCTTCTTTGTCACCAAAGTAAGATAATATAGTCTGACTCTTTTTGCACTGCTTACTCATGATCCTGGCCAATAATGAGTTTTAAACTCTTTGTTAAGGTAAGTGTCTGCTTCCAATATGAAGAATGTACTGTCCCAAGCTTCAGGGGTTTGTACAGCTGTTTTCAGAGATGCTTCTAGGGACCTGTAAATTTTCAGTTCTTCCAAAGTGGTATGATAAGGGGCAAGGTGTTTCCTCTCCACCACCACAACAAGCTCCAGCACTCCTCCTCACCCCAGGACCGCCCCTCAGAACTGTGACCCAGAACCAGGCACAGGTAGAGCAAGAGATTCCTGCCTCAGCTCTGGCAAAGAGATCCTTGCAATCCCCCTCTGATCAGCAACTCAATTCCCCCTCAGTCTGTGGGCCAAAAGCTCAGGAGGCAGGTGCTGCCCCAGAGGCCACACTCGGGACTTGCGACTGAGACATAGCTCCTTCTCTCACCGCACTCACAGACTTTTCCCACTGACCTTCTAAGTTGTCTTTGGTGTTCATGGGTTGAGAAGGCTGGAAACCACCACAGCTGCCCGTGATTCAGTCCTCTGAGGCCTGCTTCAGGGTCTCTGCGTGAACTGAGCTCCTCTCCCCACCCGGCGCGATACACCTTTCCGATCAACCATCCAGGTTATCTAGGGCTGGAATTTTGTTTCACTGTCTTTTTGTGGGTTCTGCTGCTTTAGAATTTGTTTAGAGCCATTTTTTATAGGTATTTGGAGGAGTTTGGGGGGAGAGCTCAAGAAAGTCACTGCTTTAACTCCACCGTCTTGACTCTGCCCCTGATGTTCTCATTGTTTAAAGGAATTATGAGAGCAGTAGTATTTTTCTGTGATCAGTCTCTTACTGTTACCAATGTGAGATTAAATTCTTGTTATCTAGGATATATGATTTTATGGGACAGCAATTTACTATTGTTTTGAGCTTTGATTACCAGGATAATTGTCTGAATGGTCATGAAACCAACAGTAGAATGGCAGGCTGAGAAGTGCTAAAGGTGGATCTCTGTGCCTGGGAAAAGTTTTGAGGACTACCTGGGACACAGCCTAGGTAGGATCTTCCTGGCTTTATTTCCCAATTATGCTATTTCCTTTCTGAAAAGGAGAATTCCCCATCCGATTAATCCTGAGCCCTACTTTTAACATCCAGTGACTACATGATTGGCTATCAGATATGACTCATGCCTGGAATCAAATAGAGCTAAGGAAGTTCTTTCCTTGTGATATGATATGACATTGTCCCTCTTTTTCTTTTATAGCAAATTTCTATAATCAAGAAGCTCTGTAAGTACAGTATGAACTTTATTAAATAATAGATGGATACTGGAACATCTCTGAGTTACCATAATAGGATGCAAACATGAATAGCTTACAATTTTAACTTACATTCATGGCCAAATAATAATAACATAGGGATAACATGCTCCTAAGGAGGAAATGTTTAGACAAAGCAATAAGACAAAGCTGTAATGTGATAGATGTCTAATTAAATAGGATAGCAAATTTTGAGAAAAGCAACAGGATTAGACTGATTCTTCTAAGAATTATATGCACATATATATCATTGGCTTCAAAAATGTGTCTGTCATGGAAATCCAAGCTTTAAGCATGTTTTTGTAAGAAGATCTCAGATTTGGATTTCTACACCAAAAATTGTATAGGTTAGTGCTAAAGGTAAGTGAAACTATTTCTCCCTTATTAAAGTTACTGTCTGATAATTTTAAAAGGCAGGAGAGCTCATTTTATGGTTGGACCCTCACATTTTAAAAGATTCTTATACCAGGTACAGGATGTAAGTAAGAACAGAAGCAGCAGATGATATATAAACTGTGGTTTCAAAAATGGAGAAACAAATTTTAGTGATTATACTAATTTATACTAAATAAGAATTATCTGGGAACTTCTTGATCTAAATCAGAGAAACAGAACTCCCTTTTTGAACTGCCTAAGAATAAAACCTATTGTATATGAGCAATGAACTTAATGTTAGTTAACATTGGTAATAATGATTGTATTGATTTGTATGGTTCATGTTTAAGGTTTTCTTGGTTATCTTGGTGACATGTAAGTCTCCCTTCTCAAAACTAGTCTATTGTGAGCCCTCTAAGTAGTTTAATCTGTACCTGACTTGATGTAATTATGAGATTTTGTGAATTATGAAAAAACTTTGTTGTATTGTTTGAACCTGGCCCTGTGTGGCTGGGAAACTGAACCATCTCTATGTGCCTTTAACTAAGGACTTATGTTATGCTGTTTTCTCTCAATTATCAACTCATACATCTTCTAAGAGCCCCTATCAGGTCTAAGTGACTACTCCCATAGCTGCCAACTTCTGGATGTGGACTCCAGGATCATCTGAAGATGCCTGCTCCAAGTGGACATCTCTTCCCACCCCCTGAGGAAGAAGGTTTTCTCCACACCTTTCTTGGTCTACAGGTGAAGCCTTTGGCTTACCTTTGACCAAAAGGAGGAAATGATAATCATTTAAGATCAATTGAGCCCCAGTAAGGGCCAAAAACCTGAATTAATCTTTTCTGAGTGAACTAAGAATGCCCCTTCCTGTGTCAGCAACTATAGGACCAGATGGAACTGACCAGCATTTTTCCTGTTTATGATCACTAAGGACAGGATATCTGGGACCAGACACTCTCTTGAATAGTGGGACTTTTCTTATCTTGGTACTCTGTGGACATATGATATGTAGGGGAAACACAGATATCCTGGATCTATAATTTCAATTGACACTTTGACGTTCTCCTATTTTATTGTATTTACAACCTATTCAACTAAGAAACTTCCTTTCCCACACTATGTGTTAAAAAACATATGGAGGCTGTATTTTTTTTTTTTTTTGAGTAACACAGACATCCTGAGTCAGGGTTTAAATGTCCTCCTAAAATTGCTTGAGTCAATCAGAGTTAAAGCTCTGATTCCTTGTACATGAGCTAACTTGAGGGAATAAAACAATATGAGTTTACTTATCACCTAGCTTGTTGTCTTTTTAACCAACTTTCAGGTTGAGAAAGCATACTATTTTCTTTTTTTTTCCTTTCTCGTGGTTTTCCCCTTTTGTTCTAACTCTTTTTCCCACAACATGACTAATGGAGAAACATGTTTAATATGATTGTACATGTATGACCTATATCAGATTGCATGCTGTCTTGGGCAGGAGGGAAAGGAGGTAGGGAAGGAGAAAACAATTTGGAACTCAAAATCTGATAAAAGTTAATGTTAAAAACAAAAAAAGAAAAAAGATATTTAACTCCTGATCTGGATGCTATGAAAGTTGGAATTAAACTGTAAGAGAGTGTGGTTACAACGTGTAAAAACTGCTATATTTAATTGTTTATTTTGCTTTAAAATGAAAAATAAGAATAATTTAGTCTTTGAGAAAAGTTAAAAGGACCTCAGAAATTCTCCTTTTCTATGAAGTTCTTTGGGAACTTACCGGGTAAGTACCTTGGGACTTGTTCTTTAGGCAAAGTCACCAAATCTTATCGGCCCTGGGGAAGAAGTTGCTGAAAGAAGGCTGCCCAATTGAAAGTGATGAAGTGGTTTACTGAGTGACTGAGAACTGTACCAGCTGTAGTGGGGGGTGGGGGTAGAGAGAAAGGTCCAGTGGAAAGGGCAGAAGCCAGAAAGAAGCCAGGAGGCACTTGGGGGCCTGGCTCAGACCTGCCTGGGACCTGCACCCAGAAGACTTCCAGAAGGCAGAATGATCTTAGCTCCAGGGCAAAAGGCTTTACATATTTTGTTATTAGCTTGTTTCTAATAGAGAAGTGCTTTTTATCTGATGAATTGTCTGAGCACTGATTATGAAAATCATAAAATCACACCTGGAATAATATGTATTGAAGTAACACCTTGGAACCAACTTAGTCTCAGCAGACCCCAGCCTTGATTCAGAATGAGACTCCTGCCTTAACTCAAGTTGGTATGGTCAGCTCTTGGAATGTAGAAAGAGAATGCCTCAAATTAAGGCACTTAATCAATTAAGAAGCACTTATCAATTAATCAGTAAACATTTATGAAGTACCTACTATGTGCCAGGCAGTAGATTAAGTGCTGCGATACACAGAAAGATTAAACAATGCCTCTCCTCTGGGAGCTCATGTTCTAATGTATTAAGTCAAGTCACCAAGTCACCAGGCATTTATGAAGCATCCAGTACCCCCAGGGAACAGATAGGCTCTGGAGAGACCAAGAATGGACCTAGAAAACAAGAGAGAACTAGCAAATTAGTTGATTAATTAATTAATTTAATTAATTAAATTTAATTTAAATTAATTAATTCCTGTAATTAGTGAATTACACATACACATGTGTGTGTGCACATCTGCACACACACACACAAATACATGCATGTCTACAAACTTATTTCCATTTCTACTTTTGAGGGAATACCATTAAGTATAGGTTATCTGATATAATGTTTGTGCTCTGGGCCTCCCCATCTTCCTTCGATTTATTGTATTTTTTTTTTTTAACATAATTTGTCTTTATAGCAGAGAAGAGACAAACCTTTCTCCCTCCAGACTGAATTCTCTCGGGTGACAAAGTAAGATTTAGGATTCCCTGAAACAGGGATCCTACAGGCGTATTTGCTAGTGGCAATAACCTTCCACCCTGGTAGTGAGACCTCTGGGCCTCTCTGTGAAGAGGGAGATACCTTTCATCATCTGGTCTCAGAGACATCCATTATTTGATACAGTTACTCAAAGGTGGGAGTTTATTAATAATTTTTTTATTAATAATATGCTAGCAGTATTAATAAGATGATTAATTTCCCAGAAACTCTGTCTCTTGAACTTTATGTGTCACAGTATGGTGACCATGAAAGGACTATTATTTTGCATTCTAGGTTTTCAAAAATATTCATTTAGTATTATGCTTTGCCCCCATTACATGTAAAAACAATTTTTAGCATTCTTTTTGTGTATGTGGCAACCAAGGTTAAGTGACTTGCTCAGGGTCCCACAGCTAGTAAGTGTCAAATGTCTGAGACCAGAGTTGAACTCAGGTCCTCCTGATGCTAGGGCTGATGCTCTATCCACTGTACCATCCAGCTGCCCTAACGTTTGTTTTTAAAACTTTGAGTTCCAAATTCTCTCTCTTCTTCCCACCTCACTGAGAAGGCAAGCAATTTGGTATGGTTTATGCATGCGTATTCATGCAAAACATTTCCGTATTAGTCATATTGTAAAAGAAAACATAGACTAAAAACAAAAACCCTCAAGAAAAACAAAGAAAGTCAAAAAAGTCTGCTTCAATCTGTATTCAGACACCATCAGTTCTTTCTCTGGGGATGGATAACATTTTTCATCCTAAGTCCTTCAGAGTTGTCTTGGATTGTTGTATTGCTGAGAATAGCTAAGTTATTCACAGCTGATGACTGAAAAATATTGCTGTTGCTTTGAACGCAGTACATTTCCCTTTGCATTAGCCCATGCGAGTCTTTCCAGGTTTTTTCTGAGAATATCCTGCTCAACATTTCTTAGAACACAAGAGTATTCCATCGTACTCACGTTGCACAGTTTGTTCAGCCATTCCCCAATTGATAGTCTTTCCTTGAGGGTTTCTTTGCTTCTGTAGCCTTCTCTGAAGATGAACTCCAGTCTTCTCTATTCCCATAGAAACTCTATGGTTGGATTCTTTCTCCATTGGCTGGGCAATTTTTTTTTGGTAATACTTTAATTTTTGTAATCACCTCTAGGTGATTGGGCAATCTGGCATGTCACCCTCTGGGAGGTATGCATAGAGGCCCTTGAGCCCAGTGGGAATATATTTTAAAATCAGTATTATTACCATTTTTGGTTAAAAAGTCAGATCATATTTTTGGTAAAACTTAAGATGACCATTTTTGGTCAAAATGACTGTCCCGGGTAATGATCATGTCACAATGTAGCAGCATTGTTGGGCAAGCTGGCATGTCACCCTCTGGGAGGTATATATAGAGGCCCTGGAGCCCAGTGGGAACAGAATCCCAGAAGTGAGGGGCACTGTAACACCTCCTCCACTAGAAAAGGGAGTGATGCGCTAGAAACTCTGTGCTGAAGGAAATGGCAACGTCCTCAAGGGTTCCTTAGAGCACAGGTATGAAGTTCATACATACCCTTTAGGGTGAAATGCTCTTGTATTGTAAAGTGACTCCTTAAACCTTGGTAGCCTTATTCGAGCTTGTCTGCAGGACAGGGCCTTTACTCTTCTCAGAAAACTACTAGCACCTCCTTCTGACCCAGAAGCTGGGGGGAAATGGCCATGGCTTTTGTTGGCCCCTTCATGTATCCTTCACATCCAGAGGGACAAAAAATAAATGAAGTTGAACTGTGGCAGTTATGGATAGCGCTAGCACTCCTGAACTCACTGAGTTCAGAAAACTGACAAGCGTAGTTTTCCAGAAAGTCCTGAGTAGCCTCAAGTATTTGGATCTACTAGAGAGCCAGAAGAAGCAAAACGTGTGTGTGTTCGATGTGACGGCAGTAAATCTTTGCCAAGCCAGTTTCCTTTCCAGAATTATCGGGGCACAGGACTGTGCCTGAAAATCAGGTTCAAAAAAGAAATGCAGCATTCTTCAGGACGTCAAGATAATACATTGTAATGCTCATCATCCTACAGTACAAATATGATGAAATAAAGGAAATAAAGCAGATCCCTTGTGTCTTCTTTTAATATCAATAATGCAATTATTTAAAAATTACTATTTCAGAAAGAATTCTTATTTAATATGCCTTATAAATTTTATTGTGGCAGTGTTAGAAGCTATGTCCAAAATGAGGAGTTTCACAGGTCTCATCATTTAAACATGATTATGTTTTTTTTTTGTGTGTTTTTGTTTTTTGTTTGTTTTTACAAATGAGGAAATGGGGGCCCAGGGAGGTAACAGTGATCCAGATTGTGAGCAGCCTCTTCACAAATCCTTGTACGAGCATACCTTGGAGATATGTGGGTTCATTTCCAGACCATTGCAATAAAGTGACTGTCACAATAAAGCAAGTCACATGAATTATTTTGGTTTCCCAGTTCTCATAAAAGTTATGTTTATATTATACTATAATCTATTAAGTGTGCAATGGTACTATGTATAAACATTGTACATACCTTAATTAAAAATACTTTATTGCTAAAAAGTGCTAACCATCATCGGAGCCCTCAGTGAGTTGTAATCTTTTTGCTGGTGGAGAGGCTTGCCTTGATGTTGATGGCTGGACTGATCAGGGTGGTGATTGCTGAAGGTTGGGGTGGCTACGGCAGCTTCTTAAAATAAGACAACAATGAAGTTTGCTGCACCAACAAGTGGTCATGGAGCAGTCAGAACACACACACACATCTGTCACTTAAGGTTGCCATCTTATATGGGCATGGTTCATGGCACCCCAAAACAGTTATAATAGCACCATCAAAGATCACTGATCACAGATCATCTTAACAGATGTAATATAATGAAAAGGTTTGAAATACTGTGACGATTGCCAAGATGTGACACAGAGACATGATGCGAGCACGTGCTGTTGGGAAAATGGTACCAATTGACTTGCTCAATGCAGGGTTGCTGACAACTTTCAATTTGTAAACATTCAAGATCTTCAAAGCACAAGAAAGCAAAGTGCAATAAAATGAGGTCAATCCTGGTTATGCTGTCTGTCAGTGGGGTCAAACTCAAACTGAAGCCAGACTGCAGATTGACTTAGCAAACTCCAAATCAACATGATCTTGCTTGTATTGTATTGTCTTATTTTGTTAAACATTTCCAAGTTACATCATAGTCGGGCTGGGCTGGGCATCGGGTGCCTCTGTTCTAAGGGACCGATAGGGGGCTTCTCCATCAATATGGAAATTACTCTTCAAGTCATAATCTTGATGCAGATTTTAAATTCATCTGATTTAAATTCTCAAACTTTCCAAACGTATTGGAGAGGCTCAAAGATTTGGGAGTGGTTCCCACTTCCTTCTCAGCGGACAGTTAATCTAGCATTAGGGTTATACCAGGAGGCCACATTTTCAAAGTTGAACGTGATTCTCTCCAGAGCTTGGGCGTTTTTGCCTTCTGGAGTTGGATCCTACACATGGAGGGCACCAAGATTCTCAATTCTCCCCTCCCCTTGTTTTGAAGGAGCATTAAGACTGCATGCACTCTGGTTTCAAAATTATAGAGTATCTTTTTTTCCATTCATAGCATTTAAATCTTTCTTTTTAAAATTAATTTATTTTGAATTATCAACAATCACTTCCATAAGCTTTTGAGTTTTAAATTTTTCTCCCCCTCCCTCCCCAAGATGGTGCACACTCTGATATAGGCTACACATATACATTCCTATTAAACCTATTTTCACATTAGTGATGTTGTAAGTAAGAAGTAGAACCAATAGGAGAAACCACCAGAAAGGAAACAAAACACAGCAGAAGAAAAAAATAGCAAATAGTATGCTTCGATCTGCATTCAAACTTCATAGTTCTTTCTCTGGAGGTAGACAGCATTTTCCATCCTCAGTCTTTTGGAGATGTCTTAGATCCTGGTATTGCTGGGAAGGGTTAAGTCTATCAATATTAGTCATTGCATAACCTGGCTGTTACTGTGTACAACATTCTCCTGGTTCTGCTCACTTCACTCAGCATCAGACCATACAAGTCTTTCCAGGTTTTTCTGAAGTTTGCCTGCTCATCATTTCTTATAGCACAATAGTATTCCATTACATTCATATACCACAACTTGCTCAGCCATTCCCCAACGGATGGACATCCTCTCAATTTCCAGTTCTTTGCCACCACAAAAAGAACTGCTATAAATATTTTTGTACCTGTGGGTCCTTTTCCCATTTGCATGATCTCTTTGGGATATAGCCCTAGAAGTGCTATTGCTGGGTCAAAGGGTATGCACATTTTTATAGCCCTTTGGGTATAGTTCCAAATTGCTCTCCAAAATGGTTGGATCATTTCACAACTCCACCCACAATGCATTAGTATTCCAATTTTCCCACATCTTTTCCAACATTTATCATTTTCCTGTTTTGTCCATTTAAATCTTTCTAAGGCAAATCATATTCAGCTTTACTTTCTTGCAGGGGGAAAAACCAAACCTTTCCATATCCTCCATTTTCATACATATTTAAAACATCATACTGGATACATCTTTAGGACTCAAAATACAATGGAATGCTTCTGTGGCAATAAAAGATGCCTTGTTCAATTAGGGAAAGGTTAACTCAATGGCAAACATGCAAAGCATTGCCCTGGCAAAACCATAGTGAGAAAAGGGGACTGATGAACTTGCTTCCCAAAATCATTTGTATGCAGGGAGATAATCAAAGGTGACAGCTTTCTATTTTAAGAATCTTTTAACACAATTAAAAACAGTCCATAGGTCTAGTTTCCAAAAACAAAACAAAACAAAACAAAAACCTTTCCTCATCCTCAAAAACATAATATAGAAATACATATCTATGACCTAGAAGGTGATTAGAGAAACTCCCATTTTCTATATTTTTGCCTCTATGATAATCATGTCAACAAATATTAGTCATAATAAACAATGACTTCAAATTGCCAACCTTTTTTTTTTCTTATCCAATAAAATAACTAATGGCAAAATTATTGACAAGTTCTATATATACAAAACTAATGACTATTGTACATATTATTTAGAGCTTATTTCAGCCATTTTAGTTTTCTCAAGTTTATTTTCTACTTTTCACTGAGTGGGTTTTATCATACATGACAATTCTTGTTTCCTTTTTTTAATCTTATTTTTGGAGGCAATAGTACCTCAGAAGAAAAAGGAAGAGAGATCTTGCTCTTTACTCTGAATTCTTCCATTTCCTGCTCTTTTCACCCAAAGTGGCTGAATTTAGAACAAGAAGAAATTAAATGCCACCCTAAAGACGCATAAAACCATAAACATTTCAAAGACTTTGGATGCCATTCTATCTAAAGAACAAAACAAAACAAACAGAAACCCTTTTACCCCAAAGGCACAGAAAATGAAAACACAGTAGAAAATGTGTATGAGTCTAGGACCAGATAAGATAGATTTTTGCTTAGATAAGGCTTCTATATAAATGAGAACACTTAAAGCAACAACCTGTCCCAGTTTCCCCCACACCCACACACAAACATACACACTCACAAGTTCAGGAAGATGAAAGAAATAATTCCTTACCTTTACAAACAAGCTTACCGATCCGACAAAAGTAAATCTAGATTTAATTCTAGGTAATAGTCTACCAGTTTGGGGCTGCTAGGTGGCACAGTGGATAGAGCACTGGCTTTGTAGTCAGGAAGACCTGAGTTGAAATCCAGACTCAGATACCTGATGCTACCTGTGTGATCCTGGGCAAGTCACTTAATGCTAAGTGCCTTGCCAAAAAAAACAAAACAACAACAACAACAAAAAAAAACAAATCTCAAAAAAATAGCCTACCAGTTTCTATCTCAAGGGAAAAAAGAAATTCTAATAATACTAGCGTTCTCTTTCCTGATGATGCTCACTTAAATCTACCTGTTCCATTCACAGACATGTACAAGGAAGACCCATAAGGGTTTTTGACCACATCATGGGGGAGGGAGAATTCTCCCACAGGGACAAAAATACTCAGCTAGGACTGGAAGAAAACAGCTGTTGGGGTGTCAACAAACAGTGATGACCAGGTGAGGAGAAGAGCACACAGACACAACCCCATTCTCCTGGGGAAGCCTGCAGCAGCCTGCAAAGACAGACACACACTCTTGGGACTGGCATGGACCTACAGAAGGTGGGCTTCAGAGCATTCATCTTCATCTAAAATGATTGTCAAGGAATAGTTCTAGACCTTTCCTCAGACCTCGCATCCTTTAAAGTCTCCACCCGTTCTAAAACTCTGACCCCCCCCGCCATGCCACCAATGGAAACCAAATGTTGCCATGTGCGGATTAAAAATGGAAAATGCATTTTGACAACTTCAGAAGGAACAATTGGGTTCCCTATTTCAGAAAGTGTCATAAAGGAGAAAATATATCTAGAAAATTAATTTGTCATAAAAGAAGACCCAATAGTCTGCTCACAATCATGGGGCTTTTAATCCTTTCAGGAATTTCAAAATTATAGAATGAAATTTGTTACTTCATGCAGACTTAGAAACAGCTGATCTCCCCAGAAGTTGGTCCAAGGGGTAGGTAGAAGGTACTGGAGTGAACAATCTTGTCCCAGTGGACACTCTGGAGGGACCACTCATCCTTTGCTAAACCCCCCTGGGCACTAATGAAAAGGTCTATCTAGACACAGAAGGAAAAAGCAAGACCCTCTTCCTTCCTTTATGATATCAGATTGGGCCCTAGGGGCTTCCCATTGCCCATTTCCTTGAAGTCCTCAAATTCTTAAGGAGAAATTCCAAATTGCGTGTTAAACATCACATGAAGAAACTGAGTTCATGATTTGGAGGATTTGACCCCAGTCTTCCCGGGGGGCTTGTCAGATGACCGTGAGGACCTTGCCACACTTGCATAGAGCATGGGGATGCTCCTTTGCCTGGCATTTGCTAAGGACTAATGTGGGATAATGGCCCACTGTTCCCCCCCTGCCCCCCCCGTCTCTACTTCCCTTTTTAACTAGGAAAGCAGTCACTTTGATAAGTAAAAGTACAGAAATGCGCTGTCCAACAAAGGGAAGTATGTGACCCCAGTTTGGCCCCATTTTGCCCTACAATTCTGTCTCACTAAGGTTCTCTGACATTCTAGGGTCTTAACAATAACCTAGTCTTGCTCTGACAGTCTTCAGATAATAAACGAGAAAGCCCCCTGTGACTGCTTGGTCAAATGACCAAATGAAGCAATTCTTCTCCAGCATTTCTGTGGGTCAGGACAGCCAAGAGCTCAGCATCATTGGAAAAATGCTTGGGACTGAGGCCATCCTCTGCAATGGCCTTCTCCTTCCTCCCGTAAAAGAATAGATTTGGCACATTTAGGTTCGTGAAGAGTGTTAAGAGGTGGAATGAAAACAGTACAGCAGAGAAGAATGTACTTTCTTCTCAACCCTTCTTCACCATATCTAGTCCATCCATAAAGCTAGAACATTTAAATGAATCCTTCATGATGAGTGCCAATATTCCTGCTCATTCCAAGCAAAATGCCAGAGCTTCCACATGACAACAAATGCCAGAGAAGCTGCAGATCTAGGACACGCTAGTGCTCTTTCCCAGCCTGCCTTCCGACAGATGGACCCAGCTCAGTATACGGATGGGACCTCCAACACCTGAAAGGCCTAGCTCCATACAGAGAGGGGAAGCAGCCCCTCTTCCCTCCTTCATCTTTCCCTATCCTTTTTCTACCTGGCAGTTTCTGATTACTGTTGCTGCATTTGCAAGGCAAACGTATGCTAATGAATACAAGAGGAAAAAGAATTTTGGTTATGTCGGACCACAAAAGGCTCTTGTCGAATAGGTAGCTTGGAGCAAATGACCTCTTAGGCCCCTCCCACCTGGGACATTCTAGGGTTTTTCATGTCTGCTCCTTGGCACCGGGATTCTCTCATGCTGTGTCCTTGTATCCCCAGCACCCAATACGGTGCCTGGCCGATAGCAGGCCTTGCTGTTCATTGCTGAGGCTGTAATGCATCACACTCTTGACATCAGTGGCCTCCTGCGTCTGCTGGGTTCATTTACAATCACAAGAGGCTTGGGACTACTGCTGATTGAGGAAATGGTAGCACCTTTCTTCCCAGAAGCCCAAGCCAGGGAAACATTGACAACACTGCGTACAGGCTGACCAGGCTCAGATCCTTAATAGAAGGACTTCAGACCAGGGGTCTTGGGCAGCCCAAGTCACTCTCTTTCAGAAGTGAGAGGTTCTGGACCTGACCGGGCAAACCTTGTCAGACCCAAGACTTCTGTGTCTGTGGGCATTTTCTCTAAATTAACACACCTCCAGCAAGACCTTGTGCGGCTGCTAACCAACATCATTGAATAACTCCTGCAGACCGGTAGAGCCTCACATGGTAATATTGCCTCTTACCTGCCACTGGCTGGAACGTGTGCCAGCACCAGTAACACTCCTGAGAGTCATGCTCCGCCAAGCTGCTCGGGTGGGACTCCCTAGCCTGGATGTGGTAGCCTGGGCTCTATCTGAGCAGCCAGACTTCCCACAGCGTTGCTCCAAAGGAGTGGGGAAATGCAGTAACAGCTTTCTGCACTGTCGTGGACAATGCTTACTTCTGGTCACATGTCCCATCTACCTGATCTACCCATTTCAAGAATGGCGTAGGCATGCAAACATCAAACTCTGACTAAGGCAGTTTGTAAGGGATTGCTGTAATTGTAGGGGAGTGGATGCTTTCATCAGGGGGTCTCTTCAGAAAGGGTCTGATTTAAATTCAGACGGGTTCTGGATAATGGACAATGCTTTCATGCTTTCCCCATCACCAATGGAGTGAAACAAGGCTGTGTACTCGCTTTTCAGCTCGATGTTCTCAGCAATGTTTCTGGGCACCTTTAAGGACAAAGACGGCATCAAGTTTAGGTATTGCACTGATGGCAAATTATTTAACTTGAAAAGGCTACAAGCCAAGACCAAAGTGGAGGAAGAGTTGGTGCACGAGTTTTTGTTTGCAGATGATTGTGCACTCCCTGCAGCCTCTGAAGCTGAGATGCAACAGATTACCGATCCACTCTCTGCTGCCTGTGCTTATTTTGGCTAACACTGAACACCAAGAAAACCAGCCAGCACCATGCCATCCATACATGGAGCCATCGGTTATAGCAAATGGAGAAGTTTTGAATCCTGTGGACAAGTTCATTTACCTTGGAGGTATACTTTCCAGGGATATGATAATGAGTTTGACACACACATTGCCAAAGCTAGCTCAGTGTTTGGAAGACCCTAAAGGAAAGTGTGGGAGAGAAGAGGAATTAGAGACTGCCTACCAAACTGAAGGTCTACAGAGCCTTCATGCTGACCTCATTGTTGTATGCCTGTGAAACCTGGACAGTCTACCAGTGCCATGCCAGGAAACTGAATCTCTTCCTTTTAAATTGTCTTAGGAAGATTCTGAAGATCACCTGACAGGATAAGAAACCAGACACTGAGGTCCTTTCTTGAACTGCCAAGCATTTAAATGCTACTGCAGAGAATGCAATTCCAATGGGATGGCCACATTGTTTGAGTGTCAAATATATGCTTGCCTAAAAGACTATTTTATGGAGAACTCACACAAGGCAAAAACGCACATGGAGGTGATACAAGGACACTCTCAAGGTCTCTCTGAAGAACTTTAGAATTGACTGTGAGACATGGGAGACCCTGGCACAGGACCGCCCAGCATGGTGTGTCCTCATCAAAGAAGGCACTGTGCTCAACGAGCAAGGCAGAATTGCAGCAGCTCAAAAGAAACACGAGCTGTACAAATTTAGAGAGAGATCTTCACTCCAAATGTTCACCTGGACTATTTGGGCCCAACCTATGGTAGAGCCTTCTGAGCTCATACTGGGCCGATCAGCTACAGTCGGATACATTAGACCTTGATCCCAACAGAGTGATGGCATTTGGGTCCTCTTCAAGCACAAAAGATAACAACCAACCAATCCCCAGAACTTAGCACAGTGCCTGGCACATAGTAGATAGTTAAGAAATGTTTATTGATTGAATGAATGGAAAAAAACATCTATTAAGTACTTACTATGTACCTGTCAGGCAACTGGGTGGTTCAGTGGTATAGAGTCAGGAAGACCTGAGTTCAAATACCACTTCAGACAATTACTAGCTGTGTGACCTTGGGCAAGTCACTTAACCTCTGTTTGCCTTAATTCATTTGAGAAGGAAATGGCAAACCACTCCGGTATCTTTGCCAAAGAAAACCCATGGACGGTATTGGTATGCTATGGTTTATGGGGTCAAAAAGAGTTGGACATGACTGAATGACTGAACAACAAATGTGCTTGTAAGCCTCCAACCAGTTTTAACATTCTAGAGTTCTAAGATTATATTATATTCTGGCTAGTAACAGAATTAGGCTTACTACACTTTCTACTTCACACAATAAAAGAATAAATGGGACTTTTCAGGAAATCCTTTACTTAAATGGATTCTCATAAGCTGTGAGGAATCTTCAAATTCCATTTGTAGTCATCAAAATGTCCTTTCTTCTCTGCGATCTATAAAATGAGTTGTCAAGGCCCAGTCCCGATGATCTCTCCATCACTCACTGGAAGTGCTTGATCAGAGTGTGATTCTTTTTACCCCACTGAGACAACTCAGAAAGAATGTAGATCTGCACTCAGACTTTCCCTAAGACAATCATTTCCAGAGCTTTGGAAGATGGATATGCTGACAGAACCTTCCTTTGTTAAACTAGTGTGAGACCCCTGCTCTAGTCCAATCAGTATTGATCAGTTTAGGATGATTCCATAGGGGTAGTGACTATAAGTTTTGTAGGTTAGGCCCCGGAGCTGTGAACTGCACATTGTCAATTCACTCATTTAATCATAGGAAGCTAACTAGAGGCCCTCCACCTTTGTTTTCCCTTGTTATGTGACCAAGCCCAGCATGGCAGAGGTGACTCAATTACATGGAAAGTCCCCACCTTATTTTTGTACCTCCGATCCACTTTCTCTTATCTAACATGAGAAGGTGACTGTTTTATGACTACCTTATGACCACATAGTCAGTGAAGATGCCCCGTGCTTCACCCAACCCGTGACACTTCCCTTCCCCCACTGGTATATCCTGTGTGGCTGATACATCATTTTTGGCCCTTGAAGCAAGGTCTAGCAACCAATGGGATTCTGTATCTCGTGTAGCTCCTCGAGAGTGTTCAAGTATCACATCTGATATCAAGCCTTATAAAAAAAGGCCCTGATAGAAGGGGGCATCTCAGATCATGAGGAAGAGCTGAGGTCAACTTCATTAGAGGGGGCCATTGGCCGTTTATTAAAGTGCCATTGGCTCAGAGCTCTGCCTCTTTCTTGCAGATTGGGCAATTATCCACACACTAGCTAAACTCTCAAGCTTCATCCAGTTCTAAATCTATGACACTGTGATCCTACCAATGGAAGTCAAATGTTACTGATTAAAGATTAAACATTTTAAAAATGCATTTGACCCTTTCAAAAGCAATTAGTATTGACTTCTCCTTTTAAAAAAATATTGTCATGAATAAGAAATCATATTTATAAATTCAACTTGTTATATAATATTCCTTCATTATCTTCCAATTCCATTGGGAACTTTGACCTAAGTCTTTTTGGACAGAATTTCAGAATTGTTTATGACCATCTGCCAGCCTTGGCTACCCCAAAATGGATCTCAGGACAACAGGTGGATGGGAGATGGCAGAGAGCACATCTTAGTTCCAACCAAGACCATGTGCAGGCCATTCTGTGTGTTTTCTCATACTTTTCTAAAACTCTGGGTGTGATGAAGGTCTACAAAGTTGGAAGTCTTGGCTAGCACCAGGACAGGAAGCTGACCTGTCCAGAAAGGGAAGGCAGGCCCTACTTTTCTTGTTCCTAAGATTGACAATGTTGGTCTGGATTGGTTCCCTGTAACTCCTCATGGCTGCCCTCACTAACCCATCCCTCCAAAAAGAGGTGGTTATTTGGGGGATTTTGTTTTTAAACACTTGTTTTGCTGTCTGACCAAACTGA
This sequence comes from Vombatus ursinus, assembly GCF_900497805.2. Taxonomy (NCBI): domain Eukaryota; kingdom Metazoa; phylum Chordata; class Mammalia; order Diprotodontia; family Vombatidae; genus Vombatus; species Vombatus ursinus. The sequence goes on along the minus strand of NW_020944745.1, from coordinate 6,608 downwards.
TATAAGCCAATTTCCATAGGTTGCTTGTTGAATTAGTCACATTTTGTGACCCTTTATATAGAGCATATCAACTCTTTGATTACTTAATAATTAAGTTGTAAAGTGGGAAGGCATTACTTTCCCCTCCACCTCCCATTTTTAATAGCAATTAATATAGAAGGAAATTCATTAATTTTTCTTGCTACCTTCTTAGCAAACAGCCAAGTCCAGAAAGTATTTCTTTAGAAGAGAAGTGCATTTGGGTCTCTAATTAGGAATATTATTCTTTAAGGATTCATGTGGTCAAGTCCACTGCCCCATCTCTCTTATCTCTGCTGACCCTTTTTAGTAGACATCATTTTGGCGACCATTCAGCTGACTTGATAAGCCAAACTACAAACACATCTTGCTAAATTTAAGGGAGCAAATCCACCCCTAAGGCTTCAGTTTGCCCAGACAGTGTCTCATTTGAAGATGGTCAGATGGTTCAGACTCTAAACATGATTGTTCCTTTCTTGATAAGAAAGTTTCCAGTCAGCATTTGGGCCCATGAATAAATGTGACAATTGTCTTCTAGCATAGGTATGGGTTACTCCAGTCAAGAGTTTATTATCAATGCAAAAATGCCACTCTTGCTCAACCATAATTGGGCTGAAGGCTATCTTCTATTTGCCAATTTTACACCATTGATGAACAATAGTATTATTATAACTTGGTTCATGGTGAGTATTAAGTGTAAAATGTAAGGCATAAGAAGTCCTCAACACATCTTCCAATAATTTGGGGAACTTTTACATTGATTATTTATAGAATTTCAAAATTATGCAACTTCATACATGTTCCCTCATGCAGACCTAGAAATAGGTCTCATTATAGAAATATCTCATTATCTACCTACACTATCTACCTTGGCTACAGAAAATTGGAACAAAGTGCAATAAGTTGTGGTAGGGTGATGGTGGGTGAGAGAGGAGTCTTTTCCCTGTAACAACAAGTTGGGGACCCACTCTGTGTATTTTGTCATTCTTTTCTAAAATTCTATATATTATGGGTGTCTACAAAATTCAAAGTCTTAGCTAGAATCAGAAATGGAAAACCAACCTTGCTTCTTTTCCATATAAATCTAACTTTGGCCTGGATTGTTTCATGCTGTTGATTTTCTTGTGCTCTAAAAACTGAGCCAAAAGAGCTCAGGAGGGAATTCATGTCAGCTATTTGCAAAAAGTGCATGTATGTGCATGTGTGTGTGTGTGTGTGTGTGTGTGTGTGTTTCTTGACTGTCTTGAACAGGAAGAGAACAGGGTTCTCTGTGGAGACATGTGTATCTCATATTGCCTCTCAGAGCTGGGATTGCCCAAGCAAGGAGGGTGACTTCTGAGGACGACCAAAGAAATCACTAGATGGCAACTTGTGTGCTGGCAGACATTGATTTCTGGGCCCTAGCAAGAAGGTGCAAAGGTAGGATGTCTCCACCTCTGACAATGGTCTTTCTGGGAATGTTTCCCAAAAATATTTGTGTCTTTAGCACATGTGGATCAGTGACATAGGGTTCCCCAAACCATGGGATGCTGGACTGGGCATTTTCTCTATTTCTCTTTTTTCCCAAGATTCTAAAACACAGTAAAGCCAAGCCTTCATCAAAACCTCTCCTTGACCTCCACAGGCCGATCTAATGGGTAACATGTTCAAAGTGGAGAGATGCGCCCAGTAGGCAGACATTCTCAACTCAGGAAGTTGTGACAGTTAGTGGAGAAAATAAGATGGAATAGTTAGAAAGGAAAGGAAGAAACTTAGTTTGAAGCATTTCACATTGTAGACATGGAACAAAAGCTAGCAGAACATCCAGTAAATGGAGGAAATAAGATGGATTTTTTGCTTGAGGTGAAAGTATAGAAAGAAGAAGGAATGGAGCTCTCCACCGCTTCCGGGAGGTATGTTAGAGATGAGTCTATTGTCATCTGTGTCAGCGGGAACAACCACGCACTCAACACGTGTGGAAAGTCAGACATACTTGGGGGCCTCTAGAGCAGCTGAAACATTCAGAGAGACATCAGAGACATCACAAGTGGTGACAGAGTCAATTCAGAATTGAACTGAGAAGGGGAGAGGAATAAGCCTTTCTATAGCACCTACTACATGCCAGGCACTGTGCTAAGCTCTTTACCAATATGATCTCTGATCCTCACAACAACTTTGTGAGTCAGGTGCTATTATTATTCCCATTTTACAGATGAGGAAACTGAGGCAAACAGAGGTGACATGGCTTGCCCAGGGTCACACAGCTAGGAAGTGTCTGAAGCTGGATTTGAACTCAGGTTCCTAACTCCAGACCCAGTGCTCTGTTCACTGCTGCACTAGCTGTCTCTAAACTGCTTCTTTAGGCAGTTTATGTCTAGAAATGGGGAAAATTTATGTTCATTGACAATTTTAATGATAGGTTGTTGAAAATACAACAGCTGGTGTGAAATCTACTGAAGGAAATGAATCTTATTTTAATTCCTCACTTTCCTCGCTTCATATCCAGGAGGGATCTTCAGACTAATAAATAAATAGCTTTTAAGGGTTAAAGCAGCTTTTGAGGTTGCCACACTTGGAGGTAAAGTTTGATCAACTCCTGGCCTTACATAAGTAGTTCTTTCCAAAGTTGGGAATCCCTTCCCCCTTCTTGTTCCTCTCCTTTTCTTCTTTCTGTTCCTCTTTCTTTTCCTTTCTCCATCTATCTTACTTTTTTGAGGAGGGAGAATGGAGAAGGGAGGTCTGAATTGAACAGGTCCTATTGGAGCTCCAAACTAAAATGAAAGACACACCTTTATCCAAGGATTTTACGAGTTTAAGATTATGGGACTATGCCCTTGCTCCTAGAAATCCACCAGAAAACACAGCATCGCCTCCTCTTGTGAAGAAGCAGGAGTGTATGATCTTCTCATGACTCATCTCTCCTTTCATGGTGTTGCCAGTGTCTGCTTACTTTTCTCCACTTCTGTAGACTTCTCTCGTCCTCATTGACTACACGGATTCTGACAAAAGAGCCTTTGGAAGGCTGCTAATTTTACCTCCCTTTCCCAACACCTCTGAAAGAGTCCTCCAACTTCTGCCAGAGCAGGGACATTGAAAGAGATGGAGCCCATTACCTTGTAGTACAGCCCCTTCTGTTGGATGGCCCTAACCTTGAGGAAGATTTCTGCTGCAAAGAGGAAAACAAGGTGTTGCATCTAACATTTACCCACAGGTCCTAGTCACATCCTCTAGAGCCAGACAGAAACATTACTTCTCCCTCTTCCCTCATGACATTTTCCAGCTGGTTGAAAAGAACCATGGTGTTCCATCTCAGTCTTCTTAATCTTCTTCATCCTGGCCAGTCTCCATTGAATCAATCCCCATTCCAGCTCTCTGAAGTGTTATGACTCAGGATTCTTTGACCCAACATGTCAATGATCTCTCTAATCTAGATCACCAACAACTCAGAGGAGCATTCTTTTTGTCTTTCCATAGGAATAGTTAATTAAAAGAAGGGAGAGGTCTGCTTCAAGGATCAGATCAGGGAGTTTTTAAGCAAATGGCATAAAGGAGTGAACTGTTGAGGGTCATACTTGTGGGATGGCTTTCACATTCCTAAAGGGAATTTCAACAGATAGGATTCAGTTTTCAATTCCAGAGAGACCTAATTCTTCAGAGCACCCTCAGAAAATAGAGGACTGGGGGTAGATAGCCCTGATGATAACACCTTGGCTGAGAACTGACTCTAGGCCAAGGACAGAAAGAGCCTGAAGGGGATGTAGGCTCTCCAATGGAAGGGAGAGGCTTATTAACCACAGCAATCCCAGGATATCCTGTGGACAGCTCCAAAAAGAGCTGAAACCACAGGATCCTTGGTGTATGATGTATAGGCAATCAAGTGACCCTCAAAATAGGCAGAGTTGAGGAATGCCTAGAGTGGAGAATAACTCTTGGTTTCAGTGGAGAGCAATCTTAGGGAAAGACAGCATCTCAAAGACTCAGTGAACAGTGGACACAAAGCCTCCAGTGGAGCCAATCCCAAAGAGAACAGTGGGAAGCTCTCTATAGAAAACATCAGCAGTTTTCCAGCACCCAAGGCATGCTTGTGCTTTGCATGTCCATCTCTTTACACAGGTGCTTTGCCACAAAAATGTTCCCCCCATGCTCAAGTGGCCCATACATTATTCCTCTCTATGTCCCCTCCTCCCAATAAGTGGATGTGTGAATACTCACCAACTTAGTTCATGGTGAGTATTAGGTATAAAATGAAAAGTATAAAGCAGGCACTAGTAATGTATTTCCTTTTCAGAGCTTCTTTGCCACGTCTACACCATGGTCCACACACTCACCAGACTAGACTTTCAAATAAATCCTTCTTTGAGACTACCATATTAATTTATGAACAGTGAAAATTACTCAGGTAATTCCAAGCAAAATATCAGAATTGCAGCATTATCAAGTAGAATATGCCATCTCTTGCAGATTTAGAAATATCCTGTCATCTACCTACCTTGGCTCAAAATGAAACCTATTCCAATAGGTGGATGGGAAATTGTAAGGGAAACTGAGGAGATCTTTCCCAGTCCCTTGCGTGACCGCCTCATGACCTGACATAATAAATGTTATTTAAAGTTAAGATGTGTGACTGGGAGCACCAAGGGAACAGAACATTAAAGAATAAACAAACTATGTTACCAGGGTGGAATAACTCTTATCTCAAGGAATATCTTGCATTCCTCTCCTTGGATATGTACATAAAAAATAGGCATCTGGAGCTTTGACCAAGCTCCACCTTTGTTCTAAGGTTGTTTTCCCATGGTTTACATAGATATAAAAAGGGCCACTTGAGGAAGGGACTTTTGAAGGTCTTTGCTTCAGAGATGGGGACGCCCACTCTGTTAGCTTGCCCAACTAGGACTCTGATGACCATCTCCTGAAGCCTCCCCAGTCACTGTGTCAGGTGTTGGAGTTCACCTGGTTGGTGATATATCTATTCTTTCTTCGTTCTGTATCTATTCTTTCTTTGTTTTATTTTTATTCCTTCTTTGTCCTATTTTGATTATCATTCACTGGATCATATGCATATGTACATTATTCTAATTCCTATTTGTCTGTCACCTTAAGTATTATCAAATAAACCCAATTACTTGTTAAGTTTGTATGGAGCACGCGTCATTTTGTCTTAAGATACGAACCTAAAGTGAAAGTACTGCACAGTCCGTAATCCTTTTCGATTACAGAAATGTTAGAAAGAACGGGTGAAACCATCAAAGACCATACAGGATCCACTCTGGTAATCTGGTCATTTGGTTAAGTGCTGGGCATCAATATGAAATTGAAAGGCATACTTATATCCACAAAGGTTAAACTGCCTCTACTCGCTTCCTTCATCCTACACCAACTGGGCTGGCATTCGTTTTATATGCTTTTTTTTTTTCTTTTACAATGGCTAATCTCCTAATGTAGTCAACGAACAATTAAAAATCCCCTATTCTCCTGAAACTAATCTTCAAACATGAGTTTTCAGAGTGTGGACAACATTGGTTAGTTACAATATACATACAGAAGGATCTCTGCTGCTCATACTCAGTAAAAGAAAGGACACCTTCAATTGTTCCTATTTCACATAGTTAAGGAACTACAGACTTAGAACCAATTGGTTTATGGAGAGACTTGCATGGAAAATGAATAGTACAATGTGCAGGATAACCATCTATATAATTCTCCAAACTTTCTTACTTGTGGAGCTTTTATGAAAATCCTTCACTGAAAATATATTTTAAAGGTTTTCCCTAAGCATCACCGAGATTTTTATCTGTACTCATCAAAGTGTTGTGTCTTTTAAAGATCCTTAAAAGGCGATATCAAGGCCTCGTCATTAAAACATTTGCCTCATCAACTGGAGGAGCTTGTTCAGCATCCTATCATGTTTAACTCACTAAGAAAAGATGAAAAAGTATTCTTGAAATCTTAAGTCTTCACTTCAATCAGGACTTTCCTGAATTTTGTGTATGAAGGTGATCATAGAAACTTCCACCACGTTCCTTTTTCAGGCTATGTGAGCTCTCAAATCCTTCTCAGCACTACGTCTTTGGCACTGTGAGCCTACTAATTAACTTCATTTTTTACTCTCTGCAGATTAATTTTTTAGGCAATTTTATCAACATACAATGGATTATTCCATTTCATGAAAATGTGGAAACATCTAATCATCTCCCAGCCTTAGTGAAATGCAAATGGTGCCTGGTCAAGCAGGCTGATGAGAGGTGATAGGGATAGCAATCTTGCCCCAAAGGTCCTATGGGAGCCATCGGTTAGTCTGCTGATCCAGTTATAAAGCTCTGGGGTGGTGGGTCTCTACAAAGATGAAGAACTTTCTAGAGCTAGCAAAGGAAAGCTAGACCTTTTTCCTTGCCTTATTCTGCCCAAGTGGGCTTGAGTCTGGTCCTTCTGCCCATTTTATTGCTGTCCTAAAATGACTAAGTTCATTTTAAAGACTTTCTGTGGAAGTTCCCCATATCCAGTCAATTTGTGATTTGGAATTTTGTTTGAAGCCATTTCGTATAATACCTTTCTGAGCTAACTTGGAGCAACAAGCCTGGGCTTCACCTGTGGTGGATAGCATCACCCCC
>NW_020944744.1:0-8560 GCF_900497805.2 Vombatus ursinus | reverse complement strand
AAATATATAAGTTCCAAATATCTTTGTAGCCAAATTTATAAGGTAACCTTAACTAAGCTACAAGAAGACACTAAAAATAACATAATAGTGGTAGGAGACTTTAATGTCCCTCTCCCAGTTTTGTATAAGTCTGGTAGAAAGGTACCCAAAAGAGAAAATGTGGAAGTGAAAAAATTACTGGAGAAAGTAGAGTTAAAAAACCATACTTGTGCTATCTTTTAAATGGCACTACAAAGGCATACACATAATTCCCAGAACTAATGGAACTTTAAAAAAACTGATGATCTATTATGGCACAGAGATACTACAAACATAATAAGGCAGAAAGAGTGAATATATCCAGTATAGGCAATAATAAAATAAAAAGTTACTGGTGCAGAAAACACACAAAAATAAACAGGAACACAAAAATGACTTAACAGTGAAATCCTAAATGGTGAGTAAGTTAAAGAACAAATCAGAGAAACAATACGAATTGGACTTCCAGGTAATATGTTCAACAAGATGGGGGACTAGAAATTTTCTGATCTCCTTGAACTCTGATACATCTTCAAAACCAAAATAATTCACCAAAGATAAATTAACATTAGCTGTCTCCATGACTTAGGACATAGAGAATCCAAAAGGAGGTAGAACAAAACAAAAACAAATCTCTGAGTTGACTTCTCTAGCATGCTTACACAGCACCCCTCCTTTTTGCACTGTTTGCAGTGAGCCTACATTTAGCTGAATCAAAAATATAGCTGCAGGATCCAATTAAAGGATTCAATACATGACATAAGGGGTGTAGGATGTGTTCAGGAAAGACCAGTACCTCTGGTGTGAGGGCTGCCAAGTCCTTTTCAGGGCTGCTTCCCACCTCTGGTGTCTATCTGATCCATCTACTTCTGCCGTGTGGCTCCAAGAAGCTGTAGCATGCACAGTGGCCGCACTGTGGTAAACCATTTTGGCAGTTGGGGTAAGCCAGGTGGAGGGAAATTGAGGGTGTCTCCAACCTGTCGGTGAGTTAGGGGGCTATCTACCATAAGCATATGATGAATTCCCCTTTTGGAACAGGCAGAGGAGAACAGTTTGTTCCAATGGCCATGAAAGCAGCTGAAGCAGGCATTGTATCGTGCTTAGGGCTTGGTTGGACATGACAGACGTCAAGGTCATCCACTGCATCTCAAGCTATCACCTTGTCTTTGGCTGAAAGAAGATGGGTCAAATTCTTTCAAGCAGGATTCACGTGCTGTGATTTTGGGGCCCCAGCACTCCTAAACCCCTAGACCTCAACAGGATCACAAAGAGTTAGACATGACTGAAAAATGGCTGAACAGCAACAACTATGTGCCAGGCCTTCCGCTAAGCCCTGAGGATACAAATAAGAAAAAGACAGTTTTTGCTCCAAGGTGTAACACCAAAAGGAAGCCTGAGGCAATTGGGGTTGGGTGACTTGCCCAGGGTCACACAGTTAGTGAGGCTGGATTTGAACTCAGGTCCTCCAGACTCAAGGGCCAGTGCTCTATCCACTATGCCACCTTACTACTCCCAGCAGCACAGCATTCAGTTACAAAGTGCTTCCAGCCAGGGAAGACCTATATGAACTGATACAGAAGAAGGGAGCAGAATGAGAAGAAAAGTTTACACAATGACTATAATAATATAAAGGAAAAAGACTTTGCAAGACTTATGAACTCCAATGCAATGACCAAACATGACTTTAGAGGATTGTTGATGAAATATGCTTCCCACATCTTGACAGAGAGGTGATGGACCAGAGGGGTAGGATGAAACACACTTTTCTGGGCATGAGCAACATGGAGATTTGTTTGACTTGACTATGCTCATTGCTTACAAGGGAGGTTTCTACATTTTGAGGGGAGGTGACCAGGGAGAGAATTAGTAGAGAGAGGGAGGGTAATGATACTTATTTAAAAAAAGGAAAAGAGTATTAATGAAGTATTTATAAAAGTACACAGAATGGAACCATAGAGGATTCAGCATGAGATGCAGACATGCAGGACAACTTTGGAACTAATGTGCTGAATATATGATATACTTAAAACCTAAACTGTATGTAATGGATTCATGGTTTCATGTATGATACTCCCTTTCTGTTCTTCTCTGTAGGTGGAAATGCTTATATTCACTGGTGTGTGTTGAGATCAGAGTAACAAAAAACTAACCACTTATGAAATAAAAAAACACCAATGTGCTTTCATATCTTTGGTCTGACAAAAAAATAATCATTCCCATCAGTTATCCAGAGGAGGAAACTGGGGCCCAGGGAGGTAAAGTGAATTGTTATTTATTCCAAAGATCCTTGGTCTATATCTGGCAGGGGCCTCAGAATCATCTTGTTGAAAGCCCTCAATTCACAGAGGAGGAAACTGAGGCCCAGGGAATGGAAGTGATTTGCCCATTTCACACTAGAGATCATAGCTGGAAGGGAAGTCTCAGGTAATGTAGTCAAACCCCTTCAATATACAGAGGAAAAGACTGAAGCCAAGACAGTTGATGAGACTTGCCTGAGATCGCACAGCTAGCTAGGGGCTGAGGCTGGATTTGAACTCAGGTATTTGTACCTCTGAAGTTCAGCAATTGTAGACACTCCATCCTGATGCCTCCTATACTCTCATCTCCCCAGATGTTCTAAGACTGAAGTCAAAGGGAGGAGTGGTCTCCTTTAATTTTGAAAGAAATAGAATTTGCCCAAAATGCAAAGTTTCATCTAGAAAACATTCAAGAGATACCTGTTGGCCTGAAAGGAATTTTTTGGCTTCCTCTCTACATAAAATCTATGAATTATGAGTGAATTCCTTGAGGTCAGGTTTGCCTTTTGATGAAATGAGAGGTTTGAAAAGGTTCACATAAAACCTTAGTTTATGATATACCAGTACCCCTAAAAATCACCAATTCATGCCCCGAAATGGTGGAAAGGCTCTGTAGGCATCCTATCATTGAAACAACTCACATCCTCTGATTCTCACACACGCACCAGAGAGGGCCTAGGGGTGACATGGTAGTACTATCACCCTGCCATTCTCAGAATAATTTTTGTCCGCCAGTTTCTGGCAAAAATTTAATATTTCCTCCTGACCCAGCTCAACACACTTGACAACAGGCATACACATCAGAGTGCCAAGTGACATTAGAAAAGAATTGAAAGCACAGACTATACAAAACATGGCTCATTAAGAAAATGATTGAATTATCCAAAAATTATGTCTCTTGAAGTTTTTAAATGTCACATAATGATGGGGTGGGGAATATATGCGAAAGTCAGAGAAGAAGGCAAATCAAATAGACTAATCCCTTAGGTTTCAGACTTCAAAGTTCAGAAGAAAAGAACATAATTGCTAAGCATCAGAGGCACAAATACCTGCGGTCAAATCCTGCCTCACACACTGTTTGTGGCTTCAGTCTCTTTGACTTTCTATTAAGAGCTTTGACCTTGGTGGCTTGGAAAGGTCCTTTTACCTATAGGTTCTTTAATATATAATTGGACACATTATTCTACTTCTCTTGGTCTGTTTCCTCATCTGGATAATTGGGAGGAGGGGGGAATAGAGAGTCTTCCTAAAACTGTGACCTCTATTAGGGGCTGAGTGTAATGACTGAATGGAGAGGGAATTGAGAGAGAAAGAAAACATATTTTAAAGGTTGGCATTTAAATATGGAAAGTGACAACTCTGTTCAGAAAGGAGTGCCATGGGATAGCCAGAAGGCTTGGGAAGACTGAGAACATAGTTCAGGGGGAGGAACACCTAAACAGATGCCTGTGTTTCCCCAGAAATTCTTGAAAAACCTTCACTTGGTTCATTAATTTCCCTCCTATATCTTCCCATTTCTCTCCTTGTTTTGGGGGCTAAACTCCTCAAGAAAGCTTGTCTGATATCCTCACTTCTTTTCCTCTTATTCTTATCTTAACTCTTTATAGACTGGCTTTGACCATATCATTCAGAGGAAAATGCTCTTCCCAAAGTTAATAAATCTATTTTAATTGCCAAATCTAATGACTTTTTATCAGTCTTCATCCCTCTTGACCTCTCTGTGCATTTTGACACTTTCATTCATCCTCTTCTATTTGATACTCTCTTCTATCTCAATTTTCATGACATTTCCCTCTTTGATCTTTTTCTACCTGTCTATTCACACCTTCTCAGAATCTTTCACAACTTCTTCATCTAGGTCAGGCTCATATGGGTGTCCCACAGGGCTCTGTCCTGAGCCCTCTTCTCTTTTCCTTCTCTAATATTCCACTTGGTGATCTCATCTAGTCAAATGGATTCAATTATCATCTCTTTGCTGAGGATCCTGAGATCTACTTCTCCTGGTCTAACCTCTCCATTGAATGCTAGTATCAAACTTCAAGTGCCTGTTTGATATCTCAAAACATATATCCTATAGATACCTAGGTCACCCTGGAGTGAAGCTAGAATTGAGTCCTAATTTGACTTTAGATACTTTCTCTGTGAGCCAAGGCAACTCACCTACCCTCTGTCTACCTCAGTTTATTCAAATGTACTGTGATAATAATAACAGCTTCTATATCACAGAGTTGTTATGAGGATCAATGGAGATGATGCTTGTAAAGTACTTAGCACAATGCTTTCCACATTGTAGGCACTTACCAAATGCATATTCTCTTCCTACACAGACATATGAAACTCAACATGCACCAAACTGAACTTATCTAGCCTGGTACACCCTCCCCTCTTCCTGTTTTCCCTGTTACTAGAGAGGGTACCAATATTGACCCAAGTGGTAAACCTAGGTGTTTTCTTTGAGTCCTCACTTTCTCTCACACACACCCAGATCTATGCTGTGCCTAAAGCCTGCTGATCATACTTTCAAAACATCTCTCACATACAGTCTTTTCTCTCCTCTCACAGTTCTACAAAGTCACTGTATATCTTCCTCATTTGTAGCTGGGATTATTGTAATTGTCTGACAGTTGGTTTCCATCTCAAGACTCTGTGTACTCAGAGGATGATTAGAGAAGATGGCAGAGTAGGTCAAAAAATTTAGGCTTTCCAAATCTCCTCCACAAAGAAAGACAGACCTGATCCTCTCAGAGTGAACCTAGAGCAGAAGAAATAAAGAAAAGTTGAGGTAAAGTTGTTGTCCTTCTAAGATAATGTGAGAAGACCTCAGGAAAGATGGGACCTGTAGGGATGGAGGTTTGGCAGGAGTGAAGTGCAAACACCTCCAGGCAGACTCTGAGGAATTAACAAACAACAAGCTCTGGGGGCAGCTGGGTTGGGAGGCAGCCTCAGCCTCAGGTGCCTTCATCTCACAGATGGTGTGGGGTAGGAAAGGATAAGTAACAGAAGACTGAAGGACCTTCCCCTGTTGAGGCATGCCAAGCATACCTGTGCTGACCTGATGAGGTTGCAGGCTGTGACTGTGGGGGAGAAGGAGCTAGCACAGGCCTGGTGAATGTGGTAGCAGAGAAGCAGGGACTCTGATGGCTGTGAGTGCTTGCAGGAAGGCAGAGTCCCTGGTTTCAGTTCCAAGGCAGAGAAATCAGCTGAGGTTTGTAAAAACCAGAGGAACCACAGGGAGTAAAAGTGTCTGTGACATAATGTAGATTGTGGCCTTAGCTATGGTTTAGAGGTGGAGAGGACTGCCCAAGGTTGGACCCCTATGCAGAGTTCAGAAAATAACAGTAAAAAGGGCCTGAGGCTTGGGGAATCACCCTTATACCTCCAGACTAGAACTTGATTATAATAATAAGCTGCTAACAATAAAATAAAACAAAATAAAAACATGTACACAAAGGAGAAAGATCCCAACACAGATGTTTAAGATGGAGACAGAGAAGATCAGGTTTATATTGAGAGGAAGATAGTAGAGATAAAAAAAAGCCACTCCCTTTTCAATGAGAAACATAAAAATGCCACAATCCAAAAAAGAGTTCTTGGAAAAACACAAAAAGGACTTTAAAAATCAAAAAAGAGACATCAAAGAAAAAACAGGAAAAAATAAGGGCAATGTAAGAAAATCAAGAAAATTATGAAAAGAAAGTCAACTAACTAGAAATAGAGAATCAAAAACTTCAGGAAGAAAATAATTTCAGGAAAACTAGAATTGGGCAAGGGGAAGCTCATGATGTTCTAATACATGAAGAAATAATAAAACAAAACCAAAATAATGAAAAAATAGAAAAGAATGTGAAACATCTCAATCAAAAAAAGAAAAAAAACTGATCTAGAGAATAGAGGGAAGAGACACATCATAAGAATCATAGGACTATCTGAATGTTATGGCCAAAAAAATAACCTACATATAATATTATAAGAAGTACTAAGGAAAACTTCCCAGAAGTTCTAGAACAAGAATATAAAGCAGAAATAGAAAAAAAGTCCAACAATCACCACCTGAAAGATCACAGGAAGAAAATTTACAGGAATATCATAAGCAAATTTCAAAGTAACCAGGTTAAGGAGAAAACATTGCAAACAACAAGAAAAAAGCAATCTAAACTTAGTGTTACAGTCAGGATTACACAAGACCTAACAATTTCTAAGTTGAAAGAGGAGAGGTCTTAGAACACTATACTTTGTAAAACAAAAGAGCTGAGGTGACAACCAAGAGTAACTTACCTCACAAAATGAAGTATAATCCAAAATGGAAAAAAATGGACATTTAACAAATTGAAAGACTTTCAGGTATTTATGACAAAAAGAGCAGAACTTTTGATATATAAGAACATTTGGGAAAAAAAGAAAATTTGACATATAAGATCCAAGAGAAATATAAGGTAAACATTAAAGACCAATTATAAGAGGCTCAATAACATCAAACTGTTTACTTCTTATATGTTAAAGTGTTATCAGTACTCTTATGACTGTCATCATTATATGGACAGTTTGAAAGTCAGGCTTGGACTGAGCTGTTTATGATGGGGTGATTCTAAAAAAAGTAAAACTGTGTAGGGAAAAATAAAAAGGAGAAATTATCTCAAACAAATGAGGAATGAAAAGAAGAACTGATACAGAAGGAGCAGGGAGAGGGGCTGGGAATATTGGAATCTTATTCTTCTCAGAAATGGGTTAAAAAGGGAACAACATATACATCTAGAAGGGTATAAAAGTCTTCTGAATGTAGAAAGAATTGAGAGGGTGAAGGGATAGGATAAGGCAGGGACTTTTAGAGAAGAGTGTGTACATGAAGAATCAGGAGAAGGGGATAAGGATGAAACTCTTAGAAAGAGAAGTAGATTAAGGTGAAGGGGAAAGAACATAAAGGAGGGACTCTTAGAGGAGTGGGTAGATCAAGGAATAGGAGGGCCAAGAAGAGGGCAGAAGTAAATGAGAGTGAAAAGGGATAGGGTAAATAGGGCCAGAAGGATAGTGAGGAAAAATAGGATGGAGGGAAATACACAGGTAATTATAACTTAGAAGGTGAATAGGATGAGTTTACCCGTAAAACAGAAACAGAGAACTATCTGGTACTGGCTAAGAAATGGGGAGGTGGAACACTGGAACAGACACAGTAGTAAAAGATTGTGGTAACTTTTGTGTTTGACAACTGTAAAGATTTAAGTTTGGGGGATAAGAATTCATTATTTCATAAAAATCGTTGGGAAAGCTAGACAGCAGTCTGGCAGAAATTGGGCATAGACCAATATATGAAACCATGTACCAAGATAAGGTAAAATGGACTCATGACCTAGATATAAAGGAAGACATCACAAGAAAATTAAAAGAACGTGGTATGTGCTGCGGATTCATGGTTTGTTATAGTGGCATCGTCTCAAAGAATTCAGAGTAAAACCACCTCTAATCCAAGTAGAGGCATTTATTGAGGATTGACTCTCCTCAGTAGCGGGCTAGGTTCCAAGAGAAACCAGCAACTTCAGAGAAAGCAAGATGGATTTTTACAGAGTAAAGATGTAATTACACAGCAGAGATTATGAAAATTGAAAAGGCAGGAGGGGTTTGTCAAGGGATTAGGTAATAGGGTAGGGATCCCTTCTATGGTTCAGTGGTTAAGCATCCTGGTTGTGATACTTGCTGTTTCACTATCTATTGTGATCCTGTCTGGTTGAGATGGATAGTTAGGTACTGTGGTCCTGTTTTGGGCTAAATGGATGATGTGACTGTGGTTGAATACAAGATCACACCTTTTCAAATGTGTGAATTAGATCTGAGGGCAGTGGCTAGCTAGGGGAAGTGGCTTTATTGAGTCTGGGGGTCTGAGGTGTGGGTAAAGCCAGGTTGGGTGGTTAAACCAAGACTTGCCTGTTATTCAGTGGGGCCCACAAGGTAGTTAAATGTTGGGGCTGGGGGAAGCTTTATTAGGATACCATCAGAACATATTACCTATCAGATGACTCATGTATAGGAGAATAACATGTGAAGAAACAAGAGACAGACAGCCTTTTGAGATGTAAAATAAATCATTTCAATTATTTTAATTTAAAAAGTTCTTGTATAAATAAAACCAATGTAGTCGAAATTAGAAGGAAAGCAGAAAATTGGGGGGAAACTTTCATAGACAATCTCTCATTCAGGGATTTCATTTCTTAAATGCACAGAGAACTTTGCCAGATTTGTAAGAATACAAATCA
>NW_020944743.1:0-10378 GCF_900497805.2 Vombatus ursinus | reverse complement strand
ACTAGCTGTGTAACCCTGGGCAAGTCACTTAACCCCATTGCCTAGCCCATCCCCCCCCCCCCCCCCCGGCCCAAAATGACTCCAAACACTAACCCTGCCTCTACTCAGAGGACTTGTAATCAGGGAAGAGTCCCCCCCCCCCTTTTTTTGGCCCTCTGCCACACACAGTATCTTGATTTTTCCCTCTACAGCTTTGTTGAGGCTGTTCACTCCCACTAAAGAGGGCCTAGGACCTCCTCCTCTTCCTCTTTCTGCCTGTTGTAAATCTTACCAGTTTATGAAATTCTGAAGCTCAGGTCCTTCTTCTGCCATAAAGACCATCTACTCCTCTTCTCGCCTTCCAGATAACTCCAAGAAGTTTTCTCCCTTCTCCACATTTCTCTACCATGTATGTGGAAAGAAAGGAAATTAGTACTTAATTAAGTGTCTACTATGTGCTAGGTGCTTTACAAGTATCCTCACATTTGATACTCATAACAACTCGGGGGGGGGTAGGGGCTAACCCTAACTTGCAGCTGAGGAAACTGAGGCAGAGGTTAAGAAGTGTCTGAGGACAAATTTGAACTCAGACCTTCTCGATAACGACTGAATTATGACTCCTAACTCCACAACCACAAATATAACCCTACACTCAGAAAGTGGATATCAGGCAAGGTTTGGAATCAAGACCTCAGCTCAGGGTAGTTAAGTGGCACAGGGGATAGAGCACCAGCCCTGGAGTCAGGAGGACCTGGGTTCAAATCCTGTCTTAGAAACTTGACACATACTAGCTGTGTGGATCCCCTGTTTGTCCCCGCCCCCCAAAAAAGACTTCTTACAAATTCCACGCTCCTGTGACAAGGTCATTTAACCTCTCCAATCTCAATTCTCACCTTGGTAAAAAAAGACACAACATTCAGCAGTATGGATTATTGTGTAGATCAAGATTAAATGAGATAATGCCTACAAATTGCAGTATAAATCACAAAACTCCAGAGAAACTTCAGTTCTTATGGGGCACAGTTGTCAATTAGTTGTGTTTCTCTAGCTATGGTGATAAATTCTGAGGGGCAGGAGTCTAACTTATTACTTTTTGTCTGTCCCAACTCCAGAAGAGCTTTAGAAAGCACTCAGTAAATATCAAGAGAAGATTCATTGACCCAGCCCAAAATACTTTTCATTTCCCATATTCATTCAGCCCCAAAATGTCACCATTTTGGGTCTCCTACTTGAGAAAGCTTAAGGAAAACTATCCTTGATTTGATAATCTCCACCTGTTGCCATCTATATCTTGCCTACACCATTAAAATAACATTTTTTATAATACACTTTACTTAATAGCTACTGGTTAGAGCCCTGAATTAGGAACCCAAAGACCTGCATTTGGATCCCACATCTGCTCCTCACCACATTTCCTCATCTCCCTGGTTATTGTGCCCTGGTTTTCTCATCTGTAATATGGGAGACCATAAACATTGCTTATATTAATACAGTACTGTAAGGTGTGCAAATCACTTCACATACATTATCTCACTTGAATATCCTAACAAACTTGTGAGGTGGGAACAATGGGTATTATTTGAATTTTACAGATGAAGAAACTGAGGATCAAAGAGGTTTAAGGGACATTGCTCATAGACAGAGAACTATATTAAGTGTCAGAGGTGAAACCAGATCTTGAGATAATGTCCAGGATTTTGTAAAGTTTAGAATTTTCTGTAAGCTATTATTACCATTACTCAATAGTTACTTACTCATGTTGAGCCTAGGACCAGAGATGGAGGAAAGAGGAAATGTTGTTTAAACAGCAATCCAGGAGGCTGTAGTGAAAGTAAAGGTTTTACAAAGAGAAATTTGTTTGCTCCAAAGAAGTGGCTGCAGTGACCCCAGGGAGTGTGCACTGACCTGTTGGAGGGTGGGAAGATGGTGGAATCCCACCTTTCCCAGGACAGCCCAGCAAGAGCTAGTCCTTGACCACTTTTATTCAGCCAAGGAACAGGAGCCTCTCGCCTAACATTAGGCCACTCTGGAGGATCATAATCTAATCAGGACCCAGGCAACATTCCACTCCCCAACCCCCTCCATCACCTGAAGGCTGAAGCCAGTGCCCTTCTTAGAGCAGGCTCTGCCCTGCAAAGCCGCTTCAGACAGGAAATACAGAAATCCACTATTGACATCTAACTTCCTTCAAAGCTCAACTCCAGAGCAACTCCCTTCCAAAGGTCTTTCCTGAGTCACCCAAACCTTTAATTAGTGTCCTCCAAATAACTGCTTTTCTCATGTATTTATTACTTCCTTATCTGTGAATGTGTAGAGTAAGAAGTCCATTCATTCATTCATTCATTCATTCATTCATTCATTCCATGAAAAATTATCAAGTTAGGTACTGCAGCTCTTCTGTATTTTTATCTGTAGTATCCAGACTAATGTTTGACATATGGTGAGCATTATTAACAAGTGCTTGTTTATTGATTGATTGATTGACTAGGAAGAAAAAAACATTTTCACATGGGTGCGGATCAGAGCTTTTTTGACTCATATTTTGACTCACATTGCATTAGAGAGTAGAAAGAAACCTTAAAACCATAATGGTTTTTATTTTTTTAAAGATCATAATGAAACAGGAAGAAAGGTTTTGACCTTCCCTAACATAATGCAATTAGGTATAGCTGGTCCTAGGAAACAGTAGTTAACTTTGTTGCCAGATCTAATGGCCTCTCCCTTTTCTGACCTCTGCAGCCTTTGACACCATTGATCACCCTCTGATGCCATTACTCTCTCTGTCTCTGTCTCTGTCTCTGTCTCCGTCTCTCTTTCTCCCCCCACCCTGCCCCTCTGCTCTTTCCTGGCTCTCTTCCTAGCTATCTGACCTCTCCCCAGTCTCCTTTCCTTGATCCCCATTCACTTGCAGTGTACCCCCCAAGATTCTTTCCTGTCTTTTGTTTCTATCGAGTGACAAACTTCTTGGCCTCATCAGCTCTCATGGGTTCAATGATCATCTCCTTGCAAATAAGCCCCGTCTCTGTACATCCAGCCCTACTCTGTCTCCTGAGCTTCATTCCGGGTTCCTAACCTTGACTCTTTACTCTCACCCATCTATCCAGTTAGTAGCCAAACCCCCATCATCTTTAATCTCTCTAAAATATGTCCCCTTCTTTACCCTCACACATCCATTTGAGACCATTTGGTGTCAATCTTCATTCTCCATGACTTTTTGCAGCTTTTGACACTGTGAATCGCCCTTCTCTCCTCTTCTCCTTAGGTCTTCAGGACACCCCTCTCTCCTGGGTCTCCTCCTACCTGTCTCCTTTGTACAGGTCATGCCCTCTAACCCTGGGTGCCCCCACACCTCTGTCCTGGACCCCCCTTCTCTTCTCCCTTTATGTTTGGTGATCACCATCACTTCCCATGGATTGAATGACCATCTCTATGATGATGATTCTTAAATCTGCCTATCCTGCCCTAACCTCTATTATTATGTGTTTATTATATATAACATTAAAAATCTATGATTCCTATAGGTTATAATACGTAACACATTATTATATAATCATTATATAATAACCTCCAGGCTCACATCTCCAAATGCCTTTCAAACATATCAAATTGGACATGTCCTATAGATATCTTAAAATCAACATAGCTAAAACTGAACTCACTATCTTTTCCCCAAAACCCTCCCAACTTCAAAACTTAGCTATTACTGTTCCAGCAATAAACATCATCTTCAGCTCCTTACTCTTTCACCCCCATATCCAAACTGTTGCCAAAGTCTATCAATTTCATCTTTGTGGCTTTTCTCTCATCCCCACCCCTCTTGCAGACCCTCATCCCGCCTGCTTGGACTATTGCAGTAGCCTGCTGGGGGTGATCTCCCTGCTTTAAGTTTCTCTCTGCTCCAGTCTAGCTGCTACACAGCCACTGAAGTGATTTTCCTCAAGCATAGGCCTGACCGGGTAGTCTCCTTACTCAATAAACTTGAGTGGTGGGGGCAGCTAGGTGTTGCAGTGGATACAGCACCAGGCCTGAAGTCAGGAGGACCTGAGTTCAAATCTGGCCTCAGAGCAAACACTTGATACTTGCTAGCTATGTGACTCTGGACAAGTCACTTAACCCCAATTGCCTAAATAAACCCAAAATGAACAAAAAAATAAACTTGAGTGATTCCCTAGCACCTCTACAATTAAATAGAAAACCCTCTTTTAAAGTCCTTTATAACCTAGGAACCTCACCCCCAACCTTTCCATTCTTCTTAAAATTTACAACCTCCTATGTACTCTTCCATCCACTGGCCCTGGCCTCCTTGGCCTCTCTCTGGTCCTGACATTCTCACCGCTCTCACTGGTGGTGCGCCATGCCTAGAATGCTCTACCCCCTTCAGAACCTCCTGGCTTCTCAAGTAAAAGACTCCTCAGCTGCTAGACGGATAGTCTAGTAGGTAGACTCATCTCATTAGAACATAAACTCCTTGAGGGCAGGGGTTGGGGCTGGGGAAGGGGAGCAACTGATTTTTGTTTCCTTTTTTTTTCTTAGTATCTCTGTATCTTATCACAGCTCCCAATACCCCGTAATCATTTAATAAATTCCTGTTGATTGCTTAGTTGAGAGGCTGAACTGCACTCACGGTATGGATAGGGAAGGGAAGCAGGGGGATGACTAGCTTCTGTGATCATGAGACTTTAAGGTTTGCAAAGCTCTTTAGGAAGAAAACAAGCATTTATTCGGTGCTTTCTACATGCCAGGTACTGTGCTAAGCACTTTACAATTTTTCTCTTTTAATCCTCATGAGAACACCTTGAAGTGGGTGCTATTATTATCCCCATTTTACAGATGAGGTAACTGAGGCAGACAGTGGTTAAGTGACTTGTCCAAGGTCAACCAGCTAGTAAGTGTCTGAGGTCAAATTTGAACTCAGGTCTTCCTGATTACAGCTCCAATGCTCTCTATCCACTGTGCCATCTAGATGCCTAATGGATCATTAAAGAGATACGTTTGTAGAAAGGGAAACTGATAACAAAGAGCCAACATGGCTTCACTAACAACAGATTATGCCAGATGACCCCATTGTCTTTTTTTTTAAAGGAATTACTAAAATAACAGAAGAATGCAGTGGTTATATTTTAGTTAGATTTTTTTTTTAGCCAAAATTTTGATAAGGTGTCTGCTACAATTATGGAGAGGATAAATAGATATGGATTAGGTACACTTAGATGGGTTCACAACTGGTTGAAAGGCCAGATCCAAGGTGATGTTTAAAGGATCAATGCCAATGTGGCAGGGGGTGTCCAAGGACGTACCTGGAGGATCTGTGCTTGGTCCTGGATGACAAGAGTCAGGATCCAAAAGCTACTCAAGACCCTTCACAATCTAGTACCATATTTTTCCTAGAATGACTTCCTTTCACAGACTCCCAACACCAGAGGTATCAAAAACATAGCCTTAGGGCCCATGGCACACCTAAGTGCAGTCTGAACCAGATGAAAATGTAATTCCTGTTTGATTTTAATATCTGATTTAATTTCCTGTCTAATTTTTTTTGGGGGGGGGGTTGAGGCAATTAGGGTTAAGCGACTTGCCCAGGGTCACATAGCTAGTAAGTGTTATGTGTCTGACGCTAGATTTGAACTCAGGTCCTCCTGATTCCAGGGCCAGTGCTCTATCCACTACACCACCTGGCTGCCTCTCCTAACTAATTTTAACTTTAATTTCCTATCTGAAAATTTTAAAAACAAAATATATAAACACATATGGTTTTTTAAATTTTTTATTCATTTTAAACTTCAATACAAAAAGGCAAAAAAAAGAACATTTCTATGTACACAGTGCAACATAAAAAGATTCAATATAAAACCATGAATTTCCATTCCATACTGTTTACTTTAAAAAAACTATATAATAAATACTATGCATATTTTCAGAACTACAATGTTTTTCTGTGCTTCCTTCTAGGTTTTCTTTTGTTCTTTGTTGTGCACTTTTTATTTTTTTTCTCCCTCCCTCCATCCTCCTCCCTGCACTGCTGACCCTAGAGGAGGCTACCATTAGACACAAATATGTAAGATATGTAAAACCATACTATACGTTCTTTCATTTATCAGTTCTTTCTCTGAATGTGGATAGCATTTTCCTTCATAGGTCCTTTGTAGTTGATTTGAGTATTTATAATACTCAAAATGACTTTGTTGTTCACAACTGTTCTTAGAACAATATTGCTATTATGGCATACAATGTTCTCTTGGTTCTGCTCATTTCATTCTTCATTATTTCATGAAAATCTTTCCATGTTTTTTTAAAAATCAACCAACTCATCATTTCCTATAACACAGGAGTATTCCATCACAATCACATATCACAATTTGTTTAGCCATTCCCCAGCTGATGGGCATTCCCAAAATTTCCAGTTCTTTACCATAACAAGGAGAGTTGCTATAAATATTTGAGAACATATAGGTTCTGATCACCTTGGGAAACAGACCTAATAGTGGTATTTCTGAGTTAAAGGGTATACATGGTTTGAGCATAATTCCAGATTGCTCTCCAAAATGGTTGGATCAATTCACAATTCCACTAACAGTGAATTAGTATCCCAATTTTTCCACATCCCCTCCAACATTTGTTACTTTCCCCTTCTATCATTTTAGCCAACCTGATAAGTTATAAAATGATATCTCGAAATTGTTTGATTTACATTTCTCTAATCAATAGTGATTTAGAGCATTTTTTCATATCATTACCTATAGTTCTGATTTCTTTATTTCAAAAACTAAACCGTGATACCTTTGCTTTCCTTTCTGGCATTCCTAAACAATTTGTATCCTATACACTTCAACTGTTCCCTCCTCTATCCTTATCCCTCTCTGATTCTAGCCAAGTTCCCAACTGAGCCTTTCTACCTCCTGCATGACATATTCATGATTGTACACTAAACCCGACATCATTATCAACATGGCAACAGCTTAGCATTACACACTTTTTGTCTAACAGGAGTTGAAGAATGAACAGGTCAGTCTGCAGTTTTCCTCCTGGATTATCAACTTCTCTGGTTATGACATGACCCACATGGTCAAATATTAGCTTGGCTTGCCACAGTGTAAGTGTTCATTTTCCCCAAGTCTAACAGAATTTTCAAATACTGAAGGAGGTCCGCAGTCCATGGAACAGAAAGGGACCAATTCCTCTGAATCCAGTTTCCTGGGCTAAGGAGAAATGGGAAGGTACAGCCTTATTGTCTTCTGCCAAGCAGTCATGTGACAGTGTTCCCCGGAGGCACGGACAAATCACGGCGCTAGGATGCGGGTGGAAAGATGTCATGCTACAACCCTGTCACCCCTGATAGTGTCTATGTGACCACAGACCAGCCCCCACCACCTCCATACTACTCTGCAAAAAGACAGGAGGACCAGGTAGATGCACCTGCAGTCTCCTCATCACCCACCTGCTCCCTTATTCCCCCAGAGCTGAGTTTGCAGTTGGTGGGGAGGCTTTTGTCAGACCTGGCCTTTCCTCTAGGCCTGTATGTAGTTAGAAGTAACAGGCATGAAGAGAAGGGGAGGTAGCCTGGGAGAGTTGCAGCTGGCCTAGAGACACTGACCTCTCTCCTCCACCTTCCTCAGTGGGACCTTCCTCTCAAGTCACCAGTTTCCCCTATGTTGAAATGCACTGGAATTTCTTCAATCTCCACTAGAGCTCTTGGGATTATAGCAATGATTCTTATACATGAATTGGACTTGTTGAGAACATTGAGATTTAATTAACTGACTGAATGCAACTGAAGCCTTTGCCATGATGCAGTCTTTTTATAACAGTTTTAAAAAATAGTTCCCCATCATGACTTTTTTAAGCATCAAAATAATTAATTTTTCGTAACTAGATTGGTCCCCCTTTCCCTATCAGTTTTCCTGGGGGAGCTTCTGTTCTCTATGATTGACTGTTCTTGAGCTTCCTGCTTCAAAAATAATAAAAAGTACATTTTTGCTCCATACCTCTCAAAGATTGTAGGTGCCCCAAAAGGCAGGATTGTACTTATGTTTGTTATTTAGTCTGGGGTTAGAAAATGTGTAGAAATGCATGCAAACTCCTTAAGAGTCACAGAAATGATGTTCCTGTTGTTTCAGGGGTTTCTGAGAGCAGTAGTCTATGCTTGATGTCCATAATGAACATAGTTAATGTTAACGGTTAATTTGAACACGTTTTGCTATAGACAAGTTTTGTGCAATATGTTTTCTGTATACAATTTGGGGTTATTATTATTTACACATTCCATCCCATTTTTGTTGTTTGTTTTAGAGCATCTTAAAGCCTAGGGAAGAAAATGCATACGCTTACAATGAGTACTAATTATAGTTAAATAAGTTGTGTTTTTCATGAATCTTTTACTGGAAACAACGTGAGATTATAGTCCATAGTTATTATCTAGCATATGTGATCCTTGAGAGCTGAATCCAACTAAAGCTATGATGATTGGAATTTGCTGCTTAAGGGACTTATGGGACTGTATCTGATATTGTTCTTTTTTGTTTGTTTGGTTATTCTTTTTTTGCTTGGGCAATGGGGGTTAAGTGACTTGCTTAGGGTCACACAGCTAGTAAGTGTTATGGGACTGAGGATGCATTTTAACTCAGGTCCTCTTGAATCCAGGGCCAGGGCTCTATCCACTGCACCACCTAACTGCCCCGATATTATTCTTTAGGTGTGACTTTATGGATGGTCCTTGAGGAATGCTATTAATGCCATGGGGCCAACAACCCCGTATCTTTGAATGCCAAGTTAAGTTCTCATGGGAAAAAATGAGAGAACAATTCTTGGTACCAGTTGAAATAGGATTCTCCTGACTCAATTTTCCAATTATAGTGTTTTCTCTTGAATGGAAAACTATCCCTCCTGGTTGACTTTAAGACTGGCTCAATGCAATTGGCTTTCTATGTAACTCTAGCCTTGAATTAATATGAAGTTAGGGAAACATGATGACATTTGTCTGATTCTCCTTTAATGATCATGTTAGGGGCTCGAGGATTATGTTAGGTACTCAGTATAAATGCAACAAAATTGATGTTTTAGATAAATGCTGAACTGCCTCTGATTTACTATAGTGAAACGCCAGTACAAGGTTTGAGCAATTTGGCCGGGAATTTTATTTATCCAAACAACTACCTAATCAATTAGTTTTGCCTTGATTTCTTCTACTAGTTATATGTTCCTCTGTAAATTAAGGACTTTTACTTTGTCACCATGGTGAGGGATAACTGGGGAAATGTAGCCAAGATATGTGAAAGCAGGATATAATTCTGTTGCTTAGTGGGGTTAACACCACAACTGTCTCAATATAGTGATAATGAAAAGAATAACATTTCAATTAGGCTCATAGTCTATTTTCTAAATGCCATAAAGAGAAATGACATTTCCTATCAGTTATGAACTTGAATATGACTAGAAATTGAAGACATTCTATTATAAATGACTTACTTCACATGCACAGGTTCAAAATTATTCTGTGTGTGTGTGTGTGTGTGTGTGTGTGTGTGTGTGTGGTGTGTGTACACACTGAATAATATATCTACCAATAATCATCCTGGAAACTTTGGTTACAATTGTATAATTGTATCCAATCCAACAACTTTTCAATGAATTGATTTTTATTTTGAAGTCCATCATCTAATAAAAATTCTTCTCTTAATAATTCCTTAACAGTTTCTAATCTTCTTAATTGGGGAATGAATAGTGCCAAATAGCAAAACTGGGTTCTAATTTTCAATTTATATCTGAAAAGAGATTTCGTAGATCAACCTGACAACTGACTAATGTAAAAATATCAAATGTCTGGTCCAAAAGTTTCCAAATTTGTTTTTTAAAATAGTAGAGACATATGTTGATCTAACTTTCGCTATCTCACCTGTTTCTTGGCAAAGGAAATTTAACATTATGTTACCAAGAGTTAACGTAAAGGGGCACGTGGACCACAATGTCAAGAAGACTTCCAAAACCAGCAAAAACCATGACGACACAGGATGATTATCCATCAGAAAAAAATAAGGCCAAATTGAGCAAGGAATGACAACCCCTCAAACGAGTCTCAGAAAAACGGAAAAGGAAGGAAACTCTCTCCTTTGAAAAATAAGTTCCCCTCAAAACCTGTAAGAAATCTTCTCCTCCAGTGAAAAAGTACATGAAATGAGACAAGCATTCCCCACCATGAAAATCTTCAGGGCACAAAGAACCAAATCCTAGAATAGATCTCCAGAGGAAAAATGAAGGAAGACCCTTCTGTTAAACCCTGCTATAGAGTGATAACCACCATTGCAGAACAGACAAAGTTTCCAGGGAGAAACCTTCAAAGGTCCACAAACCACTTTGTGAAAGAAAGGGTGAGGTCAGGAACTTACAGAAATTCTCCAACACTCCT
>NW_020944742.1:0-6675 GCF_900497805.2 Vombatus ursinus | reverse complement strand
AGGGATTAACAAAAGGTTCTTCATTGGGCTTTCATCTGGAGATCTACTAAAACCAATTTTCAATTGGTTTTTTGTGCACTGAAGATTTTCTTGGCGAGTAATCCTTCTTTCATTTCTTGTATTTTTTTCATTGGAGTGGAAGTTTTATCACAGAGGTTGATTGGAACTTATTTTTCAAAGCAGTGTTTGTCCATCCTCTTCAGCTTTTCTGAGTCTTATTTGAGCTGTTGTCCTTCGATGCTGAATGTGGCCTTTTTTTTTCTGAATAGATATTCATCCTGTGTCATTTGGTTTTTGCTAATTTGGAAGTCACCTCGACATTGTGGTCCTCCTCCCACTTCCCTGTCTCTGGGAATATAGTTCTTTGAAATTCCATTGGAATTCCTTCTGATGAAGAAACATCCATTTTTTCACTTGATTCTCTTCAGACATTTGTATTTTTCAATGGCTTTTGGATCAAGATACTGAAAAAACACTTTGGATGGCTTGCTCACCTTTCCCCAACTCTGCTAAAACTCATGGTTGGTTCCATTAAGGAAGGTAAGTAGAATTGCTGCTTGGAGTTTTTCTTCTAGCCTCCATGTCTCACTGCCAATTATTTTCTAGCTTGTATTTTTCTATTTAATCTTTGAATTTTTTCTCTAGATGTCCATCATAATTTCTCAATAGTTTGTTGAGAATTCTATTGAAGAAGTTGCAAAATTTTGGTTTTGTAGCTAGCCAGCGTTGTGGAAACTTAAGATTCTCCAAGTGAATTGGAATTTGGATGTGATTCTCTACTGTGTGTGGGGGGCTTCACTTCTTAGGAGCTGAGTGAAATTTTATCTTGAAATAGAGATAGGAGCTGCCTAATATCATGGATGGTGTATTTTCCTACCAGCGGCCTAAAAAGTACAGGAAGTTGAAGTAAGTTTTGGTAGGTTTTAAGGTCAGGCTTTCTTATGCTGCCTTTGGTGAAAGTTCAGTTCATTTTCTTTTCTTCGATTAGTGGAAAGTTTGAGGACTCTTTCACCGTGTGTTACAGGGCCATTCCACATTTTTCTCTGCTACTAAGTGAAATCATTGAAAAAAGAGAATCATGGTGTGAAATGGAACCTCAATTCCTTGGAGTTGAGCTTTGCTCTATTTATTCAAAGTGGGACTGCCTTTCTAAGACATTTCCTTTAAATTGTGAGTGATTGGTGGGAGGACAAGAGTTCTGCAAGTAGGGTTGGGGGGAACCCTCAGCATCAGGTATCTTGTTCCTTTCTGAGAAGTTTTCTTCTCTGCCAAATGGAATGCATTGTGATGGAACCTGTTCTTCATTGGTGCTTATCACTTTGCATAAGGGATTAACAGAATGTGCTTCATTGAGCTTTCAACTGTAGATCTACAGTAGGGTTTTGTTTTTTGTGCCCTGAAGATTTTCTTGGCGAGTAATCCTTCTTTCATTTCATGCATTTTTTTTCATTGGAGTGGAAGTTTTATCCCAGGTACTGATTGGAACTTATTTTTCAAAGTATAGGGTTTCCATCCTTTTCAGCTTTTCTGAGACTTATTTGAAGTGTTTTCCTTTGATGCTGAATTTGGACTTATTTTTTTCTGAATGGATATTCCTCCTCTTTCATCATAGTTTTTGCTGGTTTTGGAAGTCCTCTCGACATTGTGGTCCAGGTCCCACTTGTCTGTCTCTGGGAATATAGTCCTTTGAAATCCCATTGGAATTACTTTTGATGAAGAAACATCCCTTTTTTCACTCTATTCTCTTCAGACATTGGTATTTTTCAATGGCTTTTGGATCAAGATTCTGAATGAACTCTTTGGATGGCTTGCTCACCTTTCCCCAACTCCACTACAAGTGAAAGTTGGTGCCGTTAAGGATGGTAAGTACAATGGCTGTTTGAAGTTTTTCTTCTAGCTTCCATGTCTCACTGCCAATTATTTTCTAGTATGTATTTTTCTATTACTCCCTGAATTTTTTCTATAGATGTCCAACATATTTCCTCAAATGTTTGGTGAGAATTCTATTGAGGAAGTTGCAAAAATTTGGTTTTGTAGCTAGCTAGCATTGTGGAAACTTGAGATTCTCCAAGGGAATTGGAATTTGGATGTGATTCTCTACTGTGTGTGTGGGGCTTCACTTCTTAGAAGCTGAGTGAAATTTTATCTTGGATTAGAGGTAGGAGCAGCCTAATATCATGGATGGTGTATTTTCCTACAAGCAGCCTGAAAAGTACAGGGAGCCAGATTAAGTTTTGTTTGCTTTTAAGGTCAGGCTTTCTTATGCTGCCTTTGGTGAAAATTCAGTTCATTTTCTTTTCTTAGATTAGAGGAAAGCGTGAGTAGTGTTTCACTGTGTGTTAGAAGGCCATTCCCTATTTTTCTCTGCTACTAAGTGAAGTCATTGACAAAAGAGAATCATGGTGTGAAATGGAACCTCAATTTCTTGCAGTTGAGCTTTGCCATGTTTATTTAAGGTGGGACTGTCTGTCTAAGACATTTCCGTTAAAATGTGAGTAATTGGTGGAGGGACAAGAGTTCTGCAAGTATCGTTGGGGGGAACCCCCGTCATCAAGGACCTTGTTCCTTTCTGAGAATTTTTCTTCTCTGCGAAATGAAATGCGTTGTGCTGGAACCTGTTCTGCATTGGTGGTTATCAGTTTGAATCAGGCATTAACAGAAGTTTCTTCATTTTTCTTTCATCTGGAAATCTACACTAGGGTTTTTTTTTGTGCCCTGAAGATTTTCTTAGTGCATAATCCTTCTTTCATTTCATGTATTTTTTCATAGGAACTGAAATTTTATCATAGGTATTGAGTGGAACTTATTTTTCAAAACAGAAGTTTTCCTTCCTTTTCAGGTTTTGTGAGACTTATATGGGGGGTTGACCTTCTATGCTGATTTTGGGCTTTTTTTGTGAAGGGATATTCATCCTGTGTCATCATGGTTTTTGCTGGTTTTAGAAGTCATCTTGACTTCGTGGTCCAGTTTCTGCTTGTCTGCCTCTGGTAATATAGTGCTTTGAAATCCCATTGGATTTACTTCTGTTGAAGAAACATACATTTTGGATTATCCCTTGATTCTCTTCAGACATTTATATTTTTCAATGGCTCTTGGATCAAGATTCTGAGTGACCTCTTTGGATGGCTTGCTAGTCTTTCACCAACTCTGCTGCAACTCAAGGTAGGTCTCATTAAGAATGGTAAGTATAATTGCTGCTTGGAGTTTTTCTTCTGGCCTCCATGTCTTTTTCCCAATTATTTTCTATTTTGTGCTTTTCCATTTATTCATTGAATTTTATGAATATCAAGCACATTATCTCAAATATTTGATGAGAATTCTATTTAGGATGTCCCAAACTTTTTTTAGCAGACCTCTTTTTTGTAGCCCATCCACCAATGATTTCTGGAAGGTTCTTCATTTGATATTTCATCTGGAAATCTAATGTGGTTTCCTGTTTGTTTGTTTGTTTCTTTTTTTTACTTGTCAGCTACTTCTACAGGTAATCTCTTCTCAGTCTTTGTGTTTTTTTAACACATTGTCCAAGAATTTTATACCAATTCTTGAATGGAATTTATTTTCAATTAAAATGTTTCTTTTTTTTTTTACCACTTTCTTTGATATTAAAGAGATTTTTATTTAGAGCTCTCTTTTCTTCCAAAATTTTGCTCATTTGCTTCTGATTTGATTTTTCTGATTTCAGTCATCAAGTTATTTTCATGTTTGGGACATCACTTTTGCTTATGTTACACTTTCATCTTAAGTATCACCTAGCTTGTTTTTTTCTTCCTACCCCAATTTGAAGAAATTTTGAAGAAACTCTCATATGCTGGATTAACATTCCTTTATTTTTGTCACATTTTTATCTTTAAATAGCTTTAGATTCTCTTTCCTACTAACTACTTGGATTGGACTATTCATTATTCCAGATGACTGGACATCTGGAGGACTGGAAGACTGCCAGTCTTGTACTTTAATTTATGGTAGGTATGTTTTCTTGTAGATATATTTTTGATTACTTCAAAATTTTCTTGAAAATTGGTTGCTATTTGGAATTCACTAATTTTATGCTTTAGATTTTGACTCATCTGCAACCTTTTGTTCTAATGGTGTTTTCTTTGACATTTCCTTAAGAAATCCATTGATTTTTTTCCTCAGAAATCACCCCAGTAGGAAATAATTTAATAATACTTTTTAAAAATATAAAAGCTTTAAAGAAAGCTTTTGAATCATCACTTCCCTCTTCAATCTCTCACTCTGTTTCTGTATTTTTTCTCTCTTTATTTTTCTTCCTTTCTCTTTGTCTCTCATTATATCATAGAACAGAAAGTCTGATTTAACAATTCTTGTCCTCAAACATCTTTTTCAAACTTTTCCCCACTAGCACATAAATTACATTTTCCATACCCATGTAAATGATATTGAATATTAAAATCTCTTTAAAATTCCACAATAATTAGATGTGGTGTAGTCAGCTGTTCTGCCCATATCTGTTACACACAAGAATTTAACTCTATTAGACCTGCACTGATTTTTCACATGCATTTTATACCAGAAAATCAAACTAATCAGATTTTATTGAACATTACTACAATGGATTGAATGTTATCTCTGGCAGTTTTAAACAGGTTTACTCAGGTAACATTTGACTAGGAGAAATATTTGGAGAAAACCTCCTCAACTGGAATCCATTTAAAAAAAAAAGATGTTACTTCAGGGATGCATGTCTCTGAGTTTAAAAAGATCAGCTGAACAGTTTGTGGACTCTGGTCACGGACAGAAAGCAAAGTTACTTTCATGCATTAGACGACTAAATCCAAGAAAATAAACTAAGGAACCTGCTATCTCTACAATAAAATATATTAAATTTTTGTCCTCTTGATAATGATATTCTGTTTTTTGTCAAATCTTCTAGATTTGTTTTTAATTCATTTTGTAAATTGTTAAGACATTTCAATTTTACTTAGGGAATTTGTTCAGAATGAGCTCTATTTTGTTTTTCCTATTTCTACTCAGATTTTCTCAATTACAATGGGAAGATTTCATTGACTGATGGTTGCTACTTAGTTGTTAAGAACATTTTCTAAGTTTTAAAACATGTACAAGCTTTCATTTGTTTCATTATATCTGTAACCTTCTTTAGAACAAAATGCTAATTTTCCTGTACAAACAACTGATGTATCTATTTTTTCCAATGTTGCAGAGCAACATCTTCAAAAATAAATTTACACTCTTATCTTTGAATGCCAAAATAACATTTTCACAGCAGAATTCAACATTTTGGTGTTTATGGACACTGCATGAAATCCAGAAACCCCTGCAATATTGATATTTTCAGTAAGTTCTTTCTATTTAGAGTTTGTTTTAAAAAGAATTTCTGTAAAAGGAATGCTTTCAAAGGCCTAGTGAAAGTCACCACCCTTATTGAACCCAATAAGTAGTTGTTTTTTCTTTTGACATGGTGTAACAAAGTATAGAACAGAGACATCCTTTCTGTAGCTCCTGTACCTAATGAAATACATTTATCTTTATCACCATGCATTTTTTTATTGGACTGGATTGCTATTATGAGCAGTCTTCATTTTTTCTTTAACTTCGGTATAACACAAATATTACTATTCACATTGTGAATGAGATATACTGAATGTCATCAACTTCTGGTGAAATATGTAACTATCTGTTTGAATAAGCTGCAATTTCGTAGTCTTTGTGTTTTGTGCTGTGTTTCTGGCCTTTTCCAGGTAAAGTACTCCAACAAAGGTTTGCAGAAAAAAAAAAACGTACTGTAATGAAAATAAGCTAGACAGAGCCAGACACCATATCAATTGAAAAGGGTCAAATGATACTGGAGGGAAGTAAAGAAAGTTGAGGCTAAATTGATGCATTGTGAGAGAAGGAATCATGTTTCGAAGAACCCTACAAGTTGTTGGAAGGAATCATCACCATGGGAATACATAGGCAGTTGGGACTGCAGACAGCTTTGACCCAGAATTGAAACCCGTCATATTAACTAAGGAAAAGCAATACACTTAAGTGCGTCCTTAATCCTCTTTCCTCAGAATCTCATAAAATAGGCACGAAGAAAGTAGGAGAAAGTGGGTGAACAGAAGATTAAAGGATCATCAGACAGTGAGCAGCACTTCAGTAGAAATTCAGATGCCATCTTCCCCTCAACAAAATTATTCTTGGGGCTCTGGAAGAATGTATTGTCACATATAGTAAGAAAAATATCCTAACTGCCAGAATCATATCAATCAGCCCCTCTTGTAATAGACGTAATATGGTTTACAGAAGACACGAACTAGGAAGAAATTAGAGGCCAAAGTTCCAAAACCCTGAAAGGAGGGCTGAATGGACACCCTGGACCATCTACAGCTCATTAAATCTGACCTTTGGAACTTATCATACTGTGCACACTGAATCCATGTTCTAAAACACATCTTTGGCAAGAATTGCATGCCCTCAATACAAGTCATTCCCCAATTGATAAATAGTCAAAGGATATGAACAGGCTGTTTTCAGATGAAGAAATCAAAGATATCTATAGGCATACAAAGGATTGCTCGAAATCTTTTTATTTGAGAAATGCAAAGTAAAACAGCTCTGAAATACCACCTCAAAACAAGCAGAGTGTGTAATATTACAAAAATGGTAAATGATAAATGCTGGACAGGATGGGGGATAACTGGGACACCG
>NW_020944741.1:0-15429 GCF_900497805.2 Vombatus ursinus | reverse complement strand
ATGTCTGAAATAAGTTTATAGCCTCCAGGGTGGCTCCACTAAGGGGGGTAACTTTTAGTTGCATGTCCAAATTATGCTCTGCTTTTTCAAAATAGCATTACTTTATATTTTTGTTGTTTAGTCATTTTTCACATGTTTAGTTGTGTCTAGCTCTTCATGCCCCCTTTTGGGTTTTCTTGTTAAAGATGGTTTGCCATTTCCTTCTCCACATCATTTTACAGATGAGGAAACTGAGACAAACAGGATTAAGTGACTAGCCCAGACAGCTAGTAAGTGTCTGAGGTCAGATTTGAATTCAGGAAGATGAGTCTTTCTGCCTCCCGGCCCGACACTGTACCACCTAGCTGCCCCACTGCTTTATAGTAAAACTTCATATTTCCCCAACCATAACCATCCAGTCATGTTAAGGTACTGTAATTTGCCGAGGAAGAAAAACGTTTGCCATGCTCTCTCTGGTTGTGTCTGCCAACATGGCTATTACTAATACCCAATCCTCTGTAGTTTTTTGGTTCTATAAATCTACTTAGTGGCTAGAACCTCAGGTGTGCTACTGCATTCAGGCAAGACTCCAAGCCTAGGAATGCTGCTAACCCTAAGATGCTACTGGCTTTACCCTCTTTATTTGTGTGGGCTCATTTATTCACTGTCAGGGCATATTTCAAATTTCCCAGCAAAGGTATAAGGAATAAAGCAATTGAGTCTAGAGTTTGACCTTCTCGACCAGATTAATTTTATTTTAGAGGTATTTTTTACATATTAGACATGTATCTTATGCCTATATTGAGAACAATAAAATGATATCTGACTTTTCTTTTCTGTTAAAGAAACAGCCATTTTCAAAACCAAATTAATTAGCTAGGTGGCAGAGTAGATAGAGCGCCAGGCCTGGAGTCAGGAGGACTTGAGTTCAAATGTGACCTCAGACACTTACAAGCTGTGTGACCTTGGGCAAGTCACTTAACCCTGTTTGCCTCAGTTTCCTCATCTGTAAAATGAGCAAGAGATGGAAATGACAAGCCACTCCAGTATCTTTGCCAAGAAAGTCCCAAATGGGGTCACACAGAGTCAGACACAACTGAACAATAGCAACAAACTTTTCTTTTATGTTTCAGTTTCCCCATTACATCTCTGCAAATTCTTGGTTCACAAATTTCTGAGGTCCTCCTGGGAAAGGTTTGCGCCAACTTAGCATCATCATGATCAATCTCTGGATCCTTGAGCAGTTGCTCCATCAGCATTTGGAATACCAAGTGCTGAGCCTCATAGTCTTGTCTTAATTTTGCTTATATGCTGTGCACTGGTGCATTGTATACGTCATTCCAGTTGCTCAGGGCTCTAAGTGGAGGGTTTCCAAGTTGCTTAAAAAGGGCCTTCTTGTGGATGACTATCAGAGGATACTGTTCAAAAGTTCCCCTTTTTCTGAGCCCTATAGAATGTACTTGGATCTCTTTACTTCTCTTGGGACCTATCTGTAAACTGTCTCTTCCTCCTTCTGTGTTTCCTTCTCTCCTGGGATTCTCCTCTCTTTGTCATGTTCATTTGACTTTAGCAAAGCTCCTAATGCTTCCATTTATTTATTAGATTTTCCTGACTAATGTTCTCTTCTCGTTCCCCTTTTATCAATTTAGATGTTCCTATATTTGATGTGATATTCTCTTTACTCTCTTTTTCTATTGACTGGCACTGTGAAGTCATGAATAGAAGGCTGGACTTGGAGTCAGAAAGACCTGGGTTTGAATTCTACCTTAGACACATTAGCATGGTAACCTTGGGGAAATCATTTAAGCTTTTGAGACTCAGTTTCCTCATCTGTAAAATGGGGACAATAATTAACACCTACCTCACAGGGTTATGGTGAGGAGGATTAAATAAAGCTTTAAAATACTATATGAAATGTGAGCTGCTATTATTATTTCTTAGGGGGCAGGACAGGACAACTATCTTCAAGTATTGTGATGTCAAAGAGGGGATAGAATTATTCTGCTTGGTCCCACAGGGCAGAAGTATGTGGAAGTTGAAGGAAATTAAGCCTTGGTGCAGCGAAGAACTTCCTAACAAGTAGAACACTACAAAAATGGATCTAACTACCACATAAGGTAGTGAGTTCCCCAAAACGAAAGGACTTCTAGCAAACACTAGATGATCTATCTTCTCTGGAACATAGAGACAGTAGAAGGAGGGCTTAACTTGGTATGTTGAATTTGATCCCAGAGCCGGGTTAAAATCCCAACTCTACTACTTACTGTGTGACTTTGGACAAGTCGCTTGAATTTTCAGTGCCTCAGTTTCCTCATCTGTAAAATGAAGTGGTTACATTAGATGGCTTTATAAGGTCCCTTGCAACTCTAGAATTATGACTTTGAGTCTCTGAATATTGGGGAGGGAATTCCTGTTCTGCTATGAGGGATCTGAGGTCCCTTCTAACTCAGAAATTCTGTGACTCATCCACTGCAGCTTCAATATAAAGGAAATTCTCTTTTTCTTGGATCCTCTGTGTCTCTTCCTCTAAGAGTTTGAGGGGTTTTTTTGTTTTATCTTAATTTGTTAATTTCTTCCAGATATGAAAATTTCTTTTAACATCCTTTTCCTACTGAATATCTTCCAACATGCTTTGTCTTTTGCTTCTAATTCTAATTTCCAGAATTAAAGCCTTCCAGGGCCCAGATCTTTTTAGCATTTAGCATTGTTTCAGGATTAGCAGTGATTCATTAGATTTACATTAGCCCAGATCACTTAAGTTTCCATCTTAAACTTGTGTGTTGATCAAATCTCCCATCTCCTTTACTGAGATCTATAACTGTATCTGAGAAGTTAATCATGCTCAGGTCTCATTAAAGATCGTGGAGAGAATCTATAGTTAAACCAGATGGCTCTCTAATTCTAGTCATTGCATATTTATCCCAAAGTCATATGAAAAGAAAGGCAAGATAGAGGAAGACCTGAGCCAGTTTAGACCAATAGCTAGTACCCATCACAAGTTCTGCAGATAAATTATTACACAAAACTCCCAAGGTCAGGCACCAGTAGGTGGTGCAGTAAACGTTTACCTATTCAAGAGACCAGTGTTTTAGTTCCAGCTCTTCCATTGTCTAGCCAAGCGATCTTGAACAAATCACTTAATCTCTCTGCATTCTTATTTCTTTGAAAAACAACAAGGTTATATTTGATCATCTCTAAAGGCCACTCCAGTCTGTAAATTCTAGTATTTTGTGAAATATGCACCTATATCACATTGACTCCTTTCACAGTTGTCCATTATCAGTCAGCTTTTAAAAAAAAATCTCAGATTTATGATCATTTACCATCCAACAATAAACATTTATTAAGCATCTGTGTTCCAGGCAGGGACAGCTATGTGGCACAGTAGATAGCGTGCTGGGTCTGGAATCAGGAAGACTCATCTTCCTGAGTTCCAATATGGTTTCAGACACCTAACTAGCTTTGTGACCCTGGGCAAGTCACTTAACCCTGTTGGCCTCAGTTTTCTCATCTGTAAAATGAACTGGAGAAGGAAGTAGCAAACCACTCCTGTGTCTTTGCCAAGAAAACCGCAAATGGGGTCATGGAGAATTAAACACGACTGAAATGACTGAACAACAACAAATGTTCCAGGCACTGTGCTAAGTGCCAGGGATACTAAGAAAGGTAAAAGGCAGTCCCTGTTCTCAAGGAGCCCGGTCTAATGGAGGAAACAATGTGCAAGTAACTATGTACAAACAAGCTTTTTATAGGAGGCGGGGGTATATGTGTGTGTATATAATATATACTATATCAACATGCAAATAACTAGGCACAAACAAGCTATATATGTGTGTGTGTGTGGTATGTGTGTGTGCAGATATTTGCAAGTGGCTATGTACAAACAAGCTATATATGATATATACTATGTTAATATACAGTATATTTTATGTAGGTATACACTCTATATGTGTCAAATATGCACCTATATCAACATGCAGGTAACTGTACAAGCAAGCTATATATGTGAGCTATATACATGCATATATATAACTTGTTTGTCTATAGTTATTTGCATGTTGATATAGGTACATATTTACCATATATGTACCATATGTAACATAATACATAGCTGGTTTGTAATAGATATTTGCATGTTATCTGTGTATGTGCATGCATGTATACACACATATATATACATACACACATATGCATATACTTCATTGGAAATGATTAACAGAGAAAAGGCACTAGAATTAAGAGGGATTGGGAAAGGCTTCCTGTAGCAGGTGGGATTTTAGCTGGAACTTGAAGGAAGCCAGAAGGCAGAGATATCAATGGAAAACATTCCTGCATGGGGGATAGCCAGTGAAAATGACTAGAGCTGGGAGATGTAATTTCTTCTTCAAGGAATATCAAGGAGGCCAGGGTTCCTGGATCAAAGAGTACTTCTGGGGGTGTATGGTGTATGAAGACTGGAAAAGTAGAGGGGCAGATTATGAAGGGTTTTTTATGCCAGACAGAGAATGTTAGGAAGATAGGATAGGATGATAGGAAGCCACTAGAGTTTATTGAGTAGGGAAGGTAACACAGTCACACCAGAACTCAAGGAAGATCACTTTGACAAGTAAAGAGACACTTTATGGAAGGAAAATCAGAATCATTCTAACAGAACTCCTTTTTAAAGACATTGACGTACTAGTCACTGCAAACCACACAGTTGAAGTTGCAGCCATAAAGACATTCCTTCCTTGGCTCTTGCTCTTTTTAAGCCAGACGTGCCAGCCTTAGGTGATAATGAGAACAGCACCAATTTATAAAGACTGACATATATCCAATTCCCAGGCCTTGTTCTGTGCAAACTATACTCTGGTGAGGAAGAGTCTTGCCAGAGTGAAAAAGGACACTTTAGAGGTGGCGTAAAGAGAGTTTGCACCCGGTCTCCTCATCCCCTCCCCCAGCTTTTAAATTCATCTCTGCAGTCCCAGCTCTTTGCCTGGCTTCTGGCCTGCATGTGGACTCTGGCCTTGTAGCTGACCATGCCACCTCCTAGAGATGAAGGATAGTTCTGACTAAATTCCCGTTGATACCCTGTCATTCTCCCTTCCCCTCCAGACAAGAGAACAACTCGTTTTTATCATGCTTTACGGCTTACAAAGTATTTTCTGTCTACCATGGAAATTATTATTGTTGGTAGAAGTAGCCCTTTTTCTTGGTCGATTCTGCTCTGCCCCAACTTTTTTCCTATAGCAGATACCTCCATTACCAGAAGACTTTAAAACCATGCTTAGAATAGGTCAGGAGATCATGAACTTTATATATCTTACTCCCTAGCTCAACCTTCTTAGATATAAATATATGTGACTACATTTGACCCAGAGAAAAGCACAATGTATACCCATTATAGATAGCACAGTTCTAACGGGCCACATGACAAAGAAGGGGTATGATGTCCACATACCACAGATAAAGAAATGGCTTATGGTATTTCAGCCTTGTTATCTGTGTTCCTTTGTTCAATGTCACAAGTGTGTGTATCTCTACTTTTCTGGAGATCAGGGACAAAGGCAGAGAGGTCAGATCCTAAGCATATCCTGTACTTGCTTAGGCCACTTTGTCTCTAGATTCCTATTATGAGAGACACATATTTCTCTAATGGTAACAGGCCCACAAAAGCAAACCGCAAGCTAAAAGTTTCCTACCCAGCTCCTCTTTGTACTGATGGTGTGGTCTTAAGAGCAAATTCTCCAACTGGTTTCTGGGTACTGGACACCGTCTCTCTTGGTGAAAGAGTCATCTACCAGAATGTCTCCAGTAAATACAAAAATTTGTAATGCCAGCTAATTTACATAAAGTATAATATGAGAAAATAAATTAATACATCCTAGTTCATTTGTAGCCAATCCTAACATTTAGGAAGGAAATGTTGTACATATAGCAGTCAATCCTGACTTTTTGAAAGAATGGGCAGAGTATCCAGGTCCCTGTTTTTGCCACTAATTTACTACTAATCTATGGGCAAGCGATATAAACTCAACAGATGTTTATTAAGAATCTAATGTCTGTATGGCACTGTATCCCTTCTCTTTTCGTGATCCTCTTTTTGAAATGGGGGTAGGAGGTCAGAATGAGGAATATTTGTCTGTGGCAATAGAGTTCTCTATGAGAATCTAATATATGAGAAGAAAAACAGACTGATGCAAACTGAAGTAAACAGAGACAGGAAAACAACACATACAATTACAACAATGTAAATTTAAAAATAGCCACAAAACAATCAAAAAGTGAATGCTGCAATGAAAATAACCCAGTATTCAATAAACTTGGAAATGTAAACCATTTAGGAAAGAGCTCCCTTTTCGACAAGAACTGCTGTGAAAATTGGAAAGGAGTATGGCAGAAAAGCAAGGCAGCACATATTTATAAAGTACTTCCTATGTGTCAGGCATTGGGTTAAATGCTGAGGATACAAATACAAGCAAAAAGAAAGATATCCCCTGCCCTCAAGAAGCTTACATTCTAATGAGAGAAGACAATGCACAAAGGAGAAATGAAACATAGGGGAAGGAGAATAGAAGGGTCTGAGAAGGAGGAGGAAGGATCCCCATGCATCAGCATGGTGTTGAAGTCTGAAAAGTCAGAAGCACAGTAGGGAAGGGAATTAGGCTTACACCAACATTTTACCCCATATTCCATAATAAATTCAAAATGAAGAGACAACCTGATTAATAAAGATCATACCAAAAAATGTGAAGAAAAACAGATTCTATACCTTTCACAACTATGATTGAGATGTCTTCCTAACCAACCAAGGGATGATGGCAATTGCAAAAGATAAGTAGATAATTTTGCTTACTTGAGGTTGAACAGCGTTTTGCACAAGCAAATTAGCACATAAACAAAGTGAAGTGAGCAGAACCAGAGGAACATTGTACACAGTAACAGCAATATTGAATAATGATCAACTGTGGAAGACAGCTACTCTGATCAAAATAATGATCCAAGACAGTTCCAAAGAACCGATGATAAAAAATGCTATCCACCTCCAGAGAGAGACCTGATAAACTCTGAGTGCAGACTGAAGTATACTTTACTTTCTTTATGTTTCTTGCTTTTTAATTTTTTTTGTAACATGGCTAATATGGAAATATGTTTTGCATGACCTTACATGTATAATTGATAGATTGTTTGCCTTCTTAATGGGTGGGGGAGGGGAGGAGAGGAGCAAGAGATTTGGAATTCAAAATTTTTAAAAATTAATGTTTAAAACATAAATTTTAAAGATTTAGTGTGTTTAGAATAAGAAGGCAAGTAGTCAAATGGTGGGGGGTGGAGGGGTGGGGGTGGGGTCAGAAATCTTTGTATCAGATTTCCAGGACAAGCATCTGTCATCCTAAATATAAAGTACTGACAATTATCAGAAATTCTTAAGAGCAAAAGCCATTCCACAAATAGCAAAGTGGTCAAACTTTATGAACAGAGAGTTTTTTTTTTAAAAAAAAGAAAGAATTAGAAACTTTTAACAACTTCAGAGAGTTCTCACAGTTCTGCAGACTTCTATGTGTAGTGATTTTTATGTAAAGCAAATTTTCTGGCTGACATGGGGAAGGGAGGGAGGCAGGCAGGCAAGAAGGAGGTTGCTCCTGTCAAGGGAGACCAGGGATAGAGAAGTGAGAGAAGGAGAAGGAACACTAGGGGCTGGGCCATTGAACTAGTGGGAACCCCCAGGAAGAACAGACCAGGAGGCAGACACAGGGGATCCAGATACAGAAACAAGAGAAGAGAGGAATGGGGCCCGGGACAGACGCGTGGCACTCAAGCTCTGCTTGATGGAAGACAGACAAGCCAGACACATAGGCCAGTGGGTGGTGCTGGGGCAAAGGTCTTCTGTCTCGGTGCTGGAGGTCTCACCAAGTTCCCATTCCAGAGAGGCAGTAGTGGTGGTGATGGCAGTGATAGTGGAAGGTTCTTCTGCTTTAACTTGGAGGCTTTTGGGGGAGATGGGGGAGGGAGGCCAAGGAGTACACAGCTGACAAGCAAGAGAGAGAGCACAGTATTGTACAGTAAAGTTAACATAGGGTTTTTTTTTAAATTTGGATTTCTTTTAGAATTCTTTACGTAAAAGAAAGTCTAATTTGCATATTGTATAAATTTATAAAGCAATAATGGTCTGTATATGAAAGAATGCTCCAAATCACTAATAATAAGCAAAATAAAACATCCTTGAGGTTTCACCTCATACCCAGCCAATTAGTAGAACATTAAAGATGGGAATAGTCAGTGTTGGAGGGATTGTGGTAAAACAGGCACACTAGTACATTGCTGATAGATCTGTGAATTAGGGTTTTTTTTTAAACAATTTGGAGATTTATACAAATAAAGTGACTCAGATAACTTTACCGTCTGACTCAGAGATTGTACTACATATGCCTCAAAGAGGTCTTTCATTAGTAAAAAGAAAGCCCTCATATGTACCAAAATATTTAAAGCAAGACTTTTTGTAGTAGTAAAGTACTGGAAACAAAATAGATGCTTATTGATTAGGGAATGGCTAAACAAAGTATAATATATGAATAAAATGGACTATTACTGTGCTGTAAGAAACAATGAATATGATAGATATAGAGAAGCACAGAATAATTTACAAGCACTGATTCAGAATGAAATAAGCATAGACAAGAAAACAATATACACAATAACTACAATGTGAGCAGAAAGAACAACCCAAAACAATCAACAGTGAACGTTGCGAAATTACAAAGAAAAATCATAGCTTTAAAGAAGAGATATAAGAAAATACTCCCACCCCATCCTTTTGCAAAGGTGGGAAGTTACGTGATTGTGGTACGTTGTACATATTTCAGAATTTTTTAATGTATTGATTAGTTTTGCTGATTTTTTTCGCTTTTTCTTCAAAAATATTATTTGTTACATGGGATGAAACTCCAAGAGGGGGTGGAGTGGGGATGATACTGGGGGAAAATACAATCATGTAAAAAAAAAAAAGACATCACTAAAATTTATTTTAAAAACAACAACAGAGGGAGCTAGGTGGCACAATGGATAGAGTACTGGCCCTGGAGTCAGGAGGACCTGAGTTCAAATCCGGCCTCAGACACATAACACTCACTAGCTGTGTGACTCTGGGCAAGTCACTTAACCCCAATTGCCTCACATAAAAAACAACAACAAAAAAAGGAAAATAAATGTTGCAAAATTACAAAGTACAAGCAATTCTGAAGAAGAATAATAAAAGATACCTCCCTCCCACTCCTTTACAGAGGTTGTGGGAGGGGAGGTGGTCCATAGATGTAGAACATTGCATATAATGTCAGATTTTGTTGACATTTTGATTAGTTTTGCTGAAATTTTTCCTCTTTCTCTTTTAAAAAAATTCTTCTACGGGATGTGCCTAGGGGAAATCTAGGTGATATTAAAAAAGATATCAATAAATATCTTTTAAAATTTATAAAGAAAAAACAAAAGTCTTATTTTTTTAACCTAATCTCTAGTCAAATAATTAAGTTTTTCTTTGCAGATATGTTTACTTTTATCTTTGGTTGGAGAACCTACACACCAGCAGTTATAAACAAACAGTTATTTAGAAATGTAAACATGACAAATGAACAGAAAGGATGGATTTTGAATGGATTGAGGGTGACTCTAGTAGTCAAGACAGAGGCAGTTAGGGTTGGTGGGGTCTGCCTCCAATGCATTTTCACTTTTTTTTATTTTTAAATTTTACAATTTTTTTGCTGATACCTTTTGCTCTTATATTGCCATCATTTCTAAGTATATCCCTCTCTCCTTCCCTACCCAGTAAGCTATCCTTTGTAACAACAACAAAAATTTTTTTTAAAAAAATCAGCAAAACTAACCATTGCATCACCTGAATCTGATTCACTATCATTTTTCAATGCTTCTCCTCTACAGAGTAAATGTCTGGTCTCTATCACTGCTTTAGGATCAGAGTGATTGGAAAGTGCTCTGAGCCCTTTCAAAGAAGGACCAAGTAAGCCTCATGATTTGTATTTTAACTCCTTTCCAGATGGACCAAGTATTGGGAGATAAAGACATATGCAATGATTTAGACTTATTATGATGATAGGGACATCACATCCCTGAGACCATCACCTTTAGAAGCTGAGGGTCTTGGATAATTACAATTCACAGGAATGATTTTCTGTGTCAAATTAACCAGGAAAATTACCACAGCATCAGTCCCTCTGTAGGAAAATTCCACTTCTCCTCAGCATCTCCGGTGCCTATGCCTGTCAGCTCTGATTACAGCATATATCACTGTAAATACAGGTTGAGATTTTCTTGATTTTTACAAATATATGTGAGGGTTTTTCTTTTTCCCTTCTGCACCACTTCCCCACTGTGAACAACGGAAAAGGTCTCTACTGGCAGAAGCTATTATCGCCCCCCACCCCACCCCACAACTGCTTTGAACAATAATTCAAGAAGTTGGAAATGTATGTCCTAAAATAGCCATACTCAATGTTACCAAATTCTTAGAAGTAAATCAACCTGAAACATCATGCAATCTTGTATGACTAAAGCATTAAGTAGCTATTTAGGGGAACCAAGGGAAGGAAAAGATCATGAAACCACTACATCTGTAAGAGGAAAAACTTTGCTATGTTTTGTTTAAATGTGTTTTTTAATCTAAGGAAAGGAAAGTCGAGGAAAGCACCACCTTTAAAAACCTGTGGCAGAAGTCACTTTGTAAATAACAACTGTATGAGTAGCTCTATCTTATTTAGGTCTAATTGCTAAAGAAACTTTAATCCTGCCACTGATGTGAATTAGTTATGTGACAATGGGCAAGTCATTTAACCTCTGTAACTCTGTTTCCTCATCTATCAAGTAGGAATAATGCCTGTAGTAGTGATCTCACAGATCAAACTGGATAATGTGTGCAAAATATTTTGTAAACTTGAAAGTACTTTGTCAGC
This sequence comes from Vombatus ursinus, assembly GCF_900497805.2. Taxonomy (NCBI): domain Eukaryota; kingdom Metazoa; phylum Chordata; class Mammalia; order Diprotodontia; family Vombatidae; genus Vombatus; species Vombatus ursinus. The sequence goes on along the minus strand of NW_020944741.1, from coordinate 4,510 downwards.
TATTATTGACTTTATCATTAATCAAAAAAACTTGTACATTATAGAAAAATTAGGAATAACCAACTATTGCAGATAAAGTGGAAAACTAGCATGGATATCTCAACAAGATAGGTTATATGGGGGTTGTGGGGCCCCTTAAGTCCAGTGTGCAACTGGCCAACCTCCCAACTTAGTTTAAATGGCTGACTGCCCCTCATTTCAATCATTCCCAGAATGGTCTTGTGGTGGTGGTACAATAGAATATGTCCTGTAGCTTTCTGCCGGTCTGCAATGCTCTGAAGTTAGATATTTTACCTATATACTGGGAATTTCTGAACAAGAACTTCAGTCTGGTGCTGCCACACCTGGTATTCTGTCCTCAGGGCACAGGAAACAGACTAAAGTGGCAACCAACATAGTACTTTTGAAAACAAAAGGCAATTGACACCATACAACTTTAGAACTGGAAGGAACTTTAGGGATCATTTAGTCCAATCCCCTCTTTTAAATAAATATTCTTATTACAGACTTTTTTTTAAGCAATATAAACAAATACAAATAAAATAAGGACTGAAACTATATAATCTGACTATGTACTTTAAAGAAGAAATAATATAAGCTTTAAAAATTTATTCATTCTATGTATCTTCTGTGTAAGTAGAAAGTTATTTTTACATAGTGATAGTCATTACATTGTTTTTGTGTTTTCTTCACTTTGTAAGTTTGCATATTTTTCCACATTTATTTAAATTGCTTGCCATTTTGAAGAATATAGTAATCTAGCACATTGTCATATCATTTGTGAAGGCATTTTTTCCAGTTGTTAGACATCTAGGTTATTTCCAGTTTTATGTTGTTGTAAATAACGCATCTATGAACATTTATGTACTGACATCATTTACACTGATGACATTCTTAGCCACTATAGCCTTATTATATACGGGTCAAAAGGCATGATCAATTTCATAACTCTAATTTTGTAATTGCAGATTTCTTTACAAAAAGATTGTACCTATTTACAATTCCAGCAGTTAAAAAAAATCACATTTATGTAATACTTTAAAGTTTACAAGGTACTTTCTTCACAACTCCCCAAAGTAGCAACTATTCATAGATGAGGAACATACTTTTGTTTTGTAAATGGGGAAACTGAGACTCAGAAAAGGTAAGTGATTTGTCCAAGATCACACAACTAATTAGTGTCAGAGATGGGATTCAAATTCAAATTTCTCCCTATTCTAATGTCAGAGGTCTTTCCATTAGACGACACTGCTACCAACAATATATTACAATACCTGTTTCCCCCACAACCAACATTTAATTTTAAAATTGTATTTATATTTTTTTAAATTAATTTTCGAATTTTAGCCATTTTTTGCCAATTTAATGGGGGTATAAGGTAATGCGCCATACATTTTATTTTTCATTGTTCTGATGGTTTCAAGTGATTATTTATGAGTTGTGCTTCCTCTTTCAAAAATTGCCTTTTCATCTCCGTTTACCATTTATCCCAAGACAAGCAAAGGCACAGGGATACGGCATGCTTTCAGGACGGTGAGGAGTACAATCTCTTTCTTTTATAGGAATGCAATTTTTTAATTTTATAGATGAGGAAAGCTACTTGCACAAGATCACACAGCCTCTTGTTCATAGTAAAGTTGGAAGTAAACCCAGGTCTCCTAGTTCCCAGTTCAGTGTACTTTTACCATACCATTGTCTTTCTATACTCCTAAGAGCAAAATATTTCAAGTAGAAAATCCAGTGGCTGTTTGTCTTTTGTAGTGGAGTTAATATAATTGGCTAAGTAAATCTGGACCCTGGTCAGGATCTGAGTGGTCCATCTTCTGGTTCTGAAGGAAAGTTAGGCTTGGAGTCTTTGTTGACAAAAGGCTTGATTCAAAGTAGGGAAAGTAAAAGCATACTCTTCTAATTAAGCCTGCAGACTGCATATAATTTGTTGTTTTCTTTTTCTCTACAGATGTCTCATATGAAGAAGTTTCACACTAGTTAAAACATTTTCCATATTTCCTTCTTGGCTACACCATCCAATTATGTCATCTATTTTAGCATATCTTACAGCTGTAAATCAGGATTGAATTACAGAATGACTGGTACATTTAAAAGTTAATTAATTTAAAAAGAAGCAATATAAAATAGTGAGTATATTTGTTTGGGACCAAAAGATCCTGCGATGGCTTACCAGTTCTGCCACTGATTCACTGTGCGACCTTGGGAAAATCATTTAACTCTTCTCTGCTTCAGTTCTATCCTGAACCCTCTTGCCTTCTCCCTCTATACTATTTCACTTGGTGATCTCGTCAGCTCCTATTGATTTAATTACCATCTCTATATTGAAAAATTCTCAAATCTACATATTCTACCCCAAACTCTCTGCTCACCTCCAGTCTCACATCTTCAACGCAATATCCATTAGGTTATCTTAAACCCAATATGTCCAAATGAACCTCATTAACTTTCCCCCCAAACCTTTTCCTCCTCCTACCTACACTCTTAACTGAAGAGGGCAACATCATCCTTCCAGTCCATAAGGCTCACAACCTAGGTGTCATCCTGGCTTCCTCACTATCTCTCACTCCCCGTATCCAAGCTATTGTCAAGGCCTGTCAATTTTACTTTTGCATCATCTGAATATGCCCCCTTCTCTCCTCTGACACTGTCACCACTCTAATGAACACCTTCACCTCATGCCTCAATTATTGCAACATCCTGCTGGTGTATCTGTTTGCCTCAAATCTCGCTCTCTCAAATGAATGAAGATTCAGCCACTAAAGTGATTTTCCTAAAGCACAGGCCCAATCATGTCACTCCTCTATTCAATAAACTCTAGTGGCTTCCTATTGCCTGCCTCTAGGTTCAAACACAAAATACTGTTTGGTATTCAAAGCCTTTTATAACCTAGCCCCCTCCTACCTTTCCAGTCTTCTTGTACCTTACTCCCTGGCACATGCTCTTCACTCCAGTGACACTGGCTTCTTGGCTATTCCATGAACAAGTCACTTCATTCTATCAGTTCCAGGCATTTTCTCTGGCTGTCCCCCAAGCCTGGAATGCTTTCCCTCCTCTGCTCCAACTACTGACTTCCCTGTCTAACTTAAGTTCCAACTAAAATTCCATCTTTTACAAGAAGCTTTCCCCAGTCATTCTTAATTCCAGTGCCTTGCCTCTGTTAATTATCTCCTATTTATCCTGTATATAATTTGCTTTGCATATATTTATTTGCATGTTGTCTCCCCACTTAGATTGTAAACTCCTTGAGAACAAGACTGTCTTTTGCTTCTTTTTTTTTAATCCTCAGTACGTAGCAGTGTCTAGCACATAGTAGGCACTTAATATATGTTTATTCATTGATGGATGGAAGGAAACATTGACTTCCTATTTGACAAGATGTCAACACGAACTAGTTAACATTTCTAAAATATTTAGTGCTTCGAGGACAAAGGAACTATCTGAACAGAAAGGCTTATCAGATACAGGGCATTTCTCTGATTTGTTTGCTTTAATGGACAGGACATAGGAAAAGGTTGCCTTCTAAAAAAAAAGTTATGGATTATATGGAGGACCATATTATATAGATTATATAGAGACAGCCAGGTGCCTCAGTTCAACATGAGTTCAAATCCAGCCTCAGACACTTACAAGTTATGTGACCCTATGCAAGTCAGTTAACCTCTATTTGCCTTAATCCACTGGAAAAGGAAATGGCAAACCATTCCAGTATCCTTCCCAAGAAAACCTCATGGACAATATTGGCATGCTATGGTCCATGGGGTCAAGAAGAGTCAGAAATGACTGAACAATAATATATGGAGAGCCAAAGGATTCTATAGGGGCTGATTTCTTCTGGACTTAAGAGATTGTTGAAATTTCTGCTTTTAAAAATACTAGTATTTTTATTTTTAAATAGTATTTTTCCCCAGGTTACATATCAAGAAAATTTTTAGCATTCATTTTTCAAGATTTTGAGCTCCAAATTTTTCTTGCTCCCTCTCTTCCCTCCCCTTTTCTGAAACATGGAAGGCAGTTTGATATAGTTTATACATGTGATATCATGTAAAACATATTTCCTTATTCATCATAGTTGTGGAAGAAGAAGCAGATCAAAAGGAAATAAAACCATGAGAAAGAATAAAGTAAATGAAAGAATTATGCTTCTATCTGCATTCTGAGTCTGTCAATTTTTTTTATGGATGTGGATAGCATTTTCCTTCATGAGTCCTTTGGACTTGTCTTGGATCCCCGTGTTGCTGAGAAGAGCTGAGTCATTCACAGTTGATGATCACACGATGTTGCCAATACTGTGTACATGTTTTCCTGGTTCTGCTCATTTCACTTTACATCAGTTTGTACAAGTCCTTCCAGGTTTTTTCTGAAATCTGCCTGTTCATCATTTCTTACTGCACAATGGTATTCCATTATATTCATATACCACAGCTTGTTCAGCCATTCCCCAATTGATGGGCATCCCCTCAATTTCTAATGTTTTGCCACCACAAAAAGGGCTGCTATAAAT
>NW_020944740.1:0-1658 GCF_900497805.2 Vombatus ursinus | reverse complement strand
CATATTATTCAAAGACTGTTCAACTAGAATAAAATTACTGGGAGCAGCAGCAGCAGTGGTAGCAACCTAGCTGACTGTGGGGTTAAGGTGCATTTCATATACACTTTTCAACAGGGGCTGATGTCACTCCATCATCATTTCACCCCTGGACAGACCACCCCAAACCTTAACAGACTGCTCCCAGCCATGCGCATCTAGAACCAGGGGTGGGGAACCCGACTCATGGCCTTCTAGGTCCTTGGGTTCCAAGTTTTGACTGAGTCCAAGTTTTTCAGAACAAATTCTTTTATTAAGGGGATTTGTTCTATGAGGTTTGGATTCAGCCAAAGGGCCACACTTGAGGACCTAGAGGGCCATATGTGGCCTGAAGGTCACTTTGGTCCACAAAAGAATCTGCGTCCACCTAAGTTTGAGCCCAACACAACTGGCTTCCCTAGATTAAATTTATTGCAAACTTGGGTGGGGTTTGATCAGGAATAGGGAAAATCAATGCAATCTCATTATCAGTAATGTCCTTCTGAAGAAAAACTGAAAAACTGAAATTAAAGTCAAAACTTTGGAAGGGGGGGCTCTGAATCTGCCCAAGATATTGGTTATTAATGACATTTTTTTTTGCAAAGGAAAGGCCTCTTATAGAAGATGGCACAAAGTGAATTTTGCAGAGGATTAAGCGTTTTTCTAAGGTTTAGAGATTTGGAGGGTGTCTATTCTAGACTTTGTCAATAGCCAGCTTAAAACTATAGACATAGAAAATGGAGTGTTGTGTATACAGAAGAATAAGATAACTAGTTGTGTTGAATTGGAGAGTATCTCATGAAGGGTAGTGTGGAATGGAAGCCAGGGCAGGACCAGATTCTGGAGGGCTTTAAGTGCCAAAGCAAAGGTTTATGATCCTGGAAGCAACTGTGAGACAATGGAGTTTTCTCAGTGGGGGGTTGACATGGTCAGACCTGCTCTTTGGGAAAATCACTTCAGTTGCTGTCTGGAAAATAGGATACAGAGAAAGAGATTAGAAGTGGGAAAACCAATTGGAAATCAATTGCAACAATTTGGGAGCCAGTGATGTGTGATTTAGCCTTTCAATGCCTGAATTTCCTCATTAATTAAATGAAGGAGATGGATTCGATGATCTTTAGCATCCTTTCCAGCTCTAAATCTATGATCCCAATGAAGAAGATGGGAGCTAGACCCCCAAAAAAGAAAAACTCTGGAATTTCCCACATGGCCAAATCTCTGGCATTCGCCTGAGAGTATAATCTCATCAACTCTCCTTTCATTGTGGCTATGCCCAATCTCCCAATTCTGTTACCCTTACCCTTATGCTAGCCCTCCATTGTCCTTTTACCTCCCTATGGCCCCAGGCCATTTCCCACCCTTAATCCTGGTTGGGCACCATTCTCCCTTGGCCATGAGGTCCAGGTCCCAGGCATTCTGTTCAACAGGCTTACTGGCCACTCCCATTCAGATCTTCCTTAGACCCTTCCTCCAGTCACCCCAAACTACTTGGCCACTCATAGATCCCTCCCACAGTCTTTCTGTATGTAAGATCCATCTTGTCTCCATTAAGGTGCTCAGATTCTTAGAATCTAGCCACTGGTCAGATTTTTGCTATCTAGCCAATACCTCACAGGTGCTCAGATTCCTTAAGAATCTGGCCA
>NW_020944739.1:0-7096 GCF_900497805.2 Vombatus ursinus | reverse complement strand
TTTGGTTCCCACACCTTCCCAATTTCCTTATCCTCTAATCTCCTTAACATGATTTTGAATTCTCCATCACTGTGGAAAGTCTCATTGGTACTTTCAATCATCATCCTCATATTGCCAGAGCCTGCCCTCTGAACTCCCATTGTGGGTCCTCCTGGGATAATCTTTAGTGAGATTATCAATCATTGTACTAGTCCTTTATTGCATGGAACTATACAACATCCTACAGCAGTTAATATTCTAACCATCCCTTTAATTAATTATCTATGTCAGAGTTCTCTGCCAACTCCTCAGCTAAAGTGGTTAAACCTTACAATGCCTTAGTGTTGGTTCTATCTGGGACTGTGCTACTGGGCAACATTTCATCAGGGGATTTTGGGGACTTAAAATAATATGGGAAAAAGTGAATGATGTATTGACAAATTAAAAAGGGTGCAGTCCCTTTATTAAGTACAGATACAGAAACCCAAAAGTAATGATAAATTGTCCATTTAAAGCTTCAGAAGTCTCTTCTTATACAGCTGTCTGACATTCTGGACATCATCTGGTGAAGTCCTCTGGTCCAAGTGCCGTTCAAACAGTGTCCAGCAGACTCTCCTCCTGCAAAGATCCTCCTTCTTGTGTCCTCTCTTTCCTACAAGATTGATCTTAACACAATTTTAAATTATCTTGCCAATAACCAGGGCAAATAATGAAAGTTAACTCAACCCCCATGTCTCCACTATTACAAGGTCAAAATTGGAACCTTGGCCAGTTGTCATATTTTAAGAAAATCAAAATAGAAAAATTAGAACCTAACCTTACACTCTGAATTACTTCTAGTTTTATACCTTGCATTAATTCATTATTCATTCCCATTCATATTCCCCATCAGGAGGATGGGATTCCACTAAGGAATTACTAACACACTCCAATATATAGTAGTTAATTTAAAACCATTACATATCAAATACTAAAACAGTCCCAACTTCTGGTCATGTACTAATAAATAATCCTTAATTAAAATGGATGCTTCTTTCAAGGCATTTACAAGATAAGTCACAAGCTATTCCTCTTGTAACGTTAATTTGTAACAAACTGAGACAACTTTAACATTAACTAAGTATTAACTAAGTAACAGAATAATATCCTACTTCCACAATCTCCTGGCTAATTATCTCCTAATGATGGGGTATGGATCCAAGCCAAAACCTTTGCCTCTGGCCCCAGAAAGAATCTGGCTCCCATTTGTCTATGGGCCCTAGAAAACCCTTATTCTTCACTTAACTGGCCTATGTGGTTTATCTCCAACAAACTTTCCCCCTGATTGAAAGACCTGGGCTGAACTCCTTCAGTCAGGACCCTCATTTTGTGACCTTGGAGTCCCAGCACTCTCAAACCTCTAGACCTCATCATAACCATTATGAGAAATTAAAGGATCCTGACTTATACAGGAATATACTAGTAACTGATGTCAAGACAGAATACTTAATTCTGAAATTCTAGGCCAAATAAGTCAGTCTTATACTTTCATCTTACTTATAATAACCTCAGACATTTCTGAAGCAATCTATTATTTAATAGATTTGATATTTATGCTTACAAAACTTGGGAATTTGCCATGAAAGAATAGGGACATAACTAAAGTAAGGGGACAAGTGCTTCCCTAGATTCATGTCAATTCCAGGCAGAAGTTATATATCTAATGACCGACTGCATTGAGCCAGGTTTAAAGTCTGCCAGGTGTCATAGTGGGGAAATTGAGTCAGGAGAATCCTACCTCAGCCATGCAGAAAAGTCACTCTCCTGACCTTCCCATGAGAACACCCTTTTGCAGCTCATAGGGGCAGCTCACAAACCTCTTTGCAAGTTGCTGACATCATGGGTCGGTAGCTCAATCAGTTCCTTGTTAACCATAACTGGAGCTAGACTGGGAACAGCAGCTCATTAACAGTTCCCAAGGTCTTAGATAGCAAATTCCCCTTATCAGTGTTTCAGGTGGGACTATAGTTTCACATTAATTAGGAAACATCTCCAAAGTGAGCTCTAAGTAGTTTGCATAACTTCCTACCCACATTCTGGTTCCTAATAACATCCTGAGTAAAACCAAATTTCCATTAAGATCATAAGTTGCTACTCTAAATAAATTTGCCTCTCTGTTTCTCAAGCTTATTTATCCTTCTCTAACCATTCTTAATCTAAAAGAATGAAACATTTTCAGGACTTGAATCCTATGCATATGATAAGTTCAAACAGTAATTTTAACTCTTGATAGGCCATGGAATGAATTCAGATCATAACAGTAAGATCTTTGCTACTTACAGCTTATATGCTTTAGTATTAATCACTAGCCTTAGATCTCTGATGCTGCTTCCATTGAGACTACTTCTCTAAAAGCACCCAGTCAAGTCCAGTCCAAGGACACAACAAACCCAGGAATGAAACTCTAAGTTCATAGTAGGTTTGGACATAATTTTCTTGCAAATAGAAATTTAGTAGACTCTCTAAAAGAACATCAAAGATTCTATCAAAACAATTTTTTTTCATAAAAGTATCTCCTTTTCTCAAAAACAGCTTACAATTTCCTAATCACCATAAAATTCCTAGTTACCTAAATTCTCTAGTCAAAAGCTGTCTATAAGAATTGTGAGATTTTACAAAATCTCTTTTTTTTTGCATAATTGCCAAGTTTCTTTTCACATGCACACACAAAATATTTTTACCAGTGCTTGACTTAAACAATAACTCCAAATAGCTTAGTTAACAATTTTAAACTTCATAAGTGAGAGCCTAATAATCCTGGCTAAAACTTTCCTTTAAACATAGACAAAACTTAGAAGTTCTTATTTCTTAAATTACAGTACTTAAAAGGAAATGTTACAAAACAGGACCATATAGAATGCCCCAACAGCCCTGATTCATTCCTTTTTCTTTTTCTCTTTCTCTGAAGGCATAATTCTTAATCTAACATTCCAGATTATAAAATAAATTGCCCTTCCAGCAACATAACTAATACAATTGCTTACCAGATTACATCATATAAGAAAATTCAGAACTATGTAAGCAGTATATTAAAATTTGAAACAGATCCAATTAATAATTATCGGAAATAAAAGAAAAACACCTTTCTTTCTGAACCCCTCCACCAGGTCCAACAGTCTCCTAGGGCTACTCCCACCCCAATAAACTGGCTTTTTAAATTTAATTTAATTTTATTTTATTTTAAATTTCTAATTGAGGCCCTGATATATGACAGAATACTTCATTAATTCCAAATCAATACATATTAATAAGTTTTTCCACAATAAAATATGTTTGTATCACAGGGCATACATTATACAATTATTTTCACAATTGTAATAAACTTTGAAACAACCCATTATCAATTTGTATGAATGCACTCCCAAGTCACTTTGCACAGATGATCATTCATCTCATCATTAATATGTTAAAACTATAACTTTAAACCACCATATATTTTTATAATAGTCAAGATTTTAAATGAAAATCTGCTATCATAGTCTTATAACCAAATATACCTCATTAGGTATTTAACAGTTCCAAATTATCTCATCTTTATCACTAAAAGACCCATTGCAGGTCAAGAGTTACCTTAACACCATTTCTACCTCATCATGGTTCCTCAAATTTTACAATCTAAGAGTTTTAGAAATACAATACAATTTAGAAATACAGTTGATAACATCAATTGCATTTCCAAATTATCACATATAGAAATGATTGCTCTTATTACTCTCAGTACTTTTAACAATTACATTAACTAATAATGTCACATCTCATAACAACCATTTTTTTTCTTGGAACAGTAAACTTAAATCCAATCAGATCTGAATTTATAATCACTGATGATAAACATTTAAAAACATTTTTGTTTTAAATTCAATACTCTTGGCCCTTTAAAAGGAAGTATTTTCCACAAATTTATATATTCCCTTAAAAAGACACATGGTGACAGTTCCTGCTCTAAATTCTCCTTTTCTTTCCTACTTCCTTAAGGGAGCAAAGAAAAAGTCCCCAGTCCTTTTTAGCAGCTTATCAGATAGAGCCACCCTCCTAAAAGTCTCAGGCTTCAGCAATTTGAATCAATGTTAACTGGATGTAATCAATTTTCTCCCCTTAGGCAGAAAGCTTCTAGAGTTCCAATAAGTAATTGAACATCCCAGTTTATGTAACAATTTCCAATCATAATGAGCTGCAAAATTTTCATTTTCAACTTCTACTCAAAGCAGAGTCAAACTTCCTCATATTTTTAAAACCCCTTGAAGTCACCCAGAATCAATATCCAAGGGTGGCTTACCTCAAAACACCCTGCCCCCACCCAAATTACACTCACCAAGGCTAGGGTAGCTTTGAACTCTGAAGGGACATAAGAATTGCAAATCCAGAGAAAGGCACTCTCCCCGCCCCTTTCCCCAAATAATGTTAAACACTTTGCCCCTATACCAGACACATTGGTGGGAGGGATAAGTCCTTATCAGTAAAGTCCGATTGCTGCACCTTCCACTAACTTCTGAGAGATTCTCTCTGCCTTTTTTATTCTAATCTCAATCTCCCCCAGAAAGCCTGAGATGGGAGCTCTTTCCCACTGTTACTTTTTCCAATCTCAGACCTCAAAAATTACCCAAAAATTTTTCTGGCAGACACAAAACATCAACAGACAGACAGACAGACAATGTACACATGACTCTTAATTCTAACCTTGGCCGGTCAAAAGAAACTCATTTTGCCCCACGGTCTCCTTTGAATGGGTTCTGAGGTTTTTTCTTTTGTTTACTTGACTTAAGAATATACCCGCTGCAGTCAGGGCTATAGCCCCTGGGCCCCAGCAACCAGCATAACCTTTTTCTTCTTGACCTTAGTGCCAAACAATATAATAAATTCAATTCTAACTTAAGCATTAAATTAAGAGCATCACATTCCATTTAAAATATTACCAGAATGAACTAAATTACCTTTTGGTTGTGTTCCAGTACACAAAAACTTTCTCTTTTATGGGAGGCAGGAAAGATTAAGTGCTACCTCTCTTTTTGATCTGAGGGGAAAAGGTTCCCCCTTTCTTTCTTGTCTTTCCCTCCACATTCAAAACTTGTCCAGAGTTAGAATGTAGAGAGAGTATTTTTTTTCCAACAATTATTCAAAAGTTTCCAACTCTTTTACTCTCAAACCCTCTGCTCACACTGTTCATGCAAATAGCTTATACTTTTCTTTCTACCCATACTTCTCTCATTCCTACATGCTTAAACTTTCTTGCCTTTCCTTCTGATGGACTTTGTTTAAAGTCCCTTTAAAACTGCACATGTCTTATTTCCTTCTAATCCTGATCTGATGCTTTGAGGATCCTTCTTGACTTGCATTTTACCAATCATCCTAAATAATAAAGTATTTGTCTCTCTTTCTCTCTCCATCCACCCGCTCCTCTGAGGCTGCTGTAATCAGGGAGGGAGACGGGGAGAGAAAGAAAGAAAACATTTTTCCAAGCAATAAATCCAGCTGTAGCTCTTAGAAGCTACCCTTGCTGGCTGCATTTTTACACCTTACAGGGTTTCAGATTACACAGACACTCACTCGCACAGACACACAGACAGAAACAAAGTCCCGAAACAAATCCTGTTTATATTTTCTTGTCCTTTCATGTTTTGATAGTGCACTCCATTATTCAATCTGTTCCCTATATTTTGGAAGTTCATCCCAATTACTAAGTCTAGATCCCAAGGGACTATCAGCCAGCACATCCGATAACTTTTCCTTGTCTCCACCCGATTTTGAATTTGTTTTCCCCATCCTCTCAGATGGCTGCTTTACCGACTCAAAGAGTCTAGGCAGGCTCATAGGGCTTCCCCTCAGGAGACTTCAGTTCCCTCCGACGTCTTACGGACCTCTTTGTTTAGATTCCGGTCAACCCGGTCACCCAGGGGCTCACCCGTCTTGGCCTTGGCTACCTTACTGACTCGAACTGCTTAGGTGCACAAAGGACTCACAGGTCTTGCTTACCTGAGTCTGTGCACACACTTACATGACCGAAAATTTCCTTCACTTCACATGGGTGGCCGCAGTGGTCTTCTGATTACTGGTGCTGCAGAACTTTCATTTTGCTACTCTGAGATCACCCTTCGGGCTTTTCCCTCCTCAGGGGAGAATCCCAAACTAGCCAAGACCCTGAGGCCACCAGAAAAGTCTGGCATGGCACCTGCCCCCGAATTTAGGTTGGAAGAATCCCCCAAATATGGGGTGTAATTCCAGATGATTACCCAAAACTATGTGGGATACAGAGACCCTTACCAATGAATTGGAGACTCAGAGATATTAGCAAAAAGAGTAGTTTGTTTGTTGGCTTTCTCATGAGAAAGGACACACCCAGCATCTCTCAAGATGGCTCCAGTCAGGGTGTGCAAGAGAGTGCAGCTCAAAGCCAGTTTATATAGACCCTAACTCGGAACCCCTACCCACCCACTAGCTCCTCTTCCCATTGGCTGGGCTTCAGAGCTCACAGTCTAAGCACAGAAACTTTTCCCCAGCAACAAGGTTGCAAAAAGGCACAAAACAAGGAACTGTTGGTTCAGTAGGAAAGTAAGATAAAAGGAGGTGAGAGCTGGAAAGCCTGGACAAACAAGATACTTTCAGGGACATCACCTGGTGTACTCCCTTATCTTGCTTACATATTTGTATAAACCAATAAACCAAGAAATCAATTGATCAATAACCTAATCTCCCCCTGTCCTGTTTTCTTATCAATTCTGTTGATCAAACTGTTATCAAACTGTTAGCATTTCTCACAAAGGTTTTGCTAAAGAAGTTATATGGAAGAATAGAGTAGAAAATGGTTCTTTAAAAATGTTTACAGCTACAGCTGATTTTATAATTGAAAACAACATTCCTAAAGATTTAATTTTAAGAGTTATAATTGATCATGTGAAGTGCTTGGAGACATACGTTTAGCATACTCAACTGAAGTTAAAAAAAGTAAGTCACCTGCCATTAAACATTCAAGAAGAATTTGCTGAGTTGTTAAGCAATACAGTTTTAAAACTTGAGTTTCCTAAAAAATCGTTAAATGAATTTTGGCTTGGGATTAGGACGGAATTTCCAACAATTTCTGAAA
>NW_020944738.1:2464-2992 GCF_900497805.2 Vombatus ursinus | reverse complement strand
TTGATTGAATGATTGATTGATTCATAGATAATCCAAATGAGAGGTAACAAGGACCTGAACTTGGGTGGTGGTCATTATGAATGATGTGTAATGATCCTCAGACTTGAAGAGGGCACTGAATTAAATGAATGAATCTTCATTGTCCATCTCCCTACACTATCTTCACTTGGGAACCAGAGGAAGAGAAAGGTAATGAGCTCATTTTCCCTCTTGGCTGGGTCCTGTGGGAAGAGCTCCTGGCATCTCAGTCCTAGTAGCCACAGTCAAACATTGAAATTCCTTCCTCTCATGCACCCAGGCAACTCCAAGACTGGGTGAAACCCAAGGTAGGTCTGATGCTTCTTCCTTTGGTAGGATCATAAGTGGAATCAGAACATTTCTGTTCAGTCAGTGTAGTGCAGAGAAGTATCACTGGAGCTAGAATCAGGAGATCTGGGTTCACATCATAGATTTGACATAGCTGCATGGCCATGGGTAAAGGTGTCTCACTTTCTACCTTAACAAATCAGGGATGATAATGACTCCACT
>NW_020944738.1:1020-2454 GCF_900497805.2 Vombatus ursinus | reverse complement strand
AGCCAGTTCTCTTTGTGCTGTTTCTGGGGATGTTTCTAATCACGATGCTGGGAAATGGCCTCATTGTACTCTTGACCGTGGTTGACACTGCCCTCCACACACCTATGTATTTTTTCCTCAGGAACCTGGCCCTAGTGGAGATCTGCTTCTCTTTGGACATTGTGCCCAGGATACTGGAAAGCCTGGTGGCTGGAAGGGGCATCTCCCTGGTGGGCTGTGCCCTCCAGCTCTTTCTCATTCTGTCCTGTGTCACCTCAGAGTGTTTCCTCCTGACGGTGATGGCCTATGACCGCTACATGGCCATCTGCCACCCCCTGCGCTATGGGGTCCTCATGAACCAGAGGCTCTGCCTCCTTCTGGCAGTGGCATGCTGGGTGGCAGGCATCCCTGTTTCCCTGCTGTTCACCATTTGGCTCTTCCACTTCCCATTTTGTGGACCCCGAGGGGTTCGCCACTTCCTCTGCGATGTGGCACCGCTGCTGAGGCTGGTGTGTGCTGACACTGCTGTCTTTGAGGCTTATATCCGTGTAGCTACAGTGCTTGTCCTAATGGTCCCTTTCTTCCTCATCACTGTGTCCTACGGCCGTGTGCTGGTTGCTGTTGTATGGATGCCCTCGACCACTGGGCGCCATAAGGCCCTTTCCACTTGTGCTTCCCATTTTATTGTTGTGGCTCTCTTCTATGGCACAGCTTGTGTCATCCACCTCCAGCCCAAGTCCAGCTACTCTCCTGAGAGCAAGCAGGTTGTGTCCTTGTCCTATACACTCGTCACTCCCATGCTCAACCCCATCATCTACAGCCTCAGGAACAAAGAGGTGAAAGCTGCCCTGTGGAGGGTGTTGGGTAGGAAAAAAGCAGGTGCCCAGATGACTTGAAATCTATTGTCTGCTAATGGTTATAACTAAGATGAAGGAGAGTGGGGCCACTGAACATAGCCAACATCGGGAGACCGCAGGCAGTGGGATTGCTTTCCAAGATCATCATTGAATCAGGGACTTCTAGAGCAGGGTGGAACCAGGGAGAATCTAGTCCAATCCTGACCTGAAACAAATCCCTCCTGCAGCATCCCAAAGTATTGGTCAGATAGTCTGCACTGGAAGACCCCTTGTGATTTGGAACTCACCTTTCCTTGTACATAGTATCAGACCCAACCATTGGATCAGAGACCTTCCTGACATGAAAGGTCCAGGGTCACCTTGGAAGACTTCTCATTTCATTGGTTCATTTACTACACCCAGAAAATCTGGAGAAATCATTGCCTGAAACCTCTCTCTCATCAAAGTGTTTCTAGTGGAGAAGGTGTTTGTGCTGATGCCCCCTCCTCCTTTCAAGCACACAGCCCACAAAAATGGTCACAGAGTTTTTATTGAAAGGTTAATGAAAACAAACCAGAATTCACATCAGATCTCCCATGCAAGCATCCATTCTAACAAA
>NW_020944738.1:0-1010 GCF_900497805.2 Vombatus ursinus | reverse complement strand
TAATTTCTGGTTTTCTAAGTCAATATGTGACCTGTAGGGATCCATTTCTATTTGAGTTTGACACTGCTAGAATGGAGCATTTAAAAACAAAAAGACATATAGACAGAAATACGATAGAAAGAGAGTGTGGAATGGTTTTAACGTGTGCAGGGAGAAAGAATCTATGTATTGAGAAAGTCATAGGACCACAGCTATAGAGCTGGAAGATCTTTTAGTTTTACCTTCTCATTTTCTAAATGAGGACACGCAAGCCCACAAAGGACTTACCCTAAGGTCATGCAGATGTGGCAGAACCAGGACTGGAAGACAGATCTTTTGACTTCACATCTAGAGTTCTTTCTGCTGCAATGAGATCATAGCTCACTTTTAGGGTTAGGTAATTGAGAAGGCACATCAAATGGCCGGATGTGGGAAGCGAGAGAAATGGGGGCCTCCAACATGCCAGTGACGTCCTGAGCCTGGATGACTATAAGAACTGGATGAGAAAGTCAGGAAGGAAGAGGATAGCTACTGGAACACGCTAAGGGAATACAATTCTTGGCTGCACATCTAGCCAGTAGAGCTCTGACTCATCCTCATTTTGTAAAGGGTCTTGTGAAGAGCACCTTGGACCTCCTTATTCCTCAGGCAGTAGATGATTGGATTACACATGGGTGTGAGCACTGTGTAGATGACAGATAGCAATTTGCTGAGGTCCATGTTTTCCATGCGCTTGGGACGGGCATAGATGAAGATGGCAGCTGAGTAGAAGATGCCCACTACAATGAGGTGAGAAGCACAGGTAGAGAAGGCCTTGAGTCGGGCAGCAGCTGAGGGCATGCGCACCACTGCTGCCCCGATGGCCACATAAGAGACCAGGGCAACCATCAAGGAACCATAGAAGATGACAATGGCTGAGATGAAGTCGACCAGCTCAGTTAGTGCTACATGGGTACAGGAGAGATTGAGCAGAGGGGAGATGTCACAAAAGAAGTGGTTGAGGACATTGGGGCCACAGTAAGAAAGCCCAG
>NW_020944737.1:0-7306 GCF_900497805.2 Vombatus ursinus | reverse complement strand
TATACCATCTTTACCGCAGTAACAAATACCTGTTTATAAAAGCCAATGAAGTCTGGCTGGGTAATTGATTAACAGATGATCAATGGGAGAAGTATACCAGTGGAGGGCTCATAGAACAATTGCATTAGAAAGAAGCCCCACCCCCCCAAATCCCTATAATTTTTTTTACTTTGATGAGGCAGTTGGGTTTAAGTGACTTGCCCAGAGTCACACAGCTAGGAGTGTTATGTGTCTGAGGGCAGATTTGAATTCAGGTCCTCCTGACTCCAGGGCCAGTGCTTTATCCATTGCCCCACCAGCTGCCCTAATCCCCCTAATTCTAAGGGGAGATATGGTAGCTGTAGCTGCCCTTGGGGGACTTGACCCAGTAGAGTTGGAAGGGTAAGTCCCATCCTCCATGCCCAGCATATACTATATTTACATTATTGTAGTCAGTGTATATATTATTCTCTGGAGTCAGTTTTCTTTGTTTCAAATCAGTTCATGAAAATCTTCCTATGTTTATTTGGATTCTTCACATTCATAATTTCATGACTACATATTCTGCTTCTGTACCAAACTTGTGTGTGTGATCTTTTCCCAAAATTCTTCATCCAGTGTGATTCCAAGTGGCTTGTGGTATACATCTACAATATTATTGCTTCATTTGATCCTTTGTTGAACTTCACCCAAATGCTTTCCCCCCCTTTCTCCACCCCAATTTTTAAATTTCCTCATATACTATTCTTAACATGCAAAGCTCTCCTATTCCTTTTTATCTATTCCATCACTTTTTAAAAATTAAATTTTTTTCAATGAACAAAAATCAATTTTCTTTCCCTCTTACTTCCAACCCCTACTGGAAAAACAAAAAACAAAAAACAAAAAACAAAACCAAAGCCCTTGTAACAAATATGCACAGTCCAACTTCTTCATTGGCTGTGTAAAAAAAAAAGTCTCCTTTTCCTCTCTTAGTCCTTCACCTCTCTGTCAGAAGCATGCTTCGTTATGGGTCTTGTGGAATTACGTCAGAGCATTGCACCGATCAGAGTTCCTGTGTCTTTCAAAGTAGTTTGTCTTTACAAGGTTGTTGTTATACTAAATTTTGTTCTCCTGGTTCTGCTCACTTCACTCTATAGTTTTCTATAAACTTTCTCTAAAACTATCCTTTTTGTCATTTCTAACAATAAAATATTATTCCATTACATTCTACATATCCTTTTTGAAGCATTTCTTTGATCTTTTCAAAGAATACTTCCTTCTCCCTAATGTCTTTGGGGAATAGAAACAATATTCCTCAATAAATTTATTTTCTTTTTAGGATCTAGACCTACTTATACTCCATATATACATAGATATTACTGACAGAAAACTATCATATCCATTTTTCAGATTACTGATCCATTGAGTCCACTACAAATTAGATTATATAATCTCAAGTGGGTCCTCACTGCAGTAAGGCTATCCTTTTACACCCTCTTCATCAAGGCATTGTCCCATTCACCACCGAGTCTATTCCAAAGCTTTTCATTCCTCAAATCTCCCATGGCTCTTCCACCCCAGACCTTCTTAACTGAGAACTTTGCCTCATATTTCATGGAAAAATTGAGGTCATTCTCTGAGAGTTTCCTCTTCTCCCCTCTCCTCATTTCATATGACTTGGATATAAGTGCCCTTCTCTTCTCTGACACTGTTGCCACCTTGGTGCAGGCCTTCATCATCTCATGCCTGGGCTACTGCAGTAAGCTGCTCACTCAAGTCTCACTCCATTCCAGTCCACCATCCTCTCAGCTCTCAAGGTGATCTTCCTAAAGAGCAGGTCTTACCACATCAAGCCTCTGTCCAAGAAACTCCACTGATTCCCTTTTCCTTACAGAAACAAATATAAAATCCTGTTTGGCTTTTAAAGTCTTTCCAAACCTGGTCTCTTTCTACCTTTCCAGTCTTACACTTTACTTCGTGATCCAATGACACTGGCCTGCTTGCTTTTCCTCACACAAGAAACTCCATCTCCCAACGTTGTGCATTTTCACTGACTGTCCTCCATGCCTGGAATTCTCTCCCTCCTCATCTCTGCCTCCTGGTTCACATAGTGTTCCTCAAGGCTCAGTCAAAATCTCACCTCCTGCAAGAATGCTTTCTCAGTCCCCCTTGATGTTGGTGCCTTTCCTCTGAGATTACCTCCAAGTTATCTTGTCTAGTCTGCACATAGTTGTTTGTGTGTTGTTTTCCTCATTAGATTTTTAAATTTTTTATTTATTTAATATTTAACTTATGGAATCAAACAAGGATTTCCATAACATTGTGTAATAAAAAATGATTGCACATGAAACTGCAAATCTATTGTGTACAACATGCTATTGCCTTTAAATATATAAGAAGTTTTCAGGTAAATTTCTTTTTTTTCCTTTTTTTCTTCCCCCCCTACCCCAGATGGCTACCATTAAACACAAATATATATACATACATACATACACACACACACACATACATATATATACTCACATATACACATGCATGTATGTGTGTGTATATACATACATATATATATATATAAATTCTATATATACATACTTCTATTTACCAGTTCTTTCTCTGGATGTAGATAGCATCTTCATAGGTACTTTGTAGTTAATTTGGGTATTTACAATAGTCAAAATGACTTAGTCGCTCAAAATTGTTCTTAAAACAATATTGCTCTTACTGTATATAATGTTCTCTTGGTTCTGCTCATTTCACTCTTTATTATTTCATGCAGGTCTTTCCATGTTTTTCTAAAATTATCAAGCTCTTCATTTCTCATAGCACAATGAGGGCAGGAACTGTCTTCGCTCTCTTTGTGTCCCCTAACACCTGGCAAAGTGCCTGGCACATAGTAGGAGCTTAATGCTGACTTGTCAGTTTTGCGGTTAAATTCTCCTCACCATCCAGACATCCATAAGTTTAAGAGGTTTTGTTTGTTTGTTTGTTTGTTTTTTTGGCTAACCTTTGTGGCTAACTACCGTAGCAAATAATAGACATGTTGAAACAGCTAGATGACTCAGTGGATAGAACGCTAGGCCTAGAGTCAGAAAGACTTGAGTTCAAATACCATCCCAGATACTAGCTATGTGACCTTGGGCAAGTCATTTAAACTCGGTTTGCCTTAATCCACTGAAGAAGAAAATGGCAATCCACTCTAGTATCTTTGCTAAGAAAACCTCATGGACGGTATTGGCCTACTGTGGCCCATGGGGTCACGAAGAGTTGGAAAAGAGTGAATGACTAAACAGCTGTAGCAAATTGCCTTTTTATGGGATATGAAATGATATAAATATAATTATGTAATACAAATTTAAATATAAAAAGTCAAACTGGTGATTCTTAAAATCCCTAATTTAATCAAACAATTAGAATATAAAACAGTATTTTATTTGGTATACCATATCCCACTGAGAAGTGCCATCTAAGCTCTGCATGGCTTTCTGACCATACTTCCTAAGGTAATACTCTATGCATCCATAGAGTGTTAGTTATCATGAATCTTAGACACCATTTAGTTCCCTATCATTTTACAGACGGGGAAACTGGGTTCCATGGAAGCTAAATGACCTACCCAAGGTCACTGGACCTTTCTACCTATACCAGTTTCTGGTGCCAGTTAAAACTTTGTTTTTCTCCTTTAAAAAAAAAAAAAGGAATTCATGACACAGAGACCTATGCAAGAAGGAACAAATTTATTAAGTTTTTATCTCCTTCACCCTGATTAATCTGAAAGAGATTAATTCTATTTAGGCCAAATTTAAAAGAAAGACACTTCAACAGTTCCCAATTTAGCAAACCTAGGAAATTAATACATTTCCAGTGAAAAAACTTTTTAATGACATTTAGACACAGCTGAGCTCATAGTTTGCTAGCTTTCTATTAAAAAAACAGCCATTTTCAAAACCAAATTAATCCTCATAGATCTATGTTTACCTAAGGAAAAATATCTGGTTCTTTTTTTTTTCAGTTAACTTGCAGCACTTTTATTTTTCCTTACTAATGACATGTTGGGCATTACAATTCTCAACTCTTAGGATGACTTACAAATTTTAGTATTCTACTGTCATGTGAGAACATTAAGGCAACATACAAAAATCTTACATAAATTAACTAGATACACAAATTTACAGGTTATAAATGCAAACTTTTGTGCAACTCAAGGTTGAGTAACTTGGGCCCATGTCATTCAGGGGAAACAGTTAAGAAAAAAAAAAAACTGGTTCCTGTGGCTTGGATTCAATATGTATTCCTGCTGGGATGGTGGCAAGATGAAACCCACACTTAATAAACTCCTGCCAGACTTAGGAGAGAAATTCTGCAAGTCAGTTCTTTTAGATATTGGAAATCTGACCTTTCCGTACCTGTACAGATCTGATGCTTTATAGAACCAAAGTGTACAGCTGTTGAGTGTCAACCTGTCAGATACTATATTGCCATATTATCAAGATAATTCTCTGTAGAAGTTAACTCTTAGCCTTACCTATCAAAATGAAGTGACCTATATCAGGGTTTAGATCAAAGATATGTACAAAGTGTGCTAAAATGTACACCAAGGGAAGAACTGTTCATTTGAATGCAAGGTCAAATCAGTAACGCTTCAACAATCTAAAAAGTGCTGATATTTGTCTAATAGCAAATACAAACTTCCCCAAGGATGAGTTTCTTTTCAAAGAAGGCTTTTATTCCAGTTTCATGAGACTAACATGAGGTATATATTTGCCTGGGCAAATTTTGACTTTGTGAATACTCATGCAGCAAATGCTACGCATCTGCTAGCAGTCTATCTAGAAGCATTTGCGATGGACAATGGATGGGCCAGATTCATCATATTCCTCCTTGCTGATCCACATCTGCTGGGAGGTGGAGAAAGAAGCCAGAATAGGACCGACCACCTATCCAGAAGGAATACTTAACATTCAGGGGGGCGATGATCTGAATTTTCCTTGTGCTAGGTGCCAAGGCTATGGTTTCTTTTTTGCATTCTGTCTGCAATGCCAGGGTGCATGGTAATATCCCAGCAGACAATACTGTGTTGGCATATAGATCCTTTTGGATATCACCATCACATTTCGTGATGGAATTGAAAGTGATCTCATGAATGCCACAGGATTCTGTACCCAGGAAGGATGACTGGAAGAGGCCCTCTGGACACCTGAACCTCTCATTGCCAGCGGTGATCACCTGGCCATTGGGAGGCTCATAGCTCTTCTCCAGGGAAGAGGATGAAGCAGCAGGGGCCATCTCCTGCTCAAAGTCCAGAGCAACATAGCACAGCTACTCCTTGATGTCATAAACAATTCTCCTTTCAGCTGCGGTAATGAAGCTGTACCCTCTTTCTGTCAGTACCTTCATGAGGTGGTCTGTCAGGTCATGGCCAACCAAATCTAGATGAAAGATGGCATGGGGAAGGGCATAACCCTTCTAGAGGGGCACAGTGCGGGTGACACCATCACCAGAGTCCATAACAATACCAATGGTAGGACCAGAGGCATACAGAGACAACACAGCCTGAATAGCAACATACATGGCTAGGGTGTTGAAGGTCTCAAACATGATCTGTGTCATCTTCTCTCTTTTGGCCTCTAAGCAGAACAGGGTGTTCCTCAGGGGCTACACGAAGCTCAATGTAGAAGGTATGATACCAGATTTTTTCCATGTCATCCCAGGTGGTAACAATGCCATGTTCAATGGAATATTTCAGAGTCAGTATACCTCTCTTGCACTGGGCCTCACCACCAACATAACTGTTCTTCTGGCCCATTCCTACCATGACACCCTGGTATCTTGGGCATCCAGCAATGGAGGGGAACACAGCCTGAGGAGCATCATCCCCAGCAAAGCCAGCTTTGCACATGCCAGAGTCATTGTCAGTGACAACAGTAGCAATTTCTTCTTCCATTTTTAATTCATCTGAGGCTGCACACTGTCCTACTTTGAGAATTTAGAGCTGGGGGGGGATGGAAGGGGGCAAATAAAGGGGGTATATCCAAAGTAGCCTACAAATGCTATCACTGAGTGAATAACATTTATTCTTTATGCCTACAAAGCTAAACTCACACTGAGAGAAAAATCTGTCCTATAGAACTAGATTTCTCCTTGGAAGACATCCCAATTCCAGGGGAAACATCCACAATTCTGGGCATCCAAAGTGCCTTTACCTGCTAGCAAAACCTTGAATTTGACAGCTCAAAGCTATCCAGACCTCCAAATTATTGGAATGATGGCTGCATGTCTGAAATAAGTTTATAGCCTCCAGGGTGGCTCCACTAAGGGGGATAACTTTTAGTTGCATGTTCAAATTATGCTCTGCCTTTTAAAAATAGCATTACTTTATATTTTTGTTGTTTAGTCATTTTTCACATGTTCAGTTGTGTCTAGCTCTTCATGCCCCCTTTTGGGTTTTCTTGTTAAAGATGGTTTGCCATTTCCTTCTCCACATCATTTTACAGATGAGGAAACTGAGACAAACAGGATTAAGTGACTAGCCCAGACAGCTAGTAAGTGTCTGAGGCCAGATTTGAATTCAGGAAGATGAGTCTTTCTGCCTCCCGGCCCGACACTGTACCACCTAGGTGCCCCACTGCTTTAGAGTAATACTTCCTATTTCCCCAACCATAACCATCCAGTCATGTTAAGGTACTGTAATTTGCCCAGGAAGAAAAACGTTTGCCCTGCTCTCTCTGGTTGTGTCTGCCAACATGGCTATTACTAATACCCAATCCTCTGTAGTTTTTTGGTTCTATAAATCTACTTAGTGGCTAGAACCTCAGGTGTGCTACTGCATTCAGGCAAGACCCCAAGCCTAGGAATGCTGCTAACCCGAAGATGCTACTGGCTTTACCCTCTTTATTTGTGTGGGCTCATTTATTCACTGTCAGGGCATATTTCAAATTTCCCAGCAAAGGTATAAGGAATAAAGCAATTGAGTCTAGAGTTTGACCTTCTCGACCAGATTAATTTCACTTTAGAGGTATTTTTTACATATTAGACATGTATCTTATGCCTATATTGAGAACAATAAAAGTATATCTGACTTTTTTTTTCTGTTAAAGAAACAACCATTTTCAAAACCAAATTAATTAGCTAGGTGGCAGAGTTGATAGAGCGCCAGGCCTGGAGTCAGGAGGACTTGAGTTCAAATGTGACCTCAGACACTTACAAGCTGTGTGACCTTGGGCAAGTCACTTAACCCTGTTTGCCTCAGTTTCCTCATCTGTAAAATGAGCAAGAGATGGAAATGACAAGCCACTCCAGTATCTTTGCCAAGAAAGTCCCAAATGGGGTCACACAGAGTCAGACACAA
>NW_020944736.1:0-6036 GCF_900497805.2 Vombatus ursinus | reverse complement strand
AAAAAAATAGATGAAAATGTAAAATACTTCATAGGTAAAACAACTGACCTGGAAAATTGATCCAGGAGAGACAATTTAAAAATTATTAGTTTACCTGGAAATCATGATGAAAAAAAAGAGCCTGGACAGTATCTTTCAGGAAATCATAAAGGAAAGCTGCCCTGAAGTCCTAGAAACAGAAGGTAAAATAACCACCACTCCCTGCCTGAAAGAGATCCCAAATTGAAAATGCCAAGGAATAAAATAGCCAAATTCCAAAATTACCAGGTTAAAGAGAAAATCCTGCAAGTAGCCAGAAAGAAATAATTTAAATATCATGGAACTATAGTCAGGATTACACAGGACCTTGCAGCTTCTACATTAAAAGACCGTCAGGAGTGGAAAATGGTATTCCGTAAGGCAAAGGAGCTTGGATTGCAGCCAAGGATCAACTACCCAGTGAAAATGAGCATGATTTTTCAAGGGAAGAGATGCATATTCAATGAAATAGGGGACTTCCAAACCTTCCTGATAAAAGCCCAGAGCTCAACAAAAAATTTGATCTTCAAGTACAAGACTCAAGAGAGACATAAAAAGGTAAACGGGACAGAAAGATACAATATGTTTTTAATAAGGGCAAACTGTTTACATCCCACAAGGGAAGATGACAATTACAACTCTTGAGAACTGCATATTTACTGCACTATGTTAAAGGAGTATACATAATGGGGGTGAATATAAGTTGACTTTGATGTAATGATAAAAAAATCTAATCAAGTGGGTTAAATGGATTCAAGTAAGTGGATTAGTCTGATCTAAGAAAATGTACTGAGAGAAAAGGAAAGAAGAAGGCAGACAAGGGTAAATTACATTACTGCTGGGAAAACTGGATAAGAGTATGGCAGAAACTAGGCATAGACCAAAATCTCATACCATATACCAAAATAAAGTCAAAATGAGTTCATGATTTAGGTATAAAGGCTGACAGTATAAGCAAACTGGGAGAGCAAGGAATAGTTCACTTATCAGATCTATGGAGAATTTTGATTACATTAAATTGAAAAGTTTTTGTACAAACAAAGCCAATGCAAGTAAGATTAGAAAGATGGTAGAAAATAGGGAAATAATTTTTACAACCATTTCTCAGATAAGGGCCTCATTTCTAAAATATATAAAGAATTAAGTCAAATTTATAAGAATACAAGCCATTCCCCAATTGATAAATGGTCAAAGGATATGAACAGACAGGTCTCAGATAAAGAAATTAAAACCATCTATAGTCATATAAAAATGCTCTAAATCACTATTGATTAGAGAAATGCAAATCAAAACAACTCTGAGGTACCACATCACACCTATCAGATTGGCCAACATGACAAAACAGGAAAATGATAAATGTTAGAGAAGATGTGGGAAAATTGGAACACTAATGCATTGTTGGAAGAGCTGTGAAATGATCCAGCCATTTTGGAGAGCAATTTGGAACTATGCCCAAAGGGCTATAAAAATATGCATATCCTTTGACCCAGCAATAGCACTTCTAGGGCTACATCCCATCCGCAAATGGGAAAAGGACCCACATGTACAAAAATATTAATAGAAGCTCTGTTTGTGGTGGCAAAGAATTGGAAATTGAGAGGATGCCCATCAATTGGGGAATGGATGAACGACTTGTGGTATATGAATTTGATGGAATACTATTGGGCTATAAGCAATGATGAACAGGCTGACTTCAGAAAAACCTGTAAAGACTTGTATGGTTTAATGCTGAGTGAAATGAGCAGAACCAAGAGAATGTTGTACACAATAACAGGCACATCATATGATGACTAATATTGATAAACTTAACCCTTCCTGGCAATACAAGGATGTAAGACATCTCCACAGGCCTTGTGATGGAAAATGCAATCCACATCCAAAGAAAGAACTATGGATGTTGAATTACTATTTTTTTCTCTTCTGTTGAGTTTTGTTTCCTCTTTCTGATGGTTCCTCCTATTGCTTTTAATTTTTACTTACAACATCACTAATGTGAAAATATGTTTAATATGAACGTAAATATATAGCCTGTATGAGATTGTGTGCTGTCTTGGGGAGGGTGGTGGGAAGGAAGGGGGAGAAAAATTTTAAACTCAAAAGCATATGGAAGTGATTATTGATAAATCAAAATAAATTAATATAAAAAGAAAAGTGGAATTGGCCAAATGAAAAAAGAGATACAAAAATCCACTGAAGAAAACAACTCCTTAAAGAGTACAATTTAATAAATAGAAAAGAAAGTACAAAAATAATTTAGGAAAACAACAACTTAAAAGTTAGAATTGGGCAAGTGGAAGCTAATAACTCTATGAGACACAATGAATCAATCAAACAAATTCAAAAGAATGAAAAAAATGGAAGAAAATATAAAATGTAAAATGTAAAATACCTCATGAGAAAAAACAACTGACCTGGAAAATAGATCTCAGAGAGATAGTGTCAAAATCATTGTACTACTTGAAAGCCATAATTAAAAGGAGGACCTGGACAGCAGTTTCAAGAAATTATCAAGGAAAACTGCCCTGATGCCCTGGAAGCAGAGGACAAAATAGGCATTGAAAGAATCCACTAATCACCCCACAAAAGAGATCCAAAATAAAAACCCCAAGGAACATTATAGCCATATTTCAGAAGTATCAGCTCAAATACTACAAGTGGCCAGAAAGAAATAATTAAAACATCAGGCAGTCACAATCAGGATCACATATGACTTGGCAGCTGCAACATTAAAGAATCGGAGATCATAGAACATGATATTCCAAAGGACAAAGGAGCTAGGACTATAACCAAGAATCATTTACCAGGCAAAATTAAGTATAATACATCAAGGAAAAAAATTGTCATTCAATGAAATAGAAGGATTCCAAGCATTCATAAGGAGAAGACCAGAAATAATTCAAAAATTTGATTTCCAACATTAAGACTCAAGAGAAACATAAATAGGGAAAAAGGGAAAAGAAATCATAAGGGAATCAATAGAGATAAACTGTTTACATCCCTGCACAGAAAGATGATACCTGTAACTCTTAAAAATCACTAACCCTACAGCTAAAAGTAATATAGATAGACAGAGCATATGGCTACAAGGTGTATTTGAGGGCATGACATACAAATTAAGGGATAAGAAAGAGGAGTACAAAAGGTGTGGAAGAAAAGGAGAGGTAGAATGGGATAAATTATCTCACATGTAGAGGAGAGAAAGACCTATTACAATGGAGTGAAAGATGGAAAATGGGGTGATATGCATTGCTTGACCCTTACTCTCATCAGTATTGGCTCAAAGAGGGAATAATATAGAAGAATATAGAAAATTGATCTTACCAACAGGGAAGTAGGAGGGGAGGAGATTAAGTAAAGGGAGGAGGGACTAACAGAAGGGAGGGCAGATCAGGGGAGGTAACAGACAGAAGCAAAACACTGGTGAGGTGGGAAAGGGTGAAAGGAGAGAGAAGACAAATAAGAGAAAGAATAGGATAGAGGGAAATACACAGGTAGTAATCATAACTGTGAATGTAAATAACATGAACTCTCTGTAAAATGGAAGCAGATACCAGAGTAGATTTCAAAAAAAAAAAAAGAATCCTCCAAAAAATTGCTCATAAGAAACATATTTGAAGCAGAGAGACATACAGAGAGCAAAGGTAAAGAGACAAAGCAGAATCTATTATGCTTCCACTGAAGAAAAATAAATGGAAGGGTAGTAATCCTGCTCTTAGACAAAGTAAAAGCAAAAATAGACCAAGTTAAAAGAGACAAGGTGGGAAACTACATCTTACTAAAAGCTACCATAGACAATTAAACAATCAAATTAGAAGAGGAAGGAACAGTTGACCTGTTAGATCTAACGCGAGGAGAAGAATTCATGACCAAACATGAGATAGAGACCATAATAAAATAAGGATAGATAATTTTGATCATATTAAATGGAAATTTTTTGTACAAACAAAACCAACGCAACCAAGATTAGAAGGAAAATAGAAAGCTGGGAAACAATCTGTACAGTAAGTGCCTCTGATAAAGGCCTCATTTCTCAAATATTTAGAGAACTGAGTCAAATTTATGAGAATACAAGTCATTTCCAAATGGACAAATAATCAAAGGATACAAACTTTTTTCATGAAAAGGCAGTTTTTTAAATGAAAAAAAAACAAAGCTCTGTATATCCATATGAAAAAATGCTCTAAATCATTTTTAATTAGAGAAATGCAAATTAAAACAATTCTGCAATACCACCTCATACAAATCAAATTGGCTAATGTGACAAAAAAAAAAAAGGAAAACGATAAATGTTGGAGAGGATGTGGGAAAATTGGGACACTAATGCACTGTTGGTCAAGTTGAGAACTGATCCACCCATTCTGCAAAGCAATTTGGAACTATGACCAAGAGATAACCAAACTGTGCATACCCTTTGATCCAGCAATACTACTACTAGGTCCATATCCCATAGAGATCATAATAAAGGGATGTGCAAAAATATTTATAACAGCCCTACTAAAAGTGACAAAATATTGAAACAGAAGGGATGCCCATCAATTGAGGAATGACTGAATAAGCTGTGGTATATGAATGTCATGAAATATTATTGTGCAATAGGAAATGATGCATATTCACATTTTAGGGAAACCTGGAAAGACTTGTACTAACTGGTGCAAAGTGAAATGAGCAGAAGGAGGAGAACATTGTACACAGTATCAGCAACATCATGTGACGATCATCTATGAATGACTCAGCTCTTCTCAGCAACACAATCATCCAAGACAAGTACAAAGAACTCTAGAAGCAAAATGTGATCTAAAAAAGCAGTGGCTTGATGGAGTCCTCTAATAGCTCTTATTAAATGGAAGGGTAGCAATCCTGATCTTAGACAAAGTAAAAGCAAAAATAAACCAAATTAAAGGAGACAAGGTGGGAAACTACAACTTGCTGAAAGGTACCATAGACAATTAAACAATCAAATTTGAAGAGGAAGGAATAGTTCCCCTGTCAGATCTATCGGGAGGAGAAGAATTCATGACCAAACATGAGATAGAGACCACAATAAAATGTAGGAGAGATAATTTTTATCATATTAAATGGAAATTTATTGTGCAAACAAAACCAATGCAACCAAGATTGGAAGGAAGTTCTACTGTAATTTTCTTGCATTCATTTTTGATTTTTGAATGATTGTTCTTTATATTTACATTGTTGTAGTTAGTGTGTATTTTATTTTCTAGAAAGAAACCCTTTATGGACATCAAAGCGTGAACAGGAGAACAGTAATGAATAAATGAATGAATGAATGACTAATGAATAAATAAGTAAATCACCACTAGAATATTCTTCCTAATGCAATAATTAAACTCAACACTATTTCTTTAAAAAACCTTCAATAATTCCCCATTTTCTTTTGAATAAAATACAAATAGTGCAAGTTTCCATTCAAGATCCTCCAAAATCTGCATCCAAATTGCCTTTCCATCTTTATTTTATGATATTCCCCTTAATACAGATGACCTTCAAGTTAACCATCCCATTGTCTTGTTTTGTCCTCTCTTACATTTTTGTCTTCAATCTCTACTCATATAAGCTCCTATTAAAATCATTTCTTTGCTCAAATGCCCAACTTTCTTTCTCTTCCTTCTCCTTTTGTGCTTTCTGTCTGTGTGTATCTGTCTCCCACCCACAAGGCCCAGTGTTTTTTCTTCTGTTCTAGACCCATGGTTTTATTGAAATACTTTTGTATGGAGCTCTAAGCAAAGATTGTTTTTTTTCTAAATGAAGATCATCATCATTTGTAATTTATATTCTTGAGAGCTTTCTGGGCTAATGAGGTTAAGTGACTTTCACAGAGTCAGTATATGTTAGTGATAGGATTGCAAATAAATCTTGCTAACTAAGAGATAAGCTCTCTATGCACCTAGCAATTTTACCTTTTCCATTCAATTATCTCATTCTTATCTTTCATTTCTTTAAAGACCTTTTCTTCTCTCACTTCACTATATATACCATAATGACAGAAATATTGTTTTTTTT
>NW_020944735.1:0-7296 GCF_900497805.2 Vombatus ursinus | reverse complement strand
ACAGAACATTTGCCAAACTAGGAGAAAACACTGATCTCAGCCTAGCACTCACTTAAAGCAATAATCTTTATGAATTTACATTATTAAATGTGCTCTAATGGAAGCTATCCTTTCTAGCTTAATATATTGAGCTTTTTGGTAGAGTAAATGTTTTAATCATAAAATTCATATCACATCAAATTCATGCCATGGTTAACAACAACAAAAGCAACTACATGGAATTACTAGAAAATGACATGGTTATTTACCCACAGCATAGGCACAAGCCGATCATCTGAATTTGAGCTGACAGTAAGGTCAGGTCACTGATCAAATTGATGGTGGCTCCCAGTGACTTCCTGTCGCTAGGCTTTATGAAAGCTGTAGCTTTAAGGAGCTTTTGTTCAGGACTCTCAACCTTGAAGAGGAAAGGTAGATCCATAGACAAATCTTTTGCTTAGATCAGGTTCAATTCAGGGTGCACTTTATTCCAGAAGGCAAATATGACAAAGGGGGGAGCTCTCGTATGGTCAGGGAGTAAAGCAAACCCCACTGACTCTTTGGTTCTGGTGATTATTGCATATCAGGCCATAAATATGCAATACACACATTCCCCAATCACCTGCAAAGTGTTTAATAGGACTCAGCTGATTATAAGGCTCTTTTAAAGAGTCTTTAAAAAATGGATATGGTGCAATTAAATGGATAATTATTTTTTCTTTAGACATTTTCAACTTTTTCTTCTAAGGTTTCTAATTATGAATTGGATAATACTGGCTTTGTTTCATTGAGGTGGCCAGAATACAAATGCAGATATACACATAGCCATACTTACATAGGGGTGTTTATATTTGTATATACACAAATGGAATACATATATATAGTATGTACATGTACATATGTTGTATGTTGATGTGTATTTATGCCCATAATGCATTGTTATATACACATATAAAACATAAAATGTACAATATTCACATCTACAATATCCCCACCTTGATTGTGAGGTTATAATAGTGAAGGCAAAATCATTTTGGATAAACAGGTACTTTATAAAAATGGGAAGAATAGCATGGCTATTATCAAATTTCACTCATATAAGAATTACATTGCATTCTTTCCCCGTTGTATATTTGTGTTGATGGAGACATTACAACGTGGTGGATAAGGTGAATGACATAAAGTAGAAAGAAGTGAATTAAAATAAGACCTCTGATCATAACAAGTCAATTAGCTTTTTGAACCTCAATTTTTTCTTTTGTAAAATGGGAATTATAATACCTATATTAACGATTGTGAGCATCAAAAAATTTAATATATGGAAAGTGCTTTGCAAACACTCAGCGATTATATAAATGTCAGCTATTATTTGGAATTTGATGAATTTCCTAGATATTTGGCTAATGTATACATGTGTGTATATTCACATGTCTCTGTATAAATGTATATACATGTGTATGCTTATATGTATACACATGTGTATATACGGACTCCTATATATGTGTATGTGTGTGTGTATTTTTTTAAGGTTAAAAAAGAGAAACAGATAGAAAGTACATTTTTGGCAGGACTAAATTACCAGGGATAACGGGTTCACTCTTGTATCCTCTATCCACCTCTCATTAAAGGCAGTGTGGTATAGGCTAGGATGCAGGATTTCCAGTTAGAAGAACTGGGGTAATGCTCTCCCTCTAATGTCTGCTAGTGGAGTGATCAAGAGCAAGTCACTTAATCTCTTATCTTCTCGGGAAATATTTAGGAATATAAATTAAAAAGGATTTGTAATCTGTGACTCTAGAGAAAGTAATCACACTGGGAGCTTCCTAAAACTACTTCATTCAAAGGTTTGTATAATTAGCCCGTTCTCCCAAAAAGAAATAGGTATTTTTATTGTTCTCCAATTTTTAGGTTAGAGGGAGCATCCTGGATTAAGGACAAGCATTGGTAAGAAAGCTTTTAAAATATCTGTTTATTCACAATTAAAAGATGAAGCATTATTCAAGAACAAATTTAGAGGCTTTGAGGTTTATTGAAAGAGTATTGGATTTACAGTCAGAAGAGCCAGGTTCAAAATGACTCTGCCATTTCTAAGCTATGTGATCTTAAGGTAAGTCAACTTACCTCTTGGAGCTTCACACAATGTCTGAGTTGAAAGACCCCATCCGAGGCCACTCTATCCAATACATACCTGAAAAGTGATCTCCTCTCTAGCAGATAGATGGCTCATGGGTCTATCTATATATCTAGCCTTAGTCTCTGTCCTGAGTTTCAGTCCTGCATCACCAATTACCTATTAGATATTTCAAATCAGATACTCCAGAGACATCTCAAACTCAACATGTCCAAAACTGAACACCCTGTCTTTTCCTCCAAACTTATCCTCTTTTAAATTTTCCTATTTCCATTATTTCCATTCTCCCAAATTCTTAACTAGCAATATTCTTACTCTTGCCTCATATATGACCAAATCTTGCTGTCTTTTCCTTCACAACATCTCTTTTGCATCTGATGTCTTCCTTCGACTTACACAAGTACCCATATTCATTCTCATTACCTCCCACCTAGATTATGGCAACAAACTCGTACTTGGTCTTTCTGCCTTAAACATTTTCACCGCTCTGATCAATTCTCCATATTACTGCCAGAGTTATTTTCCTTAAGTGCAGATCTGACTGTTACTCCCCTACGCATCAAACTCCAGTAGCCCCCTATTATGTCTAAGGTAAAATCTACTAAACTTTTTTGCTTAGTTTCTAAAGTCTTTCACACTATCTTTCCTATCTACCTAACTTTCCAGCCTTACTGGATATCACTCTCTCCCATTCTATTTCTACATTCTGCAATACAAACAAATTTGTCTTCTCTTCATTCCTCACACACAACATTCTGTCCTCAGTTTCCATATGTTACTGGCTGTCCTCCATTCCAGGAATGCATCCCTCCTCACCATTTCATAGAATTCAGACACAGCTCAAAATCTACCTTTTACAGGCAGCCTTTCCTGATTGTCCAACTTTTATGGCTCACCCTAGCCATCTACCTTGCATTTAATCAACTTGGATTTATTTTCTTTATATTGTTCTGTATATGCATTTATACTTTCTTGTCTTCCCTGTGAGAATATAAGTCCTTAAAAGTAGGAATTACTTTATTCTTTGCAATTAGGTCAGAGCTCAGTGCCTGGTACATAGTAGGAGCTTAATAAATTCTTGTTGATTGATTTAAAAAAATAATGTATCGTGAAAATTGCAATTATGAAACCAGAAGAATAAAAACAATAATAGGTATACTTATTATATCTGTGCTGGAGAACATCATTATCTGAAGGTTGATTGTATGATATCATAGAAGAACAGAATCTCAGAGTTGGAAGAAACTCCAGAGGGCTTCTAATTGTTGTTTTTGTTGTTCGTCCTTTGTTTTTGAAGAAGACCAATGACATCACGGTACTAGAGTCAGAGTTGGATGTATGTGACTGTGGATGATCAGTCCAATAGGAGTTCAGAAGACATTATTAGAGATTGGCACAAGGGGTCCATTGGAGGAGTGAGAGTGGAGATGACTCTGGATTTGCACAGCTCACATTTCCTTTCTGCTTCAATGATTCTGCTTTGCTCATAAACCACAGTGGCTTCTTTGATATGGGTATACCATACTGTGACAGTGTTTCCCATGTCTCACAGCTAATACTAAAATTCTTCAGAGACACCTTGAGAGTGTCCTTGCACCATTTCTTCTGACCACCATGTGAGGGCTTACCTTGTGTGAATTTTCCATAAAATAGTCTTTTCGGTAGGCATGCATTTGGCATTCAAACTGTGTGGCCAGCTCATCTGAGTTGAACTTCCTGCAATAAAGTTTAAATGCTTGGCAGTTCATCTCTAGAGAAGACTTCAGTGTCCAGTACCTTATTTTGCCAGGTGATCTTCAGGATCTCCCTGAGACAATTCAAATGGAAGCAGTTTGGTGTTCTGGTATGGCACTGATCGACTGTACAGGTTTCACAGGCTTACAACAGTATAGTCAGCATGATGGCTCTGTAGACCTTGAGTTTGGTATGCAGCCTGATACCTCTTCTCTCCCATACTTTCTTCCAGAGCCTTCCAAACACTTAGCTAGCTCTGGTAATACATACATCAACCTCATCATCTATATGGACATTCCTGGAGAGTGTAATGCCAAGGTAAGTGAACTTATCCATAGCATTCAAAATTTCTCCATTTACTGTGACCGATGGTTGTACATATGGATGATATGGTGCTGGCTGGTGGAGCACCTCTGTTTTCTTGGTATTGATTGTTAGGCCAAAATCGGCACAGGCAACAGAGAATCTGTCCATATTCTGCTGTACCTTGGCCTCAGAGGCTGCACTGAGTGCACAACCATCTGCAAATAAGAAGTCCCACACTAACTTTGGTCTTGGCTTGTAGCCTTTTCAAGTTAAATAGTTTACCATCAGTTCAGTAGCTGCCCTTGATGCTGTTTTTGTCCTCATTGAAGGTGTCTGACAACACTGCAGAAAAAACACCATGCTGAAGAGTTTGGGAGAAAGCACAGCCCTGCTTCCCTTAGTCGGTGACTGGAGAGACGTAAGAGTGTCATTCCTCGTTCAGAACCCATGTGTGCATGCCATCGTGAAACTGGCGCACAATATTGATGAACTTCGGGCAAACACATTTAACCATGATATTCCAAAGGCCTTTACAACTGACAGTGCTAAAGGCCTTGATCAGGTCAGCAAACATCGTATGCAGATCTCTGTTCTGCTCCTGGCATTTCTTATGGAGTTGTCAGGCGGCAAATACCACGTCGGCTGTACTGTGACCCTTTCTGAAGCCACACGGAGTCTTGGGCAGGTGGCAATCTTCCAGTTGATTAATCAACTGATGAAGGAGGACTCTGGCAAGGATCTTGCCAGCAATGACTAGGAGAGAGATTCCCCCTGTGATTGTCACAGGTCAGCTTGTTTCCTTTTTCTTTATAGTGACTGACAATGGAAGCATCCTTCTATTATCAGTTCTATTCAGAACTATTCAGTTCCTGAAGGATGACTTCCTCTCACTATACAATCTGGAAGATTTTAGTAATCCTCTTGCATCCCTGCATACTTAAGCATACCTGAGCAGAACTTTTGATGGACATATAAGATATGAAGCTAGGGGACCTTGAAATCATCTAATCCAAGACTTTCATTAGACCTATGAGGAAACAGAGGCCCAGAGAAAACAGGCTATGTACCCAAGATCGCAAAAGAGAGGAAGTAGTAGAACCAGGTTCAAACCCAGTACATGTGATTTCAAATTCAATGCTGTTTCTACTCCAATCCCTGTCTGTAACTTTCCAAGAAGTGAGCATCCAGTCTCAGTCTGAAGACCTAAAATGGGGAATATAGAAAAGTCAGGAGCAGCCTGCTCCATTTTTTGACATCTCTAATTGTTAACACATTTCCTGTATGGATCTGTTATGTTTGGGGTGAAATAATAAATCTATATTGTTTCTTTACGTAAGAAAGGAATTTGTTAGAGTGGTGTTTCATTGTAAAATTGTCTATGTTTCTTTCAAAGCGTGGGGGACAGGATTGAAGAATTAAATGTTACTTTTTACTATGAATTTTCTCTTGCTGTGTTCTAAAAAAATATAATTGAAGACTATTGAGGGGTTAATTTTAAATGCTATTCTTTAAAATGGAGTAATATGTAAATTGCCAAAAGCAAAATGTCACAATAATGGTTAAAAGTGTTTCAGGAATTTAAGTTCTCTATTGAATGGGTGCTTTTACTAAGAAAACAGCTTACAGTGTGATACCAAACAAATACATTTTTAGCTCACTGCAAGCTCAATATGAGTAGAAAAAAACTGATTGAAGTCTTACTCTGCATTAATAGAAGTAGTGTCCAGAACTGTGGTGGTCACAGGTCTACTATAGTTTATTTTGGTCAAATTGCATTTGGGGTGGTGAGTGGTGTGGCAACTCAGCTCTCGGCATGGCTTTTTCTTTTTTTTACCCCCTTTTTTAGATTGTGAAAACTCCAAAATGTGATATGTTAGAGACGCTCCCTCTTTTTGAGATGGTGGTGATATTACACAATGGTGATAAGGGTGGAGCAAGGTGGTGACACTGTAAATTGAGCACTGGGCCTGGAGTCAGGAAGACCTGATTTCAAATCCAGCCTCAGACACTTACCAGCTGTTTGACCCTAGGCAAGTCACTTATCATGTTTGCTTTAGTTTCCTCATCTGAAAAATGGGGATAATAGCAACAATAACATTTAGAGGGTTGTTGTGGGGATCAAATGAGATAATTGTAAAATGCTTAGCATAATCCTTGGCACATAATAAGCACTGTATGAATAGTAGGTCCTATTATTCTTATTATCTGCTATCTTTGCTTCTAGTTCTGTACAATGTGGATAATAATGTCTATATTGGAGATATTTACTTCGGGATATTTGAGTACAATGATTGCTTGCGGGGAATGAAAATTCAGATATTTCCCAATCTACTCAAGATTAATTAATGAGTGATATGGAGGTGCTATCTATGATGCCACATGCTGTGGGATCAATCAGTCAATTGGCAAATAAGCATTTAATAATTACTTACTCTATGCCAGGCACTGAAATAAGCACTGGATATACAAAGAAAGACAAAAACAAAGTCTTCACCCTCAAGGACTTCACATTTTAATAGGGGAGACAAAATACAAATGATCATGTATATGTAAGAGATATACAGTGTAATTGGAAGATAATCTCAGAGAGAAGGCACTAGTAGGGGTAGAAGGGAATAATGAGAAAGGCCTCCTGCAGAAGAAAGAACCTGAGCTGTTTCTCAAAGAATTCAACAAACACTTATTTAGCCCTTGTTGGTCAATGCCGTCACGGCACAGTGCTTCCAGGGAATTCCAGCCTTGGAATCAGGATGACTCTGGTTCAAATCTCACCTCTATCATAGACTGATTGTGTGACACTGGGGTAGTCATTTAGCTTCCCTGTGCCAAAGCAAATCTCTTGGTCTTTAAGTTGAAGAAAAGTCAATTCTCTTCATTGGGATTTCCTCATGGAAAAGTTCCGTAAGTCAATAAAATTACAGATCTGGCTCAAGCGCTAGGTACTGGTGATATAAAAAACAAGAAAAACAAAAAAAAACAAACAAAAGAACAAAACAAAACAAAACGAAACAAAACAAAACAAAAAAGCTAAATGTCCTCTGCCCTCAAGGATGATGGTTGGGAGGAGGGGAAAATAATTATCTAATACAGTGTTTTCCAAAAGTCTTAGTACAGCTTTGTTTTAATAGCTTAATGCTGCACTAAGA
>NW_020944734.1:0-3832 GCF_900497805.2 Vombatus ursinus | reverse complement strand
CGGGTCGGTTTCTCTATACTGAGGGTTCATGAAGGGAAACTATGTAATGAATCTGGAAGATAGGCTGGATCCAGATGGTAAAGGGCCTTAAATGCCAAAAGGGAATGGATGAACATTTGTGTGTGTGTGTGTATTTCTCTCAATTTATATGTAAATATATGTATATAAGTATTTCCCACCCCCACCCCCTTAGAAGCAATTAGAAGCCCTTGAATTCTTTTGAGCAGGTTAGTGACATGGTCAGACTCTTGCTTCAGGAATATTTCTTTGCCAGATCTGTGGAGGATAGATTGGAGTAGGGAGAAATAGAGGCTTATTTGGAGGCTGTTAAAATAGTCTAGGTTAGATGTGATAAGGGCCTTAAGTAGAGTGGTTGTGGTATGGAAAGAAGGGAACAGTTGTGAGATATTGAGGTAGAATTTTAAAAATTGTCTAGTGAATGAGTTGGGAAGGAGTTAGAAGAGTTGAAGGTGACCATCTTTTTGAACTTAGGTGACTGGATGGATGGTGATAATCTCAACAGAAATAGAGAAGTTAGGACATGTTGAGTTGGAGATGTATAAGGGACATGAAGCTGCCAATGTGGTACTGAAGCTAAAGGTAGAGATTGACTGGATGTACAGATCTAGGAGTTATCTGACTAGAGATAATTGAAGCCAAATGAGGGTGTAAAGAGAATAGATGTAGAGAGACAGCCTTAAAGGTACACCCAAAGATAAGGGGAAGGACGTTGATGGTGAAGCAAAGAAGGGTTTGAGCCAGACGGTAGGAGAGACAAGAGAAAGTAGTGTCATGAAAATCTAGAGAGAATTCATATTCAGGAAGAGAGGGTGGTCAAAAGCATAAAATGTAGAGAAATCAAGAAGGATGAAGACAAAGAGAAAGTTCTTGGTTTAGACAATAGATCATTGGTAAGTTTGGAGAGAGCAGGCACTCAATTGAGTGATGAGGTCAGAGCTTGTAGACTGCCAAAGGTTGAGACAAAAGTGGAGGCAGCCAGGCATCGGCTGTGTGCTAAGGTGCTGGAATACAAAGAAAGGCAAAAGATAGTACCTACTCGCCAGGAGCTTACAGTCTAATAGGGGGGACTTGTAAACTACTAAGTACAAACAAGCTATAGGTAGGACATAGAGGGAAGGCACTAAAATTAAGGAGAATCAGGAAAAGCTTCCTATAGAAGGTAGAATTTTAGCTAGGACTTAAAGGAAGCAAGGAGGTGGAGACGAAGACGGAGAGTTCCAGGAATGAGGGACAGCCAATGAAAATGCCCAGAGTAGGAGTAACGTGTGTGAGGAACAGCCAGGAGATTAGTGTCACTGGATTGTAAAAGTATACGGAAGAGAGGAAGTATAAGGTGTTAAAAGGTGAGTGGAGAAGGGAGGCATGTTTTGAAAGTCTTTGAATATCAAACAGGATTTATATTTGATTCTGGAGGTGATGGGAAGCCACTGGAGTTTACCAAGCCAGAAGAGTGACATTCCATCTCTCTTTTCTCGGTCCTTTTGGTCTTGCTTCTTCACCATTACACTAAGATTGTTTTTTCCAAGTTTACCAGTGACCTCAATTGCTAAAGCTGGTGGTCTTTTCCTATCGTAACCGTAACACCTTTGCAGATTCCTCTGGAACAGGGGTTCTTAATAAATTAGTTTTCATCTTAAGCTTTTTTCTTTCTTGGTCCTTCTGTCTTGTATTCAATGAGATTTGATACCCTCCTGGTAACATAGCTTTCCTTGGCCACCATTTCCAGCATTGGTTGAACTTCCACAAACATCCCCTAGCTCACTGGTAATCATATGAGAGTTGGGACACTCCTTGTTTGCCATTGTCACTTACAGGTGTTCCTTCTACACCATCACTCAGTAATCTCCCTTGAGTTTCATTCAATCCATATTCATCACCTAATCAAGATTCTAATGAATGTTGTCTACTGACCTCCAGGACACTGACTGCCCTTCCTTTCTCAGTGAGTTCATTGCTCAGATCCCCGTCTCTTTCCCCTTTCCAACTCCTGCCCTCATACTAGGAGATTTCAACATACCTATTGATACACAATTAAACACCCCAGTATGCTCATTTCCCATGGCCTACTTCTCTACCCCACCTTGGGGGGAGCTCCCTCCCTACACACAGTTATATCTTTGAACTTGCCATCACTCACAAATGCACCACACATCTGTGGTAACTCTGGAATTCCCTTATTTAATCACAATCTTTTTATTGGCTTTCTACCTCTCTCTCAGCCTACCAACCTCTTCTTCTTGCACCACGAACCCCAATCTCTTGACCCTTCAGTTCTTTTCCCAGACTATCACTCCTGCACTGGTTACACTCTCCTCCCTTATCCTTTTTGACCCCTTGTGAACCAGTTGAACTCCACACTATCCTCTTCTCTTGAATCCTTTAGCTCTTTTTTTGTATAGCCGGTCTTTTCAGCCTTGCCTCACTCCTACACACATGCTACTGAACAAAGCTGCCTCAGTTTCCTCATTTGTAGAATGAGCAGGAGAAGGAAATGGCAAACCATTCTAATACCTTTGCCAAGAAAACCCCAAATGGGGTCAGAAAGAGCCAGATACAACTGAAACAACTGAAGTCCAATTTTCTGCAAGCATCAAGCAATAAACGTTTATTAACTGCCTACTATGTGCCAGGTACTGTTCTAAGTACTGGGGATGCAACAAAAGGCAAAAGATAGTGTCTGCCCTCAAGGAGCTCACAGTCTAGTGGGGGAAACAACCAGCAAATAAATTTACACAAATAAGCTATATACAGGACAAATTGGAAATTATGAACAGAGGGAAGGCACTGGAATTAAGAAGAATTGGGAAAGCTTCCTATAGATGATGGGAAGCCAGGAGGCAGAGATGAGGAGGAAGTGAATTGCAAGCATAGGAACACCTAAGCTGGAGTGTCTTGTTTATGGAATAATAAGGAAACCAGTGTCACTGGATTGAAGAGTATGTGAGGAATGTAAGGTGCAAGAAGACTGAAAAGGTGTGTGTTGGGGAGGGGCGATTATTTATGAAGGGGCTTTGAACAAAAAGCAGAGGACTTTGTATTTTTTTATCCTGGAGTCAATAGTTTATAGCATAGTATGTGGCACATAGTAGACACCTACTTAATGAATGCTAGTTACTGATAGCCCAACTACTTGCTGTTGTCTGTATACAACATTTTATCTCCCACTTCTGTGCCTTTTGTATAGACTTGACATCCATGCCTGGAATGATCTCTGCCTTTAATTCTATCTCTTGAATCTGTAGCTTCCTTCCAGGCTTGGATCAAGTACTTTTTCTTACAGAAGGTCTTTCTTCCTACCCCCCACCTTGTTTTTACATATTTGTTGGTATGTCGTTTTTCTCAAAATAATCTACATTCCTTGAAGGTATGTCCTTTTTTGTCTTTTTAGCTCAAGCACCTCAGACATGCCTAGGATATAGGAGGTACTTAATGTTAGGATTGAATGTATTTGATTTTGGTACTGAACGCTCTGGATTCCGAGTTTTGTGACACTGCTCTATTCTGGTATCCATCTGGCTTTAGTCTCCTTTACCAGATCTGCTCATTATGTCCTGCCTCATCAAGTTTGCTCCCTCCCAAGACATAATTGTGGGCCCTATTCTCTATTTCCTCAGTGATCTTACTGGCTCCCATGAGTTTTATTAATCATATCTATGTATCTGACTCACAGGTGTATATATCCAGCCTTATGTGAGCTTTAGACCCATATCACCAGCTTCTTGGACAAATACTAGACATGATCTGTTTATTAGAGGCCGTGCTGACTCTTTGTGATCATAGTTTCCTTTTCTAGTTATTTACTAACCATTCT
>NW_020944733.1:0-2652 GCF_900497805.2 Vombatus ursinus | reverse complement strand
CAAACCCTAATGACATACAGAAATCCAAGCTGTGTGGAGGATAGATTGCAGGGTGACCAGACTGGAGGCGGGGGGGACCCGTGAGAAGGTGACTGCCATGAGCCAGACCTGGGCTGCTGAGAGAGTGACCAAGGGCAAGAAAGTGTGAGTGGGAAAAAGTCAGAACTATGTGAGGGAAGGTGAGAAGGCAGAGGACAAGATATGGAGGGGGTTGAACAGGCAGGGAGAGTGACAGTGAGCAGGAGGTGAAGATGGGACCTGGGTTGTGCACCTGTTGACAGGATTTTTACTGAGCCAGTCCCTACCCTGAGAATGCTCAGAGCCCACAAACCAGGCCTAGAGCTGGGAATGCTAGTAATCAAGTAGTTTAATTAGTCAGTTTTCAGAGTGAGGGATGTTCCCTTAGCTGAAGTAAAAGCACAGGTTATATACTTAAATTACAAACAAGTTCTATACTGAAATAACCAGGAAGGTGGATTACAAACAATCAGAAACCCACAATCCCACAACGCAATTCTGAGGGTCTCCGGGGGTTGTGACCACCTCCCCTAAAGTACAGAACCAGAGGTCTGTGATGCAAACAGGTTCTACAGTCTTTGATTGGCTTCACTTCAGGTCCAGGGATTGTGAGCACTGGCACAGCTTTAATTGATCAATTTGGGCTGCATTGGGAGCTCTGAATCCCTAGTCAGAGAGGCAGCTCTGGAGAAAATGAAATTATTGGTATATTCATTTTACACATCTATATATATATATACTCGTATATATAATATCGATTAATAGGAGTACCCAGGCTGCAAAGGGGAAGATGCCAGCTCCTAATGATGAGAACAGTCCTAAAGCTGAATGGGCTGCCTTCAGGGGTAGTGAGCTCCCCCTCACTGGGCAGTCTCCAAGCACAGATTGGAGGACCACTTGCTGGGGATAATGTTGCGGGGAGTGCTTCTCATTCAGGTATGGGGTGGACTGGATGGTCTTTGAGGAATCTCTCAGTCAGCCCTGACTGAGATTTCAGGACTCCAGGGAATCTCTGAAGACTATGAGAGCAGCTGTGAAAAGGTCAAGGATGGAAACAGGGGGCCAGTTGGTTGGGAGGTTCTTTGTGTTATCTTCACCAGAAAGGATTAGCTAGCAGCCTAAGTGCCAGAAATTTGAAACAGAGCACTTTGCCAACTCCCAGAGAAGGGAGCCAAGCAGACCTGGGAAGGCACTTGGTCTGGGTCTTGAACAACCAGTGCAACATGGATAAACAGGGGAAAGAAAAGGAAGATACACTTGGTGAGAGAAATGTCTTGAAAAGAAGGCTTTTGAGGGTCAGCTATGAGATCAGCCTGCTTGGGGGGAGGGAGGAAAAGCTTCAAAACAAGGATCTCATCAAGTAGGAACTATCTCCAATAGCCCTGAGCACAGCCATGGGGTGAGTGCGGCCTTGGAGGCAGGAGAGTAGATTGGGAGTTACCCCTATCTCCACCAGTGGACCCCACCTGCAACCCTCTCACAGCCAGCTCTCAGCCATGTCGTCCTGTCATGCCCGGCAGGTTTCCAGACCAACAAGGCCGAAGGGGCTAAGGGGCACCTGCAGGCAGAAAGAGTTTTGGTACGACTCTCAATCACAGTGTAATGTTTTTGGAGGTGGAACGCGACTGACCGTCCTCGGTAAGTAGCCTTTGTTCTCCCTGTCTCTCCTTTCTGTCCAGCGTCTTGCTGGGAAATAACCCTCTTTCTGATGGGGTATCACCCACTTAACTGAGGGTCTCCCTAGGGTCAGGAGGCTGGAGGTGGGGACCAGTGTGGTGCCACCAACAGCAGCCCATGGTAGGGATGATGACCCAACAACTAAAGGACTTAATCCCCACGACACACTCTAGAAAACCATGGTCCCCAAATTGAAGACAAGGGAGAAGATTGTGGGCTAAGGCAGGACAGAACCAGGCTTCCCAGCAGACAAATCAGAGAAACAGCATTCCTTCGCGTCTCTAAAGTCAGTCTGCTTACACCAGGGAGCCATGAGGAGAACTGGGGCTCCCTCAGATGTGGGGACACAGTGAGGCAAGCAGAGGCTTGGTCCCAAAGTCTATGGTTTGTTGGGCAGGCGCGGCTTAATCCCAGCTGGGGTCTTCGGGGTCCCAGTGAGAAACTAGAGGACACACAACTGGCAGATGCTGGAGCCTTGGCTGTTGGGCAGCCTGCGTGGGCAGCCCAAGTGAGGACTGCCTGGGGGGGAGGCCAGGAGGCAGTGACAGATCACAGGCAGCAGAAGCAAATGCACTGGCTCCCTCAGCAGCAGCTCTCTGGGACCTCTGGTCTTGGCCTCCTGAGGGAATGGGAGAGGGGGATGGGACAGACGATGGAGCCCAAGTCAGGCCTGGGAAGCACTGATCACAGATACCCCAAGCTACGGTGAGGTAGAGGCAGTAAGAGGCAGTGGAGGGCGGTTACTCCAGCTCTGGACTTGGAATGAGGAAGACTGAGGTAGGAATTCTGCCTGTGGTTCATTGGTGGGTTGGAAGGAGGACGAAAGTGGCATCACTGTGTTGGGGTCAAGGTACAATGTGTCTGCCTATGTCTGATCAGACAAAAAAGAACTAGGGAGGCTCTACCACAGGTTGGCACAAATAGGCCATGTGAACATTGGCAGTGGCGATGTCTCTA
>NW_020944732.1:0-2489 GCF_900497805.2 Vombatus ursinus | reverse complement strand
GGAAATGCAATTGATGTTATTTCTGAAACTCTTAGATTGTAAAATTT
This sequence comes from Vombatus ursinus, assembly GCF_900497805.2. Lineage (NCBI taxonomy): Eukaryota > Metazoa > Chordata > Mammalia > Diprotodontia > Vombatidae > Vombatus > Vombatus ursinus. The sequence goes on along the minus strand of NW_020944732.1, from coordinate 2,442 downwards.
GAGGGACCATTGTGAGGCAGAAATGATGTTAAAGTAACTCTTGAACTGGAATGGGTCTTTTAGTGATAAAGATGAGAATTTGATACTGTTAAATACCTAGTGAGGGATATTTGGTTATAAGCAATAATGATATTGATATTTAATATGATAGTAGATTTTCATTTGAAATCTTGACTATTATAAAAATATGTGCTGGTTTAAAGTTATAGTTCCAACATTCCAACATATTAATGATCAGATGAATAATTCTCTGTGCAAAGTGATTTGGGAGTGCATTCATCTAAAGTGATAATGGGTTGTTTCAAAGTTGATTACAATTGTGGAAGTAATTTTATAATGTATGCCCTGTGGTACAAACATTTTATTGTGAAAAACTTATGTATTGATTTGGAATTAATGAAATATTCTCTCATATATCAGGGCCTCTATTAGACATTAAAAAAGAAAATTTAACCCAGGCCTTCTTTAGGCTAAAGACTGGGTTTGTTGGGGGTGGGCCGTATGGGCCAGGCTCTTAAGGCTGGGACTGGCAGGCCTGGGAAACCTAGCGAGCAGCCCTGCGCCCCCCACCCCTCCCCATCCACCAAATTCCTTGATTGGGAGTGTCACTGAGCTTGAATCTGGATGTGGTCTGAGGCTATCAGACCAGTAAAAAGACAATGATGGGCTAGCATAGATAATTTAAAAAAAAAAAAAAAAAAAGCCAGTCTATTGGTGTGGGAGTGGCCCCAGAAGACTGTGGAACCTGGTGGAGGGGTTCAGAAAGAAAGTTTTTTTCTTTTTATTATTTTTGATAATAATTAATTGGGTCTGTTTCAAGTTTTTAATAAACTGCTTACATAGTTCTGAATTTTCTTATATGATGTAATCTGACAAGCAATTCTATTAGTTATGTTGTTAGAAGGTCAATTTATTTTATAATCTGGAATGTTAGATTAAGAACTGTGCCTTCAGAGAACAGAGAAAAAGGAATGAGTGGGGCTGTTGGGGCATTCTATGTGGTCCCAGTGGAGTGCTTGGGTGCTTGTGTTTGGGTGCTTGTGCTTGTACTTGGACCCCAATTTCTCCCTAGTCTCAGAAACGCTGTCTCTGACAGCCACTTCCCAGCCCAAGAACACTGTGCCTAGCAGTTATTCATGCATGGGCCCCAGCACAACCCTCATCTCTCTCCCTGGTGCAGCCCTCAGATCATATCTCTGGAAGCCTCCCAATTCCTCAGCAAGTTCCCGTCTTGTGAGAAAGCTTTCCCTTGTTGCAGAGCATTCTCTCATCAAGACAGAGGGAGAGGGGTGCCTTGCCCAGCTCAAGGAATTTTGTCCTTGGCCTCTGTCATCTCCCTATCCGGTATACTCCCTGTACTTTCTCATCCATAGCTCCCAAAGACACTTGGACCTTTAGATTACCTCATCAGTGTCCCTGGCATTCCTTTCCCATACCATTTTCCTTATAAACCCTAGCTCTATCCTCAGTCTCTTGTGGGTTCCTTAAGAATCCTTGCCCACTGAAAAGCATAACAATAAATCTTTGCCACCTTGACTTCAAGAATGCTCGAATCTGTGAATTCATTCCAGATGACCCCGTCCAGTACTCCAGTCTTTGAGGGGTCTCAACCTCTCAGATCGCAACAGTCCTGTTTTGTAACATTTCTTTTTAAGTACTGTAATTTAAGAAATGAGAACTTCCAAGTTTTGCCAATGGTTAAAAGGGAAGTTTTAGCTGGGATTATTTGGCTCTCACGAAGTTTAAAATTGTTAACTAAGCTATTTGGAGTTATTGTTTTAAGTCAAGCACTGGTAAAAATATTTTGTTTGTTTGTCTGAAAAGAAACTTGGTAATTATGCTAAAAAAAAGATTTTGTAAAATCTCATAGTTTTTATACAGACATCTTTTAACTAGAGAATTTAGGTAAGTAGGAATTTTATGGTAATTCAGAAATTGTAAGCTGTTTTTAAGAAAGGGAGATACTTTTATGAAAAAAGTTTTGATGAAATCTTTTATATTCTTTTAGAGGGCCTATTAAATTAAAATTATGCCCAAACCTACTAGGAACTTCAAAGAGTTTCATTCCTGGGTTTGTTGTGCCCTTGGATTGGACTTAACAGGGTGTTCTTAGAGAAATAGTCTCAATGGAAGCAGCATCAGAGATCTAAGGCTAGTGATTAATACTAAAGCATCTAAATTTCTGTAATAGTTGTAAGAAGGAAAGATCTTACTGTTTGGATTGGAATTCATTCCATGGCCTAGCAAGAGTTGAAATTACGGTTTGAACTTATCGTATGGATAGGATTCAAGTCCTGAAAGTGCCTCATTCTTTCAGATTAAGAATGATTAGGGAGGGATAGATCAGCTTGAGAAACAGAGAGGCAAATTTACTTAGAGGAGCAACTTATGATTTTAATGGAAACTTTGTTTTACTCAGGAAGTTATTAAGAATCAGAACAT